>NC_081559.1:33634570-33918147 GCF_022355385.1 Mustela nigripes | reverse complement strand
CTTTCTTTCTTTCTTTCTTTCTTTCTTTCTTTCTTTCTTTCTTTCTTTCTTCTTTTATAGAGCTGTTCACAAGTCAGAGGAGGAACAGAAGGAGAGGGACAAGCCGACTCCACGCTGAGTGCAGAGCCCAACTTGGGACTTGATCTCACAACCCTGAGATCAAGACCTGAGCCAAAATCAAGAGTCAGACGTTCAACCAACTGTGCCACCAAGGTGCCCCTCTTTTATTGACTTTTCAAGTGTTTAAAAAATAATGATGACAATAAGAAAAAAGTATATAAAAAGGGAAATGATTCATGATGGTCATATACAATATTTGACACTTCATAGAACATTCTAGTTCTCGATTTACTCCTTTCCTGAATATCTTCCTCTTTATATTCGTCCATCCCCCAAGGCATGGACAAACAGCCAATCAAGTGCTGATATCCTGGCACTGGCTGCAGTGACCCACACAATGTTAAAAGCTGGCAGGGAGAAATAATGGATGAACCTGACTTCACTGAAGAGGCATGCCCAGCCCCAGAGAGGAGATGAGGAGAATGGGATTCTGGCAGCTCTATCAGCTGGGTTCAACACTGGGGAAGACGATGGGGTCCTTTGTAGCAAAGACTGAACATGTCCACAGCAGTGAAAAAGTCTGCTGGTTTCTCCTGCTTGGCTTTTCCCCATGGAGAAAAATCTCTACAAGAGGATCCCATTTAGCATCACACTGCTTTGGCCTAGGAGATGGGGAGATACAGGTAACAGGCTCCCCACACCTTTCTCTGGGAACTTCCTCAATTTTTGAGCTTCTTAGAGTTTTGGGTACTTCCTTTTTGTAGTCCAGAGCTTTCCCAAAGCTAATAACGCTGGTTCAAAGTTATTTATTGTTTTTTGTTGTTTTTATTGAGGAGATGGGCATGGGAACCTCTTGGCCAGCCATCTTGCTGATGTCACCCTCCATTAATGGTATACTATCTCACCCATTTAATAAACAGCTCTGATTAGTCAAATTCTAAATATGTGAGCCAGAGTACTTATTTTATGCCAAAGTTCTAGAGTTAACCAGTGTGGTTCAAATCTAGCCTCCATCAGTTATCAGCTGTGTGACTCTGGGTAAATTACTTAACCTTTCTGTTATTCCATGTCCTCATCTGCAAAATAAAGATTATATAAATGCTCTCCTCTAGGATTGCTTCAAGGGTTAAATTAAATCATTAATACGAAGTACCAAGATGCTAGTCAAAAATGCTAAACTTTAGTTATCATTATCATAAGTATGTTCTCATCTAAAATAATGGACTATGCATTAAAATTTGTCTGATAAAGCTTAAATTTAAATTTTATACTTCCTGTTAGGCATCATGAATGTCTTTTAATAAGTTTAAATCATTATCATAAGGGGAATAACATTTTTTATGTCCTTCTTCTCCTTCCTAATTTCTCAGACATTATCTAACTCCCCTATTTCTTACTCTCATCTGGTTTGTTGTAATGAGTCTCCAGCGAGGCCCTCCATGATACACCTTCTCTTTTCGATTCATTCTATGTGAATTTGCCTGGATCTTCTTTATAAAGTTGAGCTTAGCATCCTTCCTGCCTCCAGAATGAGGTTGGAATGCCTTAGCCAAGTCCCCACAGCCAGGGCAAACTCATTCCCTTGACTTTACCTTCCTCGACTTCTGCTTCCACACTGTACACATTGTCCACTCTGCTCCTAGATATTTCTTTTTTTCGAATAGGAAACCCCTTTCCCCTCCTTTTACCACCTGTTGAACTCAAAGCTCAGTGCAAGTATACTTCCCCATAAACACTGCTCTGGTTTCCTCAGGTAAGAAAAAAAAACATACTACTGTCTCTACGTCTCTATTTCATACTTACTTTCCTTTGGTTTCTCTTCATCTTCTTCCGTTCATGTTCCAGGTATTTGTGTGTATCACTGAGTATTTATATTGTTCAGGGAGGGATTGTAACATTCACACCCACCAGGGAATCTAACTCAAAGAGGCTAATGTTGGGTTGAGGGACTATAGACCTTACTGGAAAGAAAGTAAGGTATGGTATTGGGACAGAAGTAGAATGGATGAGCCAGAGAGGTCTGCAAGCCAAATTAGAATGACTAAGTTCTATTGTATATGCATTAAAAGGCAGGGAAAGTTCTCATTTTTTTTTCCACCCCAAGAAAGTTTTAATGACTTCTCCTAAGAAAATATGTTCAGTGCTAGAAACCATGTGCAAAAATTTGCACCTCCACTATTGGGAGTCCTGTGCTATTTGCACAACTTTTCCTACTTTTCAGCCTCTTGTTCTGGAACTCTCTCTAACTCTGGTCTTGCACAAAATTAATTTTGACATGCTCTTTTAACATGTCAAAATTTCTAAAAATACTTTTCCTCTGTTTTTGATTGCTTTTTTTTAAAAAAAAGATTTTATTTATTTACTTGAGAGAGAGAGAGAGAGCACAAGCGGGGGTCAGGGGGAGAGGGATAAGCTCCCTTTGAGTAGGGAGCCATCCCAGGACCCCAAGATCATGATCATGGCATGGGCTGAAGGCCGATGCTTAACCAACTGAGGCACCCAGTGACTTCTTCAACCTATGACCTGGTCCACAAAGCATTTCAACTTTCCTTAAATGTATCTTATTACAGAAATTGTATCTTTGAGTTTTCTTAATTATATAATCTTACAGAAAGAAATCATCCCTCTCTTTTTGGTCAAGAGAAGAGAAAAGGAGAATATGTACAAGCAATAAGGGCAGGTGTTCTTAGAAACCCAAAACAAAATCAAGAACCTTTGTATATGGTTTATTCTTTCCCAGTGAAATTTCTTTATACATGTAAGGATTTTGGTTTTCCCTAAATTTCTTTTTTAAGATTTTATTTATTCATTTGAGAGAGAGAGCATGACTGGGGCAGGGAGAGAAAGGCAGAGGGAGAGGGAGAAGCATGTTCTCCACTGAGCTGGAAGCCAGATGCAGGACTCAATCCCAGGACACTGAGATCATGACCTGAGCCGAAGGCAAACACTTCACTGACTGAGCCACCCAGGCACCCCTTGTTTTCCCCTAAATTTTAAAAGAAGGTGCCACTCACTGGATTTAGAAAGGTGATATATTTGCATATTTATAAATATATTATTTTACCAGTTGTATTATTTTCTTATCATGGTTGTAACAACTTACTACAGACTTGGGGGCTTAAAATAACAAAACTTTAGGAGCGCCTGGATGGCTCAGTGTGTTAAGCCTCTGCCTTTGGCTCAGGTCATGATCTCAGGGTCCTGGGATTGAGTCCTGCATCTGGCTCCCAGCTCAGTGGGGAGCCTGCTTTCTCCTCTCTCTCTGCCTGCCTCTCTGCCTACTTGTGATCTCTCTCTGTCAAATAAATAAATAAAATATTTAATAATAATAATAATAATAATAACAAAATTTTATTCTCTTCCATTTCTGAAAATCAGAAGTCCAAAACCAGTTTCACTGGGTTAAAGTCAAGGTGTCAGCAGCCTTGTTTCCTTCTAGAGGTTTCTGGGGAGAATCCTCATCTTTTCTGTCTTCTAGAGGCTGCCTGCACCCCTGCCTGGCATCACTCCAAACTCTTGCTTCCACCATATCATCTCCTAGCTTCTCCTCTACAGTCAAGTCTCTCTCTTACAAGAATACTTGCGATACCATTTAGGATCTCATCACCTAGATGATGTGGAATAATCCCCCATTTCAAGGTCTTTAATTTTATCACATCTGCCAAGTCTCTTTTGCTGTATAAGTCAACATCCACAGGTTGTAGGGATTAGGACATGGATATATTTGGGAGACCTTAGTCAGCTGAGCACACCAGTCTTATTTCATAAGGGGAAATTTCTTATTGTTTTCATTGTACCCATTCATTTAAAAATTATGGAGTGCATTTTATAAATATATTTGAGGTGGGCACTTCGGTGGTTCAGTCAGTTAAGCCTCTGCCTTCAGCTCAGGTTATGATCCCAGGGTCAAGATCGAGTCCCACACTGGGCTCCCTGTTCAGTGGGGAGCCTGCTTCTCCCTGTCCCTCTGTTGCTCTCCATGCTCTCTCACTCTCTCTGTCAAATAAATAAATAAAATATTTAAATAAATAAACAAATAAACAAACAAACAAATAAATAAATTTGAAGCAAAACACTCTACAGTGAAATGATAACTTAATAATTGTTGTTTTGCAAACTTAGGATATCCATGGGTGAAATCTGACACTGGCCCTGACACACTGAGAACAAGGAGAAACCAAAGAAAGAGTCAGGCTACTGCAGAATGGAGGTGGTGGTGACAGGTTTAATAAGAAAAGAAACTTACACATGAGACTTGTCTTGAGTGGCTACAACACAAAAAGATCTCTGCGTCTATCTTCAGAATCTTAGAAGTTTATGTAGAGGTCATACTGGGGTTCAGTCATATATACCAACCAGATGGTCTCAACGTTTTATTCCCTCAAGGCTTTGTCCTTGAAAATGACTCCTACTGTGGAAACAGTGGACAGAATGTATACTGCAAGGACAGGGGAGTGGGTGAGGAGCTTCCAGTTGCTGGAGTCCAGCTGACCTGTGGGTCAGCCAGCAGTCACGACTTCTCAATGACTTCCTCTAACAATAATAAAATTTCTTTCTGAAGGCTGGGCAATAATACATGGGACTATTCTTTAGAATTACTTTGGGGGCACCTGGGTGGCTCAGTCGTTAAGCGTTTGCCTTTCGCTCAGGTCACGATCCCAGGGTCCTGGAATCAAGCCCTGCATCGGGCTCTCTGCTGGGCAGGAAGCCTGCTTCTCCCTCTCCCGCTCCCCCTGCTTGTGTACCATGTCTTGTTGTGTCTCTCTCTGTTAAAAAATAAATAAATAATAATAATAATAATAAAATATTTTAGAATTACTTGGAATTTTTCTGAGCTTCTCGTAAATTCTGCATCGTCAGTGTCATATTTACATTGTACATTACCTGAATGTTTTTACAAACCTACTTAACCTACTCTGAGTCTTACCTAATATCTGAGACTTACCTAAATATCTGGGCTCCCAATCCACTATGAACCCATCTTTTTCTATCTACACACAGGACTGATTCTCTAGTGCCAGACCTAGGGTCCACTTTACACTAATTTCTGAGTCCTTCCGCAAACCTAATTGACTCCATAACGCACACTCTGTCCTACACCCTTAGCCTTGGTTCTAGTTGGTTTGGCTGATTAATTCAAGGATCTTATTTTTAGCCACTTGTAAATGCAGCCTTTGAACATCACTGAAACCATCAGTTGACATAAAAATAGAGACAAAGGTGGCTTTGGCTTTGCTGATCTATCTCATTTTTACCCATGAATTAGGTGCAACTTCAGCATCGTATCTATTCTGTGTATCCATAACATCCAAACGGTTATATCACTTATGATAAAAGACAAAAATTTAAATCCAGAACTTTATTATCTAAATAATCATTTATTATTATTATAAACAACCAAATAATGTAATATATGTAGCATAAAATAGGAATCTGAAATGTCAAACATAATTTTGATATTGAGCCATTAACTCATCTTTACACATTAAATTCTTTCACTCTCCACAAAGCTCCCATGATGCTTATTTATTTCTCATAGACAATTATTATCCTGTGAAATGCAGAGGGGTTGCTTGAGGAAGCACTGGTGGAAACAGAGAATTCTGGCTCCTGGGCTTAGCTTGGCGAAGGTAAAATTATTTTAAGAGTCTCTTCTAATTAAAGTGGTTTAGAAATGGGAAGAGGGGCGCCTGGGTGGCTCAGTGGGTTAAGCCGCTGCCTTTGGCTCAGGTCATGATCTCAGGGTCCTGGGATCGAGTCCCGCATCGGGCTCTCTGCTCAGCAGGGAGCCTGCTTCCCACCCCCCCTCTCTCTCTTTCTGCCTGCCTCTCCATCTACTTGTGATTTCTCTCTGTCAAATAAATAAATAAAATCTTTAAAAAAAAAAAAAAAAAAAAAAAAGAAATGGGAAGAAGTAAGATGCCGGAGCCCTCGACAAGCTAGGGTGGTAGAAAATTGTCCCAAATGCTTTCTTAAAAACTTTGAGTAAGGCAGAACCATTAAGTATATAACACGTTTAGATTTAGGCAGAAAATCTGAGAAAAAAAATCATATTTTGAATTCATTGCATCCCAGTCATAAGTCTCTTTACTAGGTCAGACATAAATATATGCTTCCTTCTTCCCATTTAAAAAACCCAAATGCTTCTGCTCTCTACTAATTTGGTGTATCTTTCTGACACTTTGTTTTTCTTTTGACTGTTATTATTCATTTAACATATCTTAAATACAATGTTCCAGGTATGATAGACCAGAATCAAGTAGGCAAGCAAGGATAATTAACTCTGTGAAATATGGCATGATTTTCCCTATAATGTTAGTTCAAAAAAGTATATCCAATTCCTTTTACTTTATAAGCACTAAGCTAGAAAGTGTTGACATATTTTATCCTTCTGTTATTCTATTACTCATAGGTATCCTACCATATCAGACCATATTTGATCATTTGTTTTTGTTTTTTGTTTGTTTGTTTGTTTGTTTTTGTTTTTTTTGTGTGTGTGTGTGTTTTTTTTTTTTTTTTTTTTCATTTTCCCTGGAAAGATCTACATTCAGTGTGAAGAACTTGGAAAGCAGGAGATGCTGTTAGTGATGCAAAGGCCAGATGGGGAAGAGCAGATTAGTTATCATTCTGTGATCTGTTTCAAGGGAATGCCAGGCCAGCATGGTTGGAAGCTGCATATTGAATGATGCATTTCATACACTAAGTTCATTTAGTAAAAGATCATTTCTTCATGTTCAACTGAAAATAAGAATCTTAGTTAGGATGGACTGGAGGTTAACATGATGTCCTTGTTGAAGTGAAATAAGAACGAAAATATGAGAGAATTTGAGAACCAATATATCTCTAGAAATATCTGATTATTTATAGAATCCAATATGGATTGTTATTACACCTGAAATGCCTAATATCTGTTAGCTGGGGTCTTTCTTTATGGAGATGCAGCCACTTTCTTTGGCAAACCTGATTTTTCCAGTGTTCTGTAACTTAAGTATAAATAGAGGCGGAGAGATGCTACAAAGAGCTATGCTACACAAAACACTGTATAGATATAATCACACTTTATGGAATTTTACCAGTTGTGCATGCCAGTCAGACACATCTTATGTAATACATTGGATCTTAGCCATAGCTGTCATCATGGCTCTTAACCATTTACTTCTCCTCAATCTGTATAGAGAGCGGGTTAGCCTGGGTACCACTGGAGAACATTTTTCCTTCCACCTGTGCCCTGGACATGACTGAGTCTGTTGCTGAGTCTTCCCTTGTCCAGTTGAGGCAGGAGACCTGTGAGGCCTGCTCAGTGGGATTTAACAGACTGTAGGATGAACCACTGACCAATGAGATGAAGAATCTAGATCTTATGTCCTCTCCATGGACATACCAGTCTGAGACGAAGGTATTCCATTGGCTTCTCTATAGATGGTCCTATGAGATCAAGTCATCAGTTGTGCGTCATACCTAGCAGTGACCAGAGGGCTAAAGTACTACATCATAATTACTTTTCTACCTTTCCTGCCTCACTTCCCTTCCCTTTGCTTTTGATTCCCTGGGACTGTTCTTCTCAATTTAGAAGTCTCAGCATACAAGCCTTGGCCTCATGTTTTGTCTTCTAAGGAATTTGGTTTAAGATATGCAGCTGTGGGCAAAAAAAGTACCTGGTTGGGTTCCTCTCTTAACTCAACCCTTGACAGAAGTTTTGAATGAATCCAACGATTCTCTTCTCATTTTACATGAAATTCTAGGTAGTCTCCCATTTGTGCCTTCTGTCACTTTGGATGATTTATTGTATAGTTTTCCTGGCTTTGGGAAGTGGATACAACATTATTTCAAATAATGTACAGATATATTCAGCTGCTAATTGAACCCCCATAATAGATTATTTAACAGAATGAGACAATCATGGTATGGATTCTCTCATTTTGATAGGGCTAATAAACATGATATACAAGGTAAAAACTGAGTGGCTCCCCAGTTGAATAGAAGAAACATTTACTGCTCAGTCTTACCTAACAAAGGAGATGAAATTCTGCTGTAAATAGCTTCAGCCTGACTCAGGAGCTCTAAGATAAGCTGTGTAAATTGGACTCCATTAAAAATCTGAGCAATCTGGTAGAAACTCTCTGGAGATAAGAGGAATGGGCACAGGTGAGACTTGAGCACTGCAAATATCCATGCCTCTGATGCTTGGCCAGTACTTCTCTCAGCTAGCTGATGGATTCCAAGTTTTGGTTATATAATTCCATGTAACGTATAGCTTAATTTCAGTGAATCTACTGAGACCAAGTAACCAGGCATGAAGTCTTTTAGTCTATGATCCTCTTGGGCACCAGTTCTTAAATATGTTGGTCTTGAGAACTTTCGCACTCATAAAATTATGGAAAACTCCAAAGAGCTTTTGTTTATCTGGATTATAACTATTAATAATTGCTTTATTAGAAGTTAAAATTGAGAAATTATAAAATATTTATGTGTTAATTCACTTAAAGCAATAATAAACATCTGCCCATGCTGACAAAGGTAATATACTTTTAGGAAAATACATATATCTCTAAAACAAAAAATATACTGAAAAAAGTGACATTCATGTACATTTCTGCAATCTCTATAATGTCTCGCTTAATAGAGACAGCTGCAGTCTCATATCTGTTCTGCATTAAGTGTGTAATTGAGAAAAGGATAAATATTTCAGTAACTTTTTGCATAACTATGGATATTCATCTTTGGTACTACACTCAAATTGGCCAATTTTCTTAATTTTTTTACCATGTAGAATCTAAAATCCTATCAATGATCTGTGACATTGAAACACTGAAAATCATTTGATCCATTTTGCACTTTGAATGAGTCTTACCCATATATTATTTTATAACCACATGCATAGGTTAACTGGAAAATATTGGATCATTGACTTATGAGGATCTTCCAAATGTTGATATATTTTAATATACAGTATCAAAAATATCATACTTGTCAATATTAACCATGAATCTGATTTCAAAAGTATTTAAATATTGAGAAATGGTCAAATTCATAATGACAGATACATCTTTTCCATATTCTAATTATTACTAGAAAGCTTAGCTTTTGAGGCCCCTGGGTGGCTCAGTTGTTAAGCATCTGCCTTCGGCTCAGGCCATGATCTTAGAGTCCTGAGATCGAGCCCCACATTGGGCTCCCTACTCTGCTCGGTGGGAAGCCTGCTTCTCCCTCTTGCACTCCCCCTGCTTGTGTTCCCTCTCTTGCTGTGTAATTCTCTGTTAAATGAATAAATAAAATCTTAAAAAAAAAAAAAAAAGAAAGCTTGAGTTTTATCTCTGATAATAAGTACTGTTAGTTATTTGCTGTGAATTGACAGGCTCACTTCATTCATTTTTGAGAAAATGTCTGCTGCATACCCAAATCTGCTAACCACAGTTTGGCTATTAGCTTTTTCAAATAAAATTGGGAGTGGGGGAAAGTGGGGCTAGTTCAGCTCACAACAGAACAATGACTTTAATCCCTTCCCTCAAGACAACATCAAATTTCAGTATATAACAAAAGTGCTGCACTTTCCCTCTCATCACAGAGATAAGCAAATTAAAATAGTATGTATTCAATGTCAAGATTTAATTAAAGCAATACCTTATACTGCTTTATCAAGGATATCCTCAAATGAAATAATGAAATTTGCCAGGTTTTGTTGCTGCTGCTGCTGTTGTTGTTGTTGCTAGTGTGTGATGGAGAAGAATTCAGTTATTACTACAGTTTGGTATCATTGTCTTAATTTGCACAAAGGCAACATTGCTTTTGCACCATCAGCATAAATATTAACACAGTAGAAAAGACAAGTTAACACCTTAAAGTCGTGAAAATAAGTTTGATCCCTTGGGAGCCCCAGCAGTCTCTTCCACTACCAGGCACCCACAGACTACACTTTGAGAACCTCTGTTTCAGGATATTTTGGAAATGGAAGAGGATCCAAGAAAGTACCTCCATGAGTCTGAGGTTTGGGCAGAGGAAGAAAGGGAGAATTTCTACTCGAGTCTTGGAAGCCACTAGACTCAAAAGACACATGAATCAAGAAACAAGGTAGCACCTAAGTGTGAGTTCTGCCCTGAAGTTTCCTTGAATGTGTTGCTGAATCAAAGACAGAGACTCAAATGAGAGGTCACAAACCCTAGGACCACGTTTAAATTATCTGATAAGGAGAAAAGTATTGATTAGGATGTCAGAGAGAGACAGGCTTAGGTAAATTTTGGGAAAAGAAAATGCCCTACAGCTATTTGTCTTGAGTTGTCCATGATGAAAAGAGGAGCGTTGGCTCTGTTTAAAAAACCAGTGACCATATGGCCTCAAGTGTCCTTCCAGCTTAATTGCTGGATACCTTGATGACTCATAAGTATATTCAGATGTACACTGCTTTCAGGAAATAACAATATGCACAAAATACCAATAGATAAAACAGGGGGCACCTGTCTATATTACAAAGTGGTTATTCAACATATCAAAGGATTCTACACACTGTTCCCTTCAACCCTAACCCAGGACTTCATCAATGCCTATAAAATAGGAGGTGCGCCAAAGAACTTTGGGCTTAGGGAGAAAAGCACTTACTTGAGTCGATTTCCTCCAGGGAAGTAGAAAAGTGACAACATTTCTGGTCAACACAGCTTCTTAAATGGAATACAGTGACATTAATTAGGTTCTGTAGCAGGAGAAAATAGTCAAGAAAACATAACAGTAATGTGCTATAATCAAATTCAGCAGTTTAGTAATTGTAGAAAAATTGAAACCACAAATCCCAAGGGACAAAGCTGTAAATAATGCACCCAGAAAATCTTAATAAATAATCTTGAACAATAAGATTTATAGCGTCATGCTTCATTACCATCCTCCAAAGACTCTAAACCATCTTTTATGATTTTCTTTTTTTAAATTTAGGCTTACTATGATAGAATCTATGAAGAGTAAAATTTACCCTTTCCAGGTAACATATACTTTGGCAAATATGTACAACCATGTAATCACTACCACCACAATCAAAACAGAATATCCTCATGCCCCTTGATATTTAATTCTTACTCCCCAGTGCCAGTGGGGGCAGCCTGTCACTTTATTTCTGTCCCTATGGTTTTCATTTTTCTAAAATGCCATATAAATGGAGTCATATAGCATGAGCCTTTTATATCTGGTTTCTTTCACCTAGCGTCAAGTTTTTGAAATTTATTCATATCAGTTCATCCTGCAGCAGTCTATTTCTCTTTGTCAGTGGGTAGTATTCTATTTTTAGTCCATTCAACAACTGATGGACATTTTAGTTGCTTTCGGTTTGGGGCTGTTATAAATAAAATTGATGAATCACTTTCAGGTATTAGTATAGACATGGGTTTTCATTTCTCTTCGATTAAAAGATAGAATTAGGATTTTTAGGTTAGATGTTAAGTGTATTTTTAACATTAAAGAAACCTTCCAATCATTTTCCGAAGTGGCTTTATTATTTTTCATTCTGAGCAGCGGTGTCTGAGGGTCTTACTTATCTACAATCTCACCAGTGCTTGTTTTGTTTTTAGTTTTAGTCCTTATCCTGGACATGTGGTAGGACCAAATGCGGTTTTGTTAGACCTAATGTTGCACACTTCTCCATGTGCCTATTTGCCAACCATATCTCCTCTTTGGATGTATTTATTCAAATCATTGCCCATTATGGAGGTAAAGGGTGGATCACAGGGAGATGATCCACACAGCCTGAAGGAAATTGTTTTTATATCCAGAAATGAACATACCTCTGCTTCTATCACACAGTTAGTATGGGAGGGGACTCCATTTACTCAGTAATTGCATTGTTTGCTGTTTTTGTTGACTTCTCTTATCAGTGCCCGGGAAACTTCAAATTACTCCAGCTGTGGGCTCCTATACTTTGCATTTTCTGTGGAGCCTGGGCAACAGTGTTCTTCCTCCATCCTCGGGTTTAAGCATTTTTGTACACTTGTGTCAAGATGGGATTTGCTTTTCCATCTTACTGCTCCTCAAGTGCACTGCAGTCTTTTGGATAAAGGGAAATCAAAAGGCCAGTCCAGAGAGATGACACAAACACATAAATTCCACTTCCCAATGGGGAGACTGTCAAGAATTTGTGCACATTTTAAACCAGATACAGTAAATGTTACATTGCACTCAGTGGCAAAACCAGAATTTGAACACTGATCTCTCTTCTGGCCTAATTTTTTAATACTATGTCTACTTTCTTTATGGATATTTAATGTGTATATTGAATTATGCCCTTCCATATAAGAAGCTCAAAATTTGAAAGGGTTTAGAGGGTGCTACCTTAATCTCACATTAACATTCCTTTCTAATTACTTGGTTTTAGTAACACTATGTCTACGTGTATTCAATGAAAGCAATGCAACATCATTAACAATATTATTCCATTGAAAATATTGTATTATCTTACTCTCCTATACTGTTATCCTCCAGAGATTTATAAAAACTTTTCTAAAACAAACACACAAACAAACAAACAACTTCTCTAATAGTCACAAGTAATGAGCTATTTTTGGATTCATGTATTATCTTTCTCAGTTTTTGTGCTGAAAAGAAAGCTTTCATTTGAAAGTTATTTTGCATACTCCTTAAAAGTTAACCTGGTCACCAACAAACAACTTTTGGTCAGTTTTAGTAAAGGGGACAAGGAAGGACCTTCCTTAACATGAAGACTATAAACATTTTCACATGATAATTAAAAGATGGAATTCAAAGAGCACTGATTTGAGCTCAATGTGAATGTTTAAAGATAAACCTTTGCCTTCCTCTAGGAAGATAAATTCTATTGAGATTTTCTATCACTCCCAACAAAAAAAACTTTGTAAGACAAGGTTGTAAAAAGTTGTACAAAACTAAAAGCAAAGTCACTTATGTGTCATTAAGACTGATTATATGGTCTTTGTAGAGCAAAGATGAGACTGGACTTGTCATAACTTGCTATAGAAATCCAAGTGATTAAAGCATCCATTCCCTTTCTTAGATTACTACTTGATCATCCAAAGAACTCAAAACCACTCTTGCCATTTTACTCAATGATCTGAAGAGTATAAAAATTTCAGTAGCTGAATAGGATATTGTGCAACCTACTCTACCATTACTAGCCTATTATACAAAGGAATATAGTGTACTTTAGTGGAGGTTTTGTTGGTTTCCTGAGAATTGAGAAAAATATGCTTATTGCCCGAATCTCTGGGCATTCTGGTTGCAATACACTAAGCCACTAACTTCTCAGGCTTTCTGTTTCACAGCTGATACCATTTTAATGTGGATTCACAGCCAATTGAGATTAAGAAGTAAATACAATAAAAACCAAAACTGACCAAGAAAAAAATTAGAAGTCGATGTCTAGACAAAAACTGAACCCAAACAAATACTGGCAGGAATGAAAATAGATTAATTGCCTTTTCTAAGAGTAATTACATGGCTTTCCTGCAAGAAGAACTTTAGTTTTCTTTGGGCTGAAGGGTATTAATATGTGGATCTTTCCCATCTACAGGAAAAAAAAAAAAAAGAGTATCTAGACAGGAAAGGAACATTGACCAACTTATGAATGTTTCTTTTTATTTCTGTTCAGATTGTTTCCATCACACCCTAAATTCTTTTCTAAGTGATTTGTCTACATAATTTCACCAAAAAAAAAGGAGGAGGAAGGAAGGAAGGAAGGAAGGAAGGAAGGAAGGAAGGAAGGAAGGAAGGAAAGAAGGAAGAAGGGAGAGTTGCAGGTAGGGAAAGTTGGAGGAAGAGGAGGGGGCGGGGAGAAAGGGAAAGAGAAACGAAATCCTGGCATCATTCCATTCAGAGACATATATGTTAGAATACAAATACTTAGTTGACAAAATAAGGTAGATCAGTGAATACTAGTAACTATTTTTATTGCATTGGTTTCCTGTTTTTCCATTTGATCTTATTTTGTGTGTCCATTTCGATGTTGCCCTTCTCTATTTTGTGCTGCAATTTAGTATTGAATCTGTAATAGTAAATCCTTTTCTATAGTGATTCATATCTTTGAGCAGTGCACCAATGTGAACCTGGGGAAAAAAAAAAATGTTCAGGAGGGCACTAAGTGGGTTTTCAGTATCACCTATTTTAACAAGTCCCAAATCCAATAGTGTCAGCTTTCACATGTAAAGAAGTTTCTGCATAAAGAACTTTTATACATCAGAATATAGAATAAATCTCCAAATTATGAAAAATCTAATTAAAATAATATCAGGAATAAGATTTTCCCCAAATGTCTTCAATAGAGGACTGGACTTACAATGTAAAATTAATATGTGCCAGCAGACAAAGGAAAAATGATGTCACAATAGCTGGATTATTCTGAGGGTTAGGGAAACAAGATAGCTCAGAGCTCAAGTTATTTTTAATCTTCTCTATGCAAGTTTTGAGGTAGTTTAGGATGCCATGCTTTTAAATTGGCTTGGTTCATTGATATATGTGTAAGGTGAACAAATGGGTTTTAAGGAGAAATACAAGTTTTAAAAAATCTTAAAAATCAGTTGAGTAATAAAACATTGTTTTTTTGAAATTCCTACCCCATAAAGATTCCAACCTTATTTTTCCCCTGCAGAATGACATCAGGTGGCTTTGTGAGACAATGCCATAAGCAATGTAGGCATTGTAACTGAAATCCCATTTATGTAAAATAGCACTTGGCTCTCTTCTCAAATCTCTGATAATCCCTGATTTATAACACATTAAATCGCCTCCTTTAACTGACATGTTGAATTTTACTCATGCTGTGGGCTTCTGAATCTTAATTTTCTAGAACCTGCTGTTCAAATTTTAGAATATCAGAATCACCTAGAGAATTGTCAAGAATACAATTGGACCCCATGTGTCAAGGGTAACACCATGCATGTGCATTTCTAACAAGAAATCTTAGATGTCAACTGAGGCCGAACTTCATGCCCAAGGACTGCTTTGAGTATCAAAGCTCTACAACAGCTAAAGAAAATCTTCAGTTTTCAGTAAAGATATTGAGTCTTATTATATCCCAGATATAACATTATAATGGTAACAGCTACTATCTATTTTATTGGGAAGAAATACATTTCTTCCAGTGTGCATTTTCATTTTTTTTACATAAAAAATTTTTAAAAATGAATGAGAAACTCTTCATCACTCTTACTTGCTTAAGTACAAATCCTTATAGAAAGTTTTCTGAAATACTAGCTTGGTTTACATTTTGTATATACATTAAGATATAGGTATTCATACATAACTATGACAAATTAACTTTAGCTTTAGGAAAACTGAACAAACTTGCTCTATGAACAACATACTGTTAAAAAAATGCGACACTTCTGACATGTACATTGACATCAACTAATAAAACACAGAAAACCAGCTGAATTAATAGTTTTACAACTCATAGTTTCAGATATTTGCTCTAGGCTTTGCCATGTCTCATAGACCATGCTGTCTTTCTTCACCTTTTTTTAATCCAAAAGTCTTTATGAAGCACTTACTATGTACTAGATGCTCCTTAGATTTTTTGGGAGATTAAAAACTCTGACAGACTCTCAAGGAAATGCCCATTCAGGACAATATAGCTCCTCTATCCATGACCGCATCCCAAGCTGGGAAAAGTGCAGAGCGTCTGGCATGGGAATTTAAAAAAGTAATAATATTTCAAACTAGAAAAGTAATTACAGCACTATGTTGGAGAATATAGTGAACTTGAAACAGTTCACTTGAAACAGAGTGAGAACTTGAAACAGAACCTGGAACATAGGAGATAGTGATTAAGCCACTGTTAAATGGAAATGCCATAAGGCTTGGGTTTTTAAGGACACATGCAGGATCTAGACACAAGAAATGGAGAAGTTAGCTTTCCAAGTATACATAAAAGAGAATGGTGGAAGAAGGCCACTAAAAAGTACAGACTTATCTGAAGGAGTTAGCTCTATGGAAGTGTAATGTACGTCAACTAAAGATAGAGCTGGGGACGCCTGGGTGGCTCAGTGGGTTAAGTCACTGTCTTCGGCTCAGGTCATGATCCCAGGGTCCTGGGATTGAGCCCCAAATCAGGCTCTCTGCTCAGCAGGGAGCCTGCTTCCTCCTCTCTCTCTGCCTGCCTCTCTGCCTGCTTGTCATCTCTCTCTGTCAAATAAATAAATAAAATCTTTAAAAAAAAAAGATAGAGCTGGAAACTAGATATTAGATTGAGGGGGATGTCGGTTCTGCTCTGAGGATATTGGTCTTCATTTGGTAGAAAGTTGGAAACTCTTGACAGTTATGAATGGGTGATTTTCATGAAAGTTAGCCTCGCAGCATGCATAAAGTGGTTTAGGAAGAGAAAGAATAGAAAGAATAGAGGAGAATAGGAATAGAGAATAGGAGAAAGAATATAGAGAAATATAGAGAAAGAAAAGAGAAATATAGAGCAAGAAAACAGAGAATAGGAGAACGAATAGAATCTGAAGAAAAGAGGCTTTGATAATAGTAAACTGCATGATAGGGTAGAGGTGTGGGAAAGGTGGGATGAAACTAACGAGTGCTGTATGCGTAGGATCTACATTGTACAACACCAACATTTATGTGTGATGAATGAATGACCTAATGATCACTGCCAGGCTTCAAGCCTCTGTCACCAAGAGTTTTGAGCCTGATGTGATGGTGGTGAGTTAACTTGGTGGGCAAGTTTGAAGAATGTTTGAAGAATGGCTTAGTAGTCAAATTTATTCTCTGCTTTTCTAATGAATGAAAAAGTCTCCTATAATTTTTTCCTCCTATCTCTGCCCCAAATCAAGTTTCAAACATACAAACATACTGCAACTTTCTTCGACCAAGATAATAAAAAGCAATCATATTCATTAATGTTCAAATTTACTGGCTATAAAATTGCTACAGTGAAACTCCTGGCAAGCCAGTGCATTTGCAGGAATAAACAAGCACATTCTACTACTTTGTACTCATTGCCGATACTATGGTAAGCTGCAATGGCACGCTAGTCAGACTGTGCCCTGACAATCTGTTCATTCGGTACTCTCCAGAATCAGTGGAGTGGAATCATTCATATGGTGCTTGTCATTGAACATGAGAATGACATAAGTCAGCACATTGGCAAAGCCATCACCCATTCATTTTCCTTTTAGAGAAGTACTCTATTTGGCTTCTGTGCCTTTTTTTTTTTTCCTTGATTCATTTTTTTCTACTTTATTATTCAAATTAAGAAGATAGCTCAAGTACATCTAAAAGCAATAGACACATTTACTTGATTGTTGTGTAATTTTGATTTCCAGACATTAAGTGATACAGTTCAGGGTTTCTTAAGGATCATCGATTTGGTTGGGATTAAGGTGTAGTATTTGTGTCTTCTATGGGTATGACTAATTTATAAAAGAACTTGTGGACACTCAAAGGTAATTTTTAAGACTTCAGTATTTCAATTCTCCAGGTCAGACTATGACATTGCATTAAAATTTATGTTTTCTTTGCATTGAAGAAAAAAATTTTATATAAGAATTATAAACTTCTTGAAAATTCTAAGCATCTAAAGAAGAAGTAATTTTAAACTTCACCTCTAAGATAGTATAGATACCATAGAAAGAAGAGGACAAGGTGAGTTTGGAAACACTTTCAATGTAATGAAGCTGTTACTGATTATACCTTTTGTCTATGGATCATAAAGCACTGCACATAACAGCATTCTTTCTCAGTCCTCATGAGGTAGGAGTGTATTACCTGTATTTTACAGTTGGATAAACAGGAGTTCAATCAAGTTTAAAATCACATGGAGGGAGAGCTGGGAAAAGAGCCCAGAAGATCAGATTCCCAGTTAGTATCCAGAATCATTAGTGTTGCTCTAAATACACTCTTCTCCTTGGCTTGTCAGTGAACTGTGACCCCAGAAAATGGAAGAGAAGCAGAAAATGGAAGGGATGAAGAGAGAGGGACGAACTGAAGCAGAAATGAAGAATGATTATGAACTCACTTTATTTTTGTACAAGTATTCAACATGGAAAACATAGGCCTGTGAACCTACCTGGCAATGCCCACAGGCAACATGAACCATTAGCATCACACATGCATTCATTTATATATATATACATACATACACACACAAATACACACATTTTAGCATAAAATAATAATAAAAATACAGCACAATAAAGCCATGTCTGCTTATGTTTATTGTCTTATTCTGATACTTTGTGGTGTGATCTTAGACACATTATTCAAACATTGTGTATCTCAGTTTACTTATCCATAAAAACCAGATGGTATTTCATACATCATAAAGTTATGCTAAAAAAAAGTTCTTCATATGTAAAGAATGTGGGTTTTACCACTGTCTAGTTTTATCCAAGCACATATGCCCAAGCTTTCTTTCACCCTACCACCACTGCCTTTCTAGATTTCACTCTACCCTCCATTTTAGAACTGCAGCCAAGACTTAAAAACGGCCATGCTCTTGCTAAAAAGTTGGAGTGGAAAGTTTGGAAAAGCCCAGGTCACAGCGGGGAATCACTTCTGTTGAAGGATCCATAGGAGATATTTAGAAAGCTATTCATGGGAGATCTTAATGGGATCCCAAGGAAAGCACATGTGAAGATAGGCAAAGGGAAGCGTTCTCCTGAACCCTCCTGGGATGTTCCAATGGCTGAGATGCAGCAAGTGGCCCTGATAGGAGAGCAGTGAGGGGGTGTCAATGGTGATCTGAACCCTCTGCGGGTCTCCTCAGTTTCTTGCTCATTAATCTCCACCAATGTCACGCCCCTTCCAGCTCTCCCCACCATCTCCTGTCCCAGCCCAGCTAATTCCCATCTTGTTTTTCTGACAGTGAGCTAGCCTGGGCCCTCTTATATTCTCTTTATAATCTATTGTGACGTAAACTCTGCCTTGATCCTTCGGGGCTTGTATCCAAAAACATTTTTCTTTGCTTAAAAAAATCAATTTATTTCAAATGGGAAACCCTGTTTTTCAGCATGTTATTCCCATCATGGCACCTAAGAGCCTGTTTTGGACATTTTCACAACCAAATTTAGTTTCTTCCTGATTTTTCCATTTGTAATAATGCTAAGTCTCCTCACGGCAAAATGGATGCCACTGACCCAACTAGGGGAAGAATCAAGTACCAAGAAATGATAAAAAGTAAAGTACAATGATTAATATTTCAGAGCATTATTTTGTTTCATATGTGAAACACCTAATGCAATGTCAGCCACATATTAAAAATTTAATAAGCACGTGACCCTATTCCTCTAAGGTCTGGTGTAGTCTGATGTGAGTGAGCCTGGTAACGCTTTTTGCACATCTTTATGGTTCCTTATGTCATCTACAAACATTTTATTTCCTACTAAGGATTTACCCGTGTGCCAGCTGTGATGCTTGTTGCTGGGAAGTATTAAGAGATAATGCTATGGCCCCATCTCTCAAGGAGATCATAGTTTAGTGGCAGAGGCAGTCAGGCTGACATGACACGTTACTTAGCAGCACCGACTAAAGAGGGGTAATAAGAGATTTTAGGCAGTCCAGGAAAGGAAATAATGGTGAACAATGGAAGATTTCAGATTTGTCAGAGGAGGTGATGTTTGAGCTTGGTTTTGAGAGAGATAAGGCTTTCCAAATGGAGATAGATGAGAAGATCACATTTGGGCACAGGGATCCCCAGGGGCAAATGTATGGGGGTTCTAAAGCCATAAAACTACAAAAAATTAGTAAGTCCAAATAGGAATATAACAGAAGGAGAGGTGGGAGTTGGTGGGAGCCAAGAATTTGAGAAAGTGTGAGAGTCCTGATCTGTCAGAAGGGACAGTGGATTATTTTATTCCCTGTGTACATGCGGACCAATGCAAATGATGCTTTCACTAACTATCCCTGCCCCCTGACAAATAGTTCACCAAAAGCTGTCAATATCAAAGACTCATCATTTTCTCCCAATGTTTAAAAAGAATGTTAAGACAGACCACAGGAATAATATTAAAAAACGATTTTCTGCATTAAGTGTTAAAAAATCTTTGCTGATAAAGGTTAAAAATGTATTTTTTAAAGGATCATGAGAGGATAATTCTGCCTATATGAACATAGGCATGGTAAGTCCACAGTTTCAAACTTCTTAGGTAGAAAAATGAAAAGTGAATGTTGGTTTTTTTTCAGTGGTGAATTATGATTACTACAAGTCAAACTTCTGAATTTTTTGGTACCCAGTTTTAAGGGTCTGAGGCCCTTGAGGATTGTGGTTGGCTCTTCCTGTGTCTTCACTTCTTTGTGATGTCTGGCCCAGAAGCTGTGTCCTAGATGTCAGCACAATTAGTCACTGCACCACCATTGACCCAGGAGGTTGAGTCTGTTGGTTTTATATTACCCCTGCTTCTAGACTGTCAGAAATGGGGCTCTTGGACTCTGAAGACACACAAAAAGGCAGAAAGTAGGAATGCTTGCAGGTCGAATGGTACCGTCAGTCCTGTACTGATGAGTAAAGATCCCACACAGACTCTGCTAGTCTGCCACGGCTTTTTGTTGAGGAAATCCTTCAAAAAAACCAGAACTCCTATTCATGTACATGCCTATAATATTCCCGAAATCGAACAGAACTGCATTTAGATACTCCTTTTGGAATTATACATGTGTTTCTCTTCTTACAGTGGGTGTGAAAACACTGTTAAAAGAATTCTGTATTTGCCATTAGAAAGTACAATGTAATTATGACTTTTTCTTTTTCTCGTTGCTGCCTTTAGCCATTTATGAGCACAACTAGATAAACTAGTACAGTACTCAAGTAATTGAATAAAATCAATATAATCTTTTAGACTGACAAGCACAACTTTTCCTCACTTGATTGCTGAGTATGGTCACTGTGATGGAGGCTACCCATGTCCTAGGAGTCTCCCATCTACAGGCTTGGAGACTGCTTACTGCAAATGCCCTTGGCTCTGCCTGATAAGATATTTTCTTCCACCTGGGAATAAGGGAATAAAATCACCTGGTACACAGGATAATTTTCTATACAAATTATACATTCAGATTCAGATATGGATGCAAGATAAAGATACAAATGCATAAACATATATAGATATGAAGATAGCTTGAGATATATAACAGATGAAAGTTATGAGATATAGGATGATATTATATATAAGAGGATATTAGATATAAGATGCTATTAAACATGAGATAGGTTTATTATTAGTATTGTATTTTATCTAAAACATTTATGGGGTTAGCAGATACCAGCTGAGTAAGCCAAGTTATGAGAGACACCTGCCAGTTTTATACCAGCTTTATTTTCCTCTTTTATCCCCACTATAATAAGAGAACTTAATGTTATAATTGTTCATTTTAAAGTTATTGATTCATATTTTCCAAATAAGCATATTTTTGTAGAATTAATTTTTTTATTTGCTATCCAGTCTCAAAAATCAAGTATTCAACTTCTATGTCTTCTGAGAAAAATTAGAAATATACTTAGCAATTTCTAAACCGTACAAAATAATATGATGTAATCTCTCTCTTCTAGCTGTTGTAAGTAATGAATGGGTTGGCATATCATATAAAAAACTTAGATCATGTCTAGCACATGGGCATGTGTTATTGATACTGGGCTGGCTGTTACCAATGGACTGGAAGGTAGGATAGAGGAAAAATTCCTGTAGGTCAAATAACATAGCTAATTACTATAGTTATTTTTTTTTAAATTCTGCCTTGAGTACTATATGAGGAAAAATCTTCATATAGGTGTGTTAAGTTCAGTGGAAAGAGCACCATACTTAGACACCAAAACACTCTGGTTAAGAAGACAAAAAAAACTTTGCTTTCAGGTAATTACCCAGTAGGAACAGGGATTTGAACCCAGCTCTGTCAGACTCTACAGCCCAAGACTTTAGTGGCCACATTACTCTCCTTGCTTACAGAGAGAAATGGGCCCTGGGAGATCAGATTTCACTATCATCAGCTTTTGTATTTTGTGGATGCTAAGATAGACTCCTTGGGTAACCAACCACTGTCAAATCAGTACTTCTTGCTGGAAAGAAACTATAGCCAACAGCTGGTTGACTCCTGCATCATTAAGTTCCATTTCTCTGAAATCGCCATCCTTTTATTTTTATTGTGTTGTTTAGAAAACTTGAAGCATGCTAATTTAGCTGAAATAAGACAGAGGGGTTATATATTACATAGGATTTAAAGCTGTATTATTTGCTATCTTTCTTGCTGTCTTTTTCTTCCAGTAATAAAAGTAGAAGGAAATCCAGACTATGTATCTCAGGGAATGGTTTTAATTTACTTAACAAAACATGCTGCGGTACTGAATATTCACTAATTGAAAGTAAACCTCACGTTTATTTATTTATTTATTTATTTATTTTAAGATTTTATTTATTTATTTGACAGAGAGAGATCACAACTAGGCAGAGAGGCAGGCAGAGAGAGAGAGGAGGAAGCAGGCTCCCCGCTGAGCAGAGAGCCCGATGTGGGACTCCATCCCAGGACCCTGAGATCATGACATGAGCCGAAGGCAGCAGCTTAACCCACTGAGCCACCCAGGCGCCCTAAACCTCACTTTTAAAAATGATCAGAGACTCAATTGAATCTAGAAAAAGGTGTATTTATACACAGTTGAGAATTTCAGAAGTTCTTATTTTTCTTCTCATTCTTATTTCTTTTTATGTTGGATTTATAGTTTGTACCTATGTGACCATATTAGTAGAAATTCTAGTTTTTCAAAGCTTGAGATAAATATTCTCACTCCTGATGGTCTACAATCAATGAAATGCAAATATAGTTAAGTGCAGGACAGATGGATTTCTGTATAAAAATAAAAAATAAGGAACAAAATACCTTACAGATAGAAATAGGGTAGAAGACATTATCATAAAAAAAATACATGCAGAAAAACAAAAAAACAGAAAATGTGTGAAATGCTATTAGATAATTCAAAGGTATTCATGAGTCTGGGAATCAACCTTAAAAACACTAGTACAGGAAATATTTGAGATTAACCAGAAACTAAAGGGGAATATTCATAAAAATTTGAAGTGCAACAAACTCAATATCCTTTTTATTTGAAGTAAAAATTATTCCTCTTAATGGAGATTAAAACCAAAATTCAACATCGATTTCTTAAAACAGTGCTGAAATTCCCTCTGGCTACTACTCTCAAGTATCAGCCATGACCCAGATTAGAATTCAAGATGGATTTATCTATCTGTTTTATGCTCACACCTCAATATCTGGGTGGAAGCTATAGACTTGGTACCATGAGATCAGAACCATACCTACAGTGGTAGCATAAGTACTCACTTAAGTTTAGAAGCCAGATAGCTCAAATGCAATTTGCATTCAGCTCTTTCCCAGCCCTGCTATCCCTGACTATTGGATTGACTCATTTTATCATCTGGGTGCAAGTCTGCATACAGACTTTCTCCAAAACATTGTTTTTTGAGGACAAGGAGAGCATCTTCTTTCATTATTACATCTTGTACAGTTCTTCCCAATAATATCAACTGCCATTTATAAATACCTCCTGTGTGGCATCTCATTTCTTTACATGTGTTATTTCAAGCCCTTGCTTCTCTGTACATCTTTCATCCCCATGTTTGTTAGTGATATTAAGTAACACACCCTGATAAAACAAATTTTCGTGATGACCTCATGCAGTATGAGACATTTTTCCATTTCTCACTTGGATTTCCAAGTGGTCTTTCTTGGATGGAGGCAATTCTGTCCCTTCCAAGAGCTGTTTAGAAATGTATGCAGTTGATTTGCATGATAACTACAGAATGACCTTGGTGTTTAATGAATGCGTCTCTCTGGGAAGAATAGTTTTATCCCAAATGCCAACTAGATCAAAGTAAAATAGTGGCAGAGGATCTTTGTTCATTCCTCATTTTTTGTAGGGAAATATTTTAAAAGAACTGCATCCAGCTTCATTTTGGCCACACAGCCTAATGTCAGCTAACAAAGCAAAACAAAACAAAAAAGCCCCTAGGAGAAACCAGAGAAATCGAGAGAGAATAGTTTCATCTGGATTTTTGGTTTCTGTCCTCAACATCATATCTTCCCTGAGAAATCATTTTCAGTCATTTAAGTGGCTTCTTCCTCCATTGACCCTATTAGTTAACTGATAATGCAAAAGATGTTAAATGTAATATGACTTCTCCTGACACTTCCCAACTGTGAACCAATTAAGAGAGTTCTCTTTAAATCATTGTTTACTATAGGAGTAATAAGCTTAGGAGCTCAAAATGCATTTTTATATACTTTACGGAATAAATCATTCACAAGTGATATTATGCCCGGATCTGTCTCCTTTGACAACAGAGTTGTTTGCAGTGCTATAGACTGGAAATGACACTGAAAGCATGCAGTGATTTAAGAGGCTGGCTGACTCATGTGCTAGCAATGGCAGAACTGATGGTGGGGCAGGGAGGGGTGGAGACACTGGAGATGAAAGAGAGCTTGGAATATCTGCATATTTCCATTGCCCGGTCAAGATTAAGCAGAATGGATTTAAAAGAAACTCTTGTGCATCCATTCATCCTTATCATTGAAAATCCATTCTTCTTTTTTTTTTTCTTTTCCCTGTTTTGACGGCAGCAAACTTGCCATGGACTGCATGGATATTGTTGCAAAGAGAGCAAACAGTGCAAATGATAGTAGAAATCCCCCCAGCAACAGCAAAGCTTGGAGAGACAGAAGGTGATTGCGAAGGGAAGCTGTGTCTCCTAAATTCCTGTGAATTTGCCAACCAACTCCTATGCTCTATCGCACCCTCTCCTGGCTGATGGGAGAAACAGCTTCTGATCTTGATCCAGGACTCCTCCCATCAAGAGCCACAAGTCATTGCTTAGAGAATTTGGTACCCATGGACTCAGGTGTGAGACCAGCCTTGGGCAAAATGGTGTTAGCATGAGCTCTAAGCATTCTTCTCTCATCTTCTCTATCACATACACCTTGTTCTTGATCCTTGCTCCACTAGAATTTCTAGTTTAAGAAGAAAATCAATTAGAAAGCTCATTACTGCTCTTTGCCTCCTTCCTCCCAGCCTTTTTTTTTTTTTTAATGTATTAGAAGTCACAGGAATAATGATTTTACTCATCATATTTATAAACTACAACATTCATCAAGCATTCTGTACTGGAGCTGGAGAGAGAATTTAGTGACGTTTATCACATTTCAGTGGTCTGATGTCAAGTACAACCAACATTTACTGAGAGCAAACGTGTGCCAAGTTCTGTGTTAGACATGCTTCATCATTAACATGACATCCTCTTGCTGTGGAAGAGTTTAATTCTCTCAAGCAGGTAGACAAGTAAAGAATTTTGAAACAGCAGAATGAGTGGCATATTAGGGACATGTTTACTGTACAGAGGAAGCCCAGGAAACCTATGGGGAATGGAGTATCCAATCAGGCTTTCTGGAGAAGTTTCTGTTTGAATGGTGCTATAAAGGAGTTAACCAGATAAATAAAGGGTAAAGGACTCCAGTAGAGGGGATAGTTTGCATATATGCAGAGGTAAAACATGTAGGGT
Source organism: Mustela nigripes (assembly GCF_022355385.1). Taxonomy (NCBI): domain Eukaryota; kingdom Metazoa; phylum Chordata; class Mammalia; order Carnivora; family Mustelidae; genus Mustela; species Mustela nigripes. Next base: position 33,892,588 of record NC_081559.1, on the reverse strand, counting down.
GTGAGTGGGGCTTGTATGAAGTTCAGGGTTACTAGCACACTGTTTTTGAGTCTTTTGATCTGATCAAAGCTCATGCTTCACCAACCAGGCCCTGCAGAGTCCCTAAGAATTTTTAACATGGATATGACATCACAAATTTGTATTTTAACTAAAACATCTTAGAAGTGTGGGGGTAGAACCTGGAAAGAAGCAGAGAGGTTAATGAGGAAGTTTGGCAGTAATTCTAGTGAAAATGGTTAATGTCTGGAAAAGGGGGGAAATGCATAGATTTTGGAAATATTTAGGGTTTCATGGCATAGGGATTGACATAGAGAAAGAAAGGACTTAAGGGCAACTTCCAAACTTCTTACCTGAGTAGATATTGGTTCCATCAAGTGTGACAGGTAATATAAGAAGGCAAAGGGATTTAGGGAGAAAGATGATGAATTCAGCTTTGATCTTTTATAGTGGGGAGTCTCACATAATAGTCATATAAAAAGTGAAAAAGATGGAGGTGGAGATATGTATTTGGGTATCACTCTCATTGAAAAATAGGTAATTGAAACCATGTAAGTGGACAATATTGCCCAGAAGAATGTTACAATGAAGAGAGAGGTATTTGCTAATATGACCACATTTGAAAAATGGATAAAGGGATGGAGGAAAAGAACCCCAGAAGAAGGAAAGAAGATAAGTAACACTTCATGGAAATCACCAAAGTTGAACATTTTGAGGAAGAAATGAATGATTCAATTCTATCTAAGTATTTATAGATACAGATGATATAAGTATTATAAATGTTGACTTTCAGACACCATTGATGCTTTTAGTGAGAATAATCAAAGTGGGTGAGTATGGGGGAAGGAGGGGTAAAATAACCTAAGAAATGAATGAAAAATGGAAAAAAGCCAAATGAACTAGAAAATATCCTGCCATGTGTAGATGACTCTAGAACCCTACAGGAGAGAAAGATACAACAACAGCAAAAAAAAAAAAAAAAAAAGGTGTCAAACTTACAAGAGGTTTTGTCTTTTGTTTTCTGTTTGTGTGTTAGAATTGGAAGTGACCAGAAAATGTTTAGCACTAAGAAAAGAGAGTCAATCTAAAGGAATAGCTATGACCATAGACAGAGTTCCACTGATGAAGGAAGTTCCCAGAGAGATGAGAGTGCTGGGTACATGAGTAAAAATGATGAAGTTGGCTTCAAACAAGGTGAAAAATACCTCATGCAACTGGAGATTAAGAATTAAAATGGAGGTGAGTGAAGAAGAAATTTGGGGAAGGTCAGAACATTAGATTGATTCATTTCCCCAAAGGCCTCCATTTTCTTGCCAATACCCATGCCAAGGTTTTCAAAGTTTGAGATGGTGATGGGATAAGAGAGTGCGCTTAAGGTCATCTGAAGTTTCCACATGCCTTTAAGTGAAGAGTCAACAGAGTTGAAGCCAGACTGTTCATCAGCAGTATTGAGGATCCATAGCAAAGAGAATCTATCCATTTCTAGAGATGCCAATTTAACCAGTTGAGTCCTTACTCACAGAGCGCTCAGAAATTCTGATTTAAGTCAAAGAGTAGATGGCTGCATTGATTCCAGACTTGAAGAATTGTTGGCTAGAAGTAAGTATAATGCTGCTGATAGAGCTTCTAAGAGAGTAAATTTTATGCCACCACACAAGAAGTTCAAATAGAAGACAGAAGAGAAAGTCAACAGATAGACTTATTCAGGGAGAGAAAATGGAGGGATTAGCACAGTGGCAGGCTAGAACCCAGGAGCCAGCAAGAATTGATTGTACACCTCTCCTTTCTACTCCGTTTCAATGACCTTATGTTGGTAGTTTGAAATAGTCTTTGCTGGGAGTATTTATGCCTCAGAAATTGGCAAACACTCCAAACTGGGTGCCAGTTTACCAGGATGTCCCTGGATTAAAGGAAGGGAACATGAGCATTCACAATTTAGTAGGGTAGGAGGCCACCATCAGAGTGTAAAATATTAACAATATTTGTAACACAGGAGGTAATGAAAAGCCAGGTTGTTCTTCTTTTGTTAGTTGATTTCATTTGTTTATTTTTAAATAGCTATAAGTAGAGGTTTAAAAAAAAATGCCACATAAATGGAGTTCAAGGCTATGGTAGTAGGCAGTTCATGAACACGATTGTTAACATTTCCCAGGCAAAGGTAAGCTTATTCAGGCTCCTATGTCATCCATCAGTTAGATGGGACAAACAGGGATTACGTAAATACCATCTATGAGGAAAAGGATGGAAAATGATAGTATGAACCACAGGCATTATTTGTGCAAAGAGTTTCCTCCTGATGTTGTTAACAAACTACCACAAACCTTCTGGCTTGAAACAACACAAATTTATTATCTTACTGTTCTGGAGGCCAGAAATCCAAAACACATTTCACTGGGCTAAAGCCAAGGTGTCAGAGGACTATGTTCCCTTCTAGAGGTTTTAGGGGAGAATCTCTTCTGCCTTTCCACTTTCTAGAAGCTGCCTACCTTCCTTGGCTCCTGTTGAAAGCCAACAATATGCTGTTGAGGCTTTCTCATGGAGCTGCCTCTCCCTGGTTCTAATTCTTCTGCCTCACTGTACGCCATTTAAGGGCCTTTGTGATTACAGTGGGCTCACCTAAATAACCGAGGGTACTCTCTCCAGGTCAAACTCAATTGGCTAGCAATCTTAATCCTTTCTGCAACCGTAATCCCCCCTTGCCTTGTAAGATAAGGCACTCACACTTTTCCAGGAATTATAACATGGACATCTTTGGGGCAAGGGAATCATTATCCTGTCTCCCCCATAAGAGAAGAAGAGTAATGTTTCTGCTAGTTTTTCCTAGATTTGATATACCTAATAAAGATTCAATTTAACAGGCATATTCACAATATTGTGTTAGATATTAGGATGAGAAGGAGCACTTGAGAATGAATACTTTAAACCTTTATTGGGGATGTTACTTTATTTCACTTATAAAATATTTAAAATGAAAGGTTTAGTGGCAAAAGGAAGATGCCTTTTCTTAAAATGTGTTTCTCTGGACTCCACTGTTGAAAACTTGTTCCTTTAAAGGTTGCTAAGGAATTGCTAAGGGATATTGTATAGAGAAATCTAAGTTTTTCGTTACTTGTGATGATCAATGATGAAAGGAAAAAAGACATTTCTTTTTTCAAAGAGGGTTAAAAACTCACAGACCACTCCCAGCAGAGTGTTTGGTACCTACAAAGTGTCCAATAAATGTTGATTGAATCAAATTGAATGTAACTGAATGTCCTCCTCATGGAAAGATTTATTTTAATCAGGTTTTATTAATTTTTATTAATTAGATTTACTTATTACTTTATTGTGATACTATTACCTTGCCTGTGAATATTCTTTCTTTTCTTTTCTGTGGATAGGACAGCAGAATAACTGAGCAGAGAAAACAAAGGGAGACAGTTTCTCTTGGCTCAGGAAGAAAACTATAAATGCCTCCTCCAATGACAACACACAAGACCATTATTTTATTATGTCTAATTAGAGAGCTGCCCTCAGACCAGAGGTTCTTAATCTGTTTTGGAATGTGCATTAATTTAATGACACAATGAATATGGTTTATCTAACTCCCAGGGGAAAAAAAATGATTACATGTGCAAGAGTATAGAAAAAAACTCTTTCCCATTTATTAGTTACCCTTAATTTCATCCATTTGCCCTTGCTACCTCAGGACTTCTCATAACCCCTATTCCCAAGTGCATTCCCCTTCTCTTATAGCAACTTGAAGGTACTGTTTCACATTGCCTTTTGTGTGTTTGTATTAACACACTGTCTTTCACCTGACAAACTCTGCCCCTCAAAGCAGCAGCCATTCTAGGTGCTAACTCACAGGAGTTCCCACTACCAAGTGCCAACCAGACGTAGGATGTCACAGACCCTCCCTCCCCACCACTCTCTCTCATTAACATTCTGTCACTAACAGCCAAAATGTATCTGGCAGTGGGCCCTTGCTTCACAGTTATCCAGTGAAACAGTTCCTTTGATGTCTGTCTTCACTTCTCTTCAGAAGGCTTTCTCATAGAGCTGGCTCTCCCTGGTTCTAATTCTTCTGCCTCACTGTAAACCATTTAAGGGCCTTTGTGATTACAGTGGGTGTCAAGCACCGACCAATATCTAAGACAAACATCATTCTACCTCTGACCCCATCTTTTCCCAAAGCACCTCCAAAGACATTAATATCTCTTACTTAAAGACCCCAAAGATTCCATTCATTATGAAATTGAGTATGATATGAAACTTTCATATGGAAAGTATGAGAATGTGACATGGAAAAGTCCAAGGAGAAAGATTTACTGATATCTTAAAAAAAGATATGCTTCTATGGAGATGAAAAACATAAATTGAAAAACTTGGAGTGTCTCCTAAATTAGTGTGAAGGCTAATATTGGAGTGAACGATGTCAAGCAAAATCTCAATGATACTTAACAAAATCATTCTGAATTTTACCTAGATCTTTAGGCACTAATAGAAGTTAGCAATTGGGGAAAAAGTCATGATGAGAGAGAACTTTTTCTACCATATACATACAGATTTTAAAATGCCAAAGCTAAAACCTATCTCAAAAATGTGAAATTAATATATTATTATAAAATGTTTTGGCTTAGTTGTCCGAGTCTTTTGTAATGAGCAAGAGATAACCTTACAGGACACCTGGGTGGCTCAGTTGGTTAAGCCGCTGCCTTTGGCTCAGGTCATGATCCCAAGGTCCTGGGATCAAGTCCTGCATCAGGCTCCTTGCTCGGCAGGGAGCCTGCTTCTCTGGCTGCCTCTGCCTGCCTCTCTGCCTGCTTGTGTGTACTCCCTCTCTCTATCTCTGGCAAATAAATAAAATCTTAAAAAAATAAAAAAAGAGATAACCTTACTTCCGCCATATGAATTCCAGATGAATCATTGATGAGGAAAATAATAAATTGTTTTGTTATAGATACTGCTGGTGCCTTATCCCATCCTCTCAACCAACATGATTCGAATATCGTATGAACATTTTCTAAAGGTCAGCACCTGCATCAAGGATTTTCTCTCTTCCACCTGGTGATGGATGGAAATTCCAGAGAATAAAATTCAGTTCCTGCAGTATCTATTAGCCAGCGTGTAATAGGAGCTTGTAATCATTCCAGCTCTCAAGTTTTGTGGAGGGGTTAACTCTGAATGCTTCAGTTTCATAATGAGATTAAGCTTCATGTACCTACGCTAGTAACCTACCCCAAAATGCACACATTAGAGACTTTCTTCTCTCCCCATCTCACTTCTCCACTCTCTTACCAGTGTTTTCCGGGATCACCAACAGATCAATGACTCATTTTCATAGTCTATCTCATGGGAGCTTCCGGGGAGCCAAGTTAAGACACACATTCCCTCCCAACAAAGAGTATGAAAATGTACGTCATAAAGAAAGAAAAGCTATCAACATGAAAAATTTTGCCTCACAGTTATCAAAGAAATGATCATTATAAAAAGAACTAATTTTTTCTGGTTTTCAGATTGTTGTTAAGAAATAATCTGCATAGTACTAGAAGTCCTAGCCTCAGCGATCAGACAACAAAAAGAAATTAAAATCATCCACATCAGCAAAGAAGAAGTCAAACTATCACTCTTTGCAGATGATTTGATACTATATGTGGAAAACCCAAAAGATTCCACTCCAAATCTGCTAGAACTTGTATAGGATTCAGTGAAGTGTCAGGGTATAAAATCGATGCACAGAAATCAGTTGCATTTCTTTACACCAACAACAGGACAGAAGAAAGAGAAATTAAGGAGTCAATTCCATTTACATCTGCATTCAAAACCAAATGATACCTAGGAATAAATCTAACCAAAGAGGCAAAGAATCTACATACAGAAAACTATAAAGTACTCATGAAAGAAATTGAGGAAGACACAAAGTAATGGAAAAATTTTCCATGCTCATGACTGGAAGAACAAATATTGTGAAAGTGTCTATCTACCTAAAGCAATCTACATGTTTAATGCAATCCCTACCAAAATCCTATCCATTTTTTTTCAAAGAAATGGAACAAATAATCCTAAAATTTATATGGAACCAGAGAAGACCTCAAATAGCCAGACAAATATTGAAAAAGAAAGCCAAAGTTGTTGGCATTACAATTCCAGAATTCAAGCTCTATTATAAAGCTGTTATCATCAAGACAGTATGGTACTGGCACAAAAACACACACATAGATCAGTGGAACAGAATAGAGAGCCCAGAAATAGACCCTCAACTCTATGGTCAGCTAATCTTTGACAAAGCAGGAAAGAATGTCCAATGGAAAAAAGACAGTCTGTTCAACAAATGGTGTTGGGAGAATTGGACAGCTATGTGCAGAAAAATGAGATGGGACCATTTCCTTACACCACACATGAAAATAGATTCAAAATGGATGAAGGACCTCAATGTGAGAAAGGAATCCATCAAAATCCTTGAGGAGAACACAGGCTGCAACCTCTTCAACCTCAGCAGCAATCTCTTCCTAGGAATATCACCAAAGGCAAGGGAAGCAAGGGCAAAAATGAACTATTGGGCCTTCATCAAGATCAAAACCTTTTACACAGCAAAGGAAACAGTTAACAAAACTGAAAGACAACTGACAGAATGGGAGAAGATATTAGCAAATGACATATCAGATAAAGGACTAGTGTCCAAAATCTATAAAGAACTTAGCAAACTCAACACCCAAAGAACAAATAATTCAATCAAGAAATGGGCAGAGGGACATGAACAGACATTTCTGCGAAGATGACATCCAGATGACCAACAGACACATGAAGAAGTGCTCCACATCACTTGGCATCAGGGAAACACAAATCAAAACCACAATGAGAACCACCTCATACCAGTCAGAATGACTAAAATTACAGCTCAGGAAATGACAGATGCTGGTGAGGATGCGGAGAAAAGGGAACCCTCCTACACTGTTGGTGGGAATGCAAGCTGGTGTAACCGCTCTGAAAAACAGCATGGAGGTTCCTCAAAAAGTTGAAAGTATAGCTACCCTATGACCCAGCAACCACACTACTGGGTATTAACCCTAAAGGTATAAATGTAGTGATTGGAAGAGGCACGTGCACCCAAATGTTTATAGCAGTAATGTCCACAATAGCCAAACTATGGAAAGAACCTAGATGTCCACCAACAGATGAATGGATAAAGGAGAAGTGGTACACACACACACACACAGGAATACTATGCAGCCATCAAAAGAAATGAAATCTTGCCATTTGCAACAACGTGGATGGAACTAGAGGGTATCATGCTTAGCGAAATAAGTCAATCAGAGAAAAACAATTATCATATGATCTTCCTAATATGAGGAAGTTGAGAGGCAATGTGGGAGGTTTGGAGGGTAGGAAAAGAATAAATGAAACAAGATGGGATCAGGAGGGAAACAAACCATAAGAGACTTTTTTTTTTTTAATTTTTTTTTATTTGACAGAGAGAGAGGGATCACAAGTAGGCAGAGGGGCAGACAGAGAGAGAGAGAGGGGAAAGCAGGCTTCCGGCTGACAAGAGAGCCTGATGCGAGGCTCGATCCCAGGACCCTGAGATCTTGACCTGAGCCAAAGGCAGAGGCTTAACCCACTGAGCCACCCAGGTACCCAACCATAAGAGACTCTTAATCTCACAAAACAAACTGAGGGTTGCCAGGGGTAGGGGGGTAGGGAGAGGGTTATGGACATTGCAGAAGGTATGTGCTATTGTGAGTGCTGTGGAGTGTGTAAATCTGGCAATTCACAGAACTGTACCCCTGGGGCTAATAATACATTATATGTTAATTAAAAAATTAAAAATTAAAAAAAAATAATCTGCAGCATTACATGCTGATGAGAAAAAAAAAAACTGATAAAACCAGGGAAGATTTGGCAAAATATGCAGTTTTAAAATGTTTATGTCCTTTTCATCACTGGGTCCACTCTGATCACTTCTTTACTAATTTATTCACGAATTAAATTAAATTAATTAAAGGGTAACTTAGGTGTGCCTGGGTGGCTCAGTCTAAGCATCTGCCTTTGGCTCAGGTCATCTCTGGGTGCTGGGATCAAACCTGGCATCAAACTCCCTGCTCAGCTGGGAGTCTCCTTGTCCCTCTCCCTCTGCCCTATGCATGCTCTCTCTCTCTGTTTCTCTCTCTCTGTCTCTCTCTCTCAAATAAATAACCAAAATCTTAAAAAAATAAAGTGTAACTTGCTTTATAGCATAATTTCTGCTATATTAAAATAAGAAAGGAGGGACATCCAATGACAGGCTCTCAGAGTGTTCATTTTGTTACAGGAAATCTCAAGAGTGAAGGAGGTTGGTCGGAGGAAAGAATAGAGAGAGGCTCCCTGCATGCTCTTACCCTTCTCCTTCAGCCAGGCCTCTTAGCTCTGATGCTACCCTGTCCTCCAAGTCCTGACTCCAAACCTCACCATTGCTAACGTCTTGGCACCTCCTTCTCTTGGCCTGTTTCTGTGTCTTGACTCTCCCTGAGCTGATATTGAATTTCTGGCATTAGCCTACTTACTCTTTCCTTTACATTTAACTTGGACCTCATCCGATTCTCAGTATCACTCCTTTCACATTTCAGTGGTTGCCCATTCAATTTTGTGACTCATTATCACCCAAATTATTTCTCCATTTTAAAGAATGTTAAAATTGTTGTTCCATGTCTAAATATCACATGACAGGTGCACTATTTGTAATCCCTGTCCTCAATGGTAATGGAAGAAAGATAAAACTAAAGGACTTCACACACATATAGTCCAGAGTCTAAGAATTAACTTTTCTTAAATACGAGTATTCTTAAATATTAGATGTTGGTTTCACTTTTCTGCAAAACTTGATTCTAATCATGAAAATCACCAGTTTGTCTTTTACTCAACTTTTTTGTTTCTCATAAATACAGCTTTCTGTTTGAGTTTTTTAATATACAACAAATGATATGAACAAATAAAAATACAATGCTTTCTGCATTTTCAGAACATTAATTCTAAGAACTCCTAAAGATACTTCAAAACCTTTCTAGTTTTCTTATGTAGGGAAATGACATTTTGCTGAATCCTAAGTTTTGAAATGATGGACACGCTTGTGACCGCCACATACATACCCCAGGGATTCTTGGTCAAATGCTTGGTCAAATGGTCACGTGCCAAGTTGTTCTAGAATCTACAGGGAGCTTCAGATATGTCACCAAACAAGATTTATAAATATAATCTCAGTTGCTCATCAGAGCTGCTGCTGAAGTTCCAGTCAAGGAAATGCCAGGCAGCTGGGCTCCAAGCTTCGACTCACATCTTGGTGAACAGAAATTTCTATATCCATCTGAAAGGGTGTTAATTCCATGAAGGTAAAAGAGGAAATAAGTCCTTTGTGAAAATAAAGGTTTTTATTTTTTTTAATTTATGGCTAGATATTAAAAATGTTTACTTTTCATTATATGTAAAAAAAATCTGTTGCATATAATAGTACATAAACTGTACAGTAAAGTATATTTATATTCCTGGTACAAATATATTTAAATGATCTCTTTGAATTAGTGGTATATTTTGTGGGACCAAATTTCCATTCCAAAAGTGTGTCATTCCGACTTAAACCAACATGATCAAAAACCTCAATGTGGGAGCACCTGGGTGGCTCCGTGGACTAAAGCCTCTGCCTCTGGCTCAGGTCATGATCCCAGGGTCCTGGGATCGAGCTCCGCATCAGGCTATCTGCTCAGCAGGGAGCCTGCTTCCCTTCCTCTCTCTCTGCCTGTCTCTCTGCCTACTTGAGATCTCTGTCTGTCAAATAAATAAATAAAATCTTTTTAAAAAAATTTAAAAAAGAGGTAAGCATCTTGAGAAAAAATGTTAAAAAAAAAAACCCTCAATATGTCTAACGACTGCATTTGACTTCATGCTTCAGTATATAATGCTCCATATATGTGCATTTAGATCTTCCACTATACCTATGATAAGACCATATGATTTAAGTGGCCTTCATACATAGATTAAAAATGCTTTGAGAGATATTTAATGTTATTTGTCAGAGGAAGTAATTTTTTTAAACTACTAGAAATAAAAAGGTATGAATGTCTTATATTTACATAGATTTCATGCTTTCTAGGTATTTCCATTGAGCCATTTGCACTTCATGCTTTACAATATGTATAAATGTGTAAGCAAAAGGAGATCACGAATCCACAATTACACTTTCTAAATTGAACAGAGCAGAGTCAAGAATTTGTTAGAGGTAAAAACAAAACAAAACAAAACAAAAACCAATAAACTTTGTGGCTCAATGGGGACCTGAATAAGTGTGTCTTGGCTGCCTCTTCTTTGTGCTTTTCAATGCAGGTGACCTTGAAAGAGGTAATCTCCTACTGACAGAATTTTGTGGTTAATATGAATAATTAATATTTATTGGTTTTCTAGATAATATTTTAGCAAATCAGCTCTGAGTGAGACAGTTATTTACTTTACAGTGGAGATAACCTCTGTATGTGATTTATCATGCCTTATAATTATAGTTTGCATCTAATGAATTCATTTTCACCATGTACCATTGAGTTGTTTATTCACAATACTGTTTTAGCACAGCTATTCAATTAACTATACATATCGCTGGTGATTTCTAATGATTCTCCGCTTTTAGAAATGAAAAACAGTGGTTATTTGTATATTTTAATATATCAGCAGATCCAAAAAGGTTTACTAAATGACATTAGCCTATTTCATGCAAGACAGCAAGAAGGAAATCAAATGCATTTACGGTTACTTGAATAAAAATAAGTGGAGGCTCTACTCTTCGGCCAGCACTATGAAAAGTTGTTCAGCCTCTCTCTAGGAAATAGAATCACCGCACTGAACTCTGTACTATAAAATATAACAATACATCTACTGATAAACTGATCCAAACTTTGCAGAACAATTTTGCATGCTGAAGTTCATTGAATCTTCACAAGAGTGGAATAGTAGTCAACGGAGAATGAGGGGAAGTCTGCCCTGATACAGTCAGTAAGAACCCCTACCATTTATTGGTGATTTTCTTGGTTTTGAATGAATTTCTGCAGAAATATGAAGCCAATATCCAGCGCTTTAAAAATATCTGCTTCTTACCTTCTGGAAAATGCATGCATAAAATCCTCACAGTCTGTAGTCATAAACCCTTAACCAACTCCAGTATCATTTACAGCACTGATTGTAAAATATTGGAATGATACATGATACTTAAACATGGACTATGGTAGTGCATTCTTAAAAATGGAGCAATAGTCTGGGTGATAATGAGTCACAAAATTGAATGGGTGACCATTGAAGTGTGAAAGGAGTGACATTGAAAACTGGATGAGGTCCACATGAGACATTTGTGGAAGAATAGGTAGGTCAGTGCCAGAAATTCAATATCAGCTCAGGAAGAGTCAAGACACAGAAACAGGCCAAGCGGAGGAGGTGCCAAGACTTCAGCAATGGTGAGGTTTGGAGTCAGGACTTGGAGACCAGGGCAGCATCAGAGCTAAGAGGCCTGACTGAAGGAGAAGGGTAAGAGCATGCAGGGAGCCTCTGTCCATTCTTTCCTCCGACCAACCTCCTTCACTCTTGAGATTTCCTGTAACAAAATGAACACTCTGAGAGCCTATAATTGGATGCCCCTCCTGTCTCAATTCATACTTAGTACAAAGGATGTAATTAACCAAGGTATTTTCTAATTACTAGATACTATTTTTGAATAGATCAATAGAGAATGAATAGAAGTAGTAATACTGAATTGAATGGCAGAACGTTTTTGAAAGTAAATGCATACATATATATATATTTTTCCCCCAAATCTCCTTAGCTAGAGGGGTGTACAAAACAATGTTATAGCACGGTAGATCCAAAACAAGCTTTGGAGCACATGGAGGGGAGGGGTGTGTTTTGTGATTTGTTTATTGACTTTTTAAAATTATTACGGAAGTATGTCTTCCCTTTGGTTCTCATCTGAACTCTTCCTGAAAGTGATATTTTTGTGGAAATAGTGGGTTTTATTGGTAATCCTGGGAAACGCTGGTCTGAGGGAAAGAAAGTGAGACAGACAAGTGAAGGGAGCTGATAAAGGGTAGGCTGCCACGGCAAATGATCCTTCCTATGGATGAGGGAGCTGGGATATTTGCACAACTCCTATCAGTCTGTGGTTGGGGATTGTTGGGGGCTGGGGGTTTAACTCCCTGGCACTTCCAGCCTGTCCGGGGTGCAATGCCTAGGTGAGTAGAAGCAGGTCCTGGCTTCATTACAACAGTGTCAGCCAAGCAGAGTGGGGCAAAGCCTCAAAAGTGTCTGCTACCAGGTGGTTTGTTGTTTCTGAGTTTGCATAAAAACCTTTTCATTTTGAAGAATATTAATTCTTTGTTATTTTCATGGCAACTAGTTTTCTTAACTGCCATTTCTTTTTTACTTTTATAAGAACTTTCCATTGTACAATTTTATTTTTTTTTAATTTTTTATTTCTTTTCAGCGTAACAGTATTCATTGTTTTTTGCACCACACCCAGTGCTCCATGCAATCTGTGCCCTCTCTAATACCCACCACCTGGTTCCCCCAATCTCCCACTCCCCCTTCAAAACCCTCAGATTGTTTTTCAGAGTCCATAGTCTCTCGTGGTTCCATTGTACAATTTTAAAATAATGTGATCCTTTTCTCTTTCGTTTTCTCTGTTGCTTTCCTACTTACATGTCTTTTCCTATTAAAGGATCTAACAAATAGTCACCAATATTTAAAATTCATTTTCTTAAATTTAGTGTTCAAAATACCAGGGAAAAATACAACATAAGAAGTGTACAGTATTCTGTCTATAAACATTGAGTATACACTAATATGTTAGGTGTTTGTTGGTTGCATAATCTATAAATGCTTTCCATCTTTTCCCTTTCTAACAGAATTCACCTGTTAGCTAATTTGATGAGGCAATGTTCTCCTCACAGGGATGGGAATGAGGAAGTCATTAACTATTCTTGTTCCTTGAACCCATTTTGCAGTTATGGTGAAGGACACAACAAAAAAGGAGAACCACACCAAAAAGAATTGCAGATGAATGGACCCAGAGACTTAACTGGGTTGGGGCTGTCACATTTTTTTCAACGACATCATCCAATAGTTTCCCCTCATTGTTTGTAGCATTTTTTAAAATTGAGGCTTAATTGACATATAATGTTATGTTAGTTCCAAATATATAATGTGATGATTCTGTTTGGAGCAATTTTTATTGGTTTGCTTCTACTATCAACATGGAGTCCTGATTAAACTGAATATATATACTTTCTGTTAAGATCATATTAGGTCCACTTTTAGTTGGAAAGGAAAGTCCTTAGAGTTAGCTCTTTTTACTTGCATGCTACTTAACTCAAAGATACTTGGTAGGAATTACGTGAAGAAAAGTTTGAAAACAGAGATGGAAACACAGGATTTGTGGTAGTCTGTGACCAATGTTTTGGTCTGGCAAAGAGTTGATTTAATTGCACCACTGTGTAACCAAATGTATTCCATCCCTCCCCATTTTTCAGGGGTCAGCTCCTGTTGGTTTTCTATTGCTATATAACAAATTACTACAAATTTAGCAACTTAAAACAGCAACCTCAAGGTTCTGTAGGTCAGAAGTCTGACACAGTGAGACCGGGTTCTCTGCTCAGCGTATCACAGGCTAAAATCAAGGATCAACAGAAGCTGAAAGTTTCTCTGGAAGTTCCTAAGAGAAATCTGCTCCCCAGCCCATTCAGGTTGTTGGTAGAATCTGGTTCTTCTTTTAGTAGAACTAAATCTCACATTTCCTTGCAGGCTGCCAATCAAGGTCTCTCTTAGCTGGAGAAAACTCACACTCCTTGCCAACCCTGATCTTCAAGCCAGCCTAGTAGCACATCAAAGCCCCTCATGTTTTAAGTTTTTCTGACTTTCTCTTCTGCTGCCAGCCAGAGAAAATTGCCTGCATTAAGGGCTCTCATTGTTCATAAGGGAGAAACCCACCTGCACAACATCACCAGTAAACTCACCTGGATAATCTCCCAGAGCCATTATCACAGGCTGCGGAGATTAGAACAGGCAGAGTCACTTCCAGTGGATATTCAGAAAGGGTTGGGGCTATCTTGCTCCCCTCTGAAAGGTTCTTTTCAAGGTGTATTGTCATATGCACAACAGTCAGGTGTTCCGCTACTATCCTGAGGATCTTAGTGTCCCAGTGGCCTCCTTCTACTTTGCACTTGGCTACCCCTCAGAACTCCTGGCCCCAAAGCCTGGCTCCCAAGTCCACAAAAGCTGGCTGAATGTGAGAAAAGGCCACACTTCTCTGGACTCCCATATTCCTTCAGTCTTCCCAAACACCAACCAAGTTTCCCTGGGTATGTTAGAATTTACCGAAGGATCATTTCACTTAAGGATGAGGACCACTAAGAAGGGCATGCCTCACAGCATAGGATTTTCAAATACAGGTCTCGACTAAGATGAGACAAAGGAGGTGCTGAGGTTGCAGAACTGAAGACCCTCACCCTCAGATCAGCATGCTAAATCTGCACTCGCACAAACCTGAGTGCCTTCTGAAACTCTACACCCCTGGCATGTCACTCTCAAGGAAACAGTCACTCTAGCTTATCCAGCGCAGGGCCCTGGTTCCAGCCCGGTTCAAATCCTTAACGCAAGATATATGGCTTTACCAAGGAAACTGAATATGTTAAAATATTATTAAAGTAATAAAAGGAACATAAAATATGTGTTATAACAGATATGCTTTATTAGGAAATAAAAATATCAATAAAAATATCTTCTAGTGAACCCAATAATTTTTTCAAATATTAATCAACATGAATGACATTTCAAAATATCCACAAAAATTTTATATAATTTGAAAAAAAAATTTTTTTTTGTTTGTTTGTTTTTTGAAAAATGTGTGATTTCTATTAGTGGCAAATGTTTAGAAACACTGTTCATTTTACTGTGTGTGGAGAAGTGTTTGTATTTACAATAGAAGGAAATGCTAACTTCTAATTAAATATTAGTCATGAGAAAGGGATGATGTTTTTCACCCAAGTTCACAGATTCCTTAAATCTTATCTAATGATGCCAGTACAGAACTTCTGTCCCAAACTCAATCCCAACATTCTGAATACTTAGAGATGTTGAGCAAGGGGACAAAAGGAGGAAAAAGAAATCATGTGTCCCCATACAAGAATAGACTTCAATTCGATTTGTAGAGGTTTCCTGAATACCTACTATGTGCATGACATTTGTCAAAGAAACATGGTCAAGAAAAACAATTTACTTAAAAAAAAATTAAACTCAAACAATTTTCTACCCAGTCATATTGTGAGCTTTGCAACAGGATTTCAGCTGCTCCCAGAAGGAGCCCAGTTTCAATCATTGAGAATTACGTTTGATCTAGTTTCCCTAACCTACTTCCAGTGGGCCTGGGCTTGGACAGAAGGGAGAGATGCCAAAGATAAGATCTTTCTATAGGGCACTTTTGTGATAATTCAAAACACATAACCAATTCATTGAAGATTACCAAAATGTAAGATTCCTAAGCGGTAGTAAATATTTAAAGCTCTGATGGAAACGGAATTAGAAGCAGGAATTAAGTCCTCTAATCCTTTCACCTGCTCTGATGCGATGGGAAGGCTTAATAAGAGAAACCCTTGGATATTTGCTGATGGTGCACTTGTGCATTTCCCTTCCATTACTGAACACATGGAGAGAGTAATTTTTCAAATTGACATTCACTTTTGAAAATGCCTTAATGTGTTAAAATAAATCCAACAAATATAAAGAACCCATTATTTTAAGGGAGATGAAGAGTAATAAGCTGATTCATGCCATGAGAGTAATTTTATCTTAGCAAATGTCTTCTGCATATCATCTGCAAAGCTTTTGCTAAAAATAAACTTTTGAGGAATTAACCGAAACTGCTTTTTTCCCAACATGTAGAAATCTTCAAAATACTAGAACTAAAGGGGGAACTTGACCAGAGTACTAGTCACTATATTATTTTGCAAGTTGAGTTGCCATTAATTTGACAAGTTGTTTCACAGTTTATAGAAGTAAGACACAAGGTGGATGCATTCATCAGAACCTGGCGATTCAGGATTAACACCTTACTAATGGGGCTCATCTTTTGTGTCTTCATTATCAGAAAGATAGTAAGATGCTGACCCTACAGCCCTATTTCCAACACTGATCACCAGGATGCATCTCAACTATGGTCCCAGGCAGTGGTGCTGGCAGGGTCAGAAGAACTGAATCTGACTCTTCCTTTTACGAATTGGATGATCCTGAGTGAGGGCCTTATCCTCACTAAGTCTATGCATCTGCAAAGTGGAACTAATAGCTTCACTTCAAGGGCTATCCAATGAGTATCAAATGAAATAACCTATTTGAAAGGACTAATAAACGTTACATTGTAAAGTGAATTTTTTTAGATTTTAATTATTTATTTGACAGAGAGAGATAGAACACTCAAGCAGGGGGAGCAGCAGGCAGAGGGAGAGGAAGAAGCAGGCTCCCCACCAAGCAAGGAGCCAGATGCAGGGCTCAATTTCAGGAACCTGGCATCATGACCTGAGCTGAAGGCAGACACTTAAATGACTGAGGCTCCCAGGCACCACTTTACATTTTAAAATTAAGAGACTGATTGATATTTACCAAGTTATTTCACTTCTGGTTTCATTTTTCTACCCAACTTTTCAAATAAATGGTTTAGGGAAAACAAAATCTAAAAGCCGAGAAAGGACAGGTATTTCTCAAGTACTGTATATTATACCTAATGACATTTTTCAAGTATGGCATATTATACATCTAAAGAGCTTTGTATACATACTTCCAAAGACAAAGAAACTCACTTGAAAAGAAGTAAGACAGTAGGCTAATGACAAAGGTTTTGCTCATCCAAGTAAGAGTCCTAAAGCTCAAGAGTGGTTGTACTTATGGCCCATTGAAACAACCCAGCTACAAACACATGTATCTGACAAAGAAATGCTGTCCAAAACAAATATAGAGCTCCTAGAACTTAGTAATAAGAAGACACACACCAAATCTGAAATGGACCAGAGATTCAAACCAACACATCACCAAAGAAGATACACAAACCAAAAGTAAGCACAAGAAAAAAATACTCCATATCATTAGTCTTCATGAACATAAAAAAAAATGAAATAATGCTACACATTTATATAAATGGCTAAAATTCAAACTCACCCACAATACCAAACTCTGCCAAGAATTTGAAGCCACCAGATCTCTCATACATTGCAGGAAAGACATGAAATCATACCCTTTCCACAACCTGCCTTACAACTTGCAACCAGCATTTCTAAAACTTGAAACAACCCAGGTATCACCAATGGAAGATGGGATAAAATGTGGGATAATCATGTAATAAGAAAGAGAAACAAACTACTGATACCTACAACAATAGGATAAAACCTTCATGCTGAGTGAAGGAAGCCTCAACGAAAAAGCATACAGACCAAACAGTTCTAGTCATATGATGGCCTGAAGCTAATCTATGGTAAAAGTAATCAGAACAGTAGTTTTTGGCTGGCATCGGGCAGAGATTGCCAGGAAAGAGGTATGAGGAAGCTCCCGGAGGTGATGACAGTCTATGAATCACACAGATGAATGCATTTGTCAAAACTCAGCAAACGTACACTTAAGATTTGTGCATTTCATGGCCTCTAAATTTTACATCAAAATTAAAAACTCAAAGTAATATGAAGCTGTCATTGACACATGCACACTGAAATATTTAAGGAAAAGCAGACTATCTGTAATTTATAAAATGCATCAAAGAGAGATTGGTGGATGGTTAGACAGATGGATAGAGAGGAGACGAAACAAGGATTGTAGAATGTAGAGTCTTGAAGTTTGCTCTACCAAGTGTTCACTGTGATTTGTTCTCTAAATTTTGCTGTCTATATATTTGAAATTTCTCATAATAAAATTTTTGGGAAAAAAAAGTAAAACACAGCTCTGCTATCATTTGTGAATACTCTTTTAAGAAACCCAAGATCCTTATTTACGTGATGTGGTATATCTTCTACCTCTGTAGCCTGAAACAGAGCCTTACACCAAAGAACAGCAGGGGGGAGTGCCTCTTACATTCAATTATGACCCACTTTAATATCTCAACTGCCCTTTAATTGAATATTCTTGCCTGAAGAAGTTAAAAGTCATGGAAACGGCAGTTCACTAGGAGCCATGATAATATTTCACTTAAAATGCAAGCTGAAATTACTATCTGATGCTTCTTGGGATTGAGTGTAAAGTAGAGTGATGTTGGTTGAGCAAGACTGAGCCTTCCATTAAAGGAGTATGATTGCTATTATAGAGTTCAACCTCTCATGATTCTCTACTGCATATTTTGTGTCCAGGGGTGAAATTTAACAAAAGCTTTAACAATCCTAAATATACAAGACAGCCCACAAGTGAACAGAGGTTCAAGTGTGGGCGAAACTTCTTAGAAACGTGGTCAAGGTAAAAAAAAAAAAAAAAAAAAAAAATAGGGAATGACAGCGAGGAAGGAAGTTGCAGGCATCTCCTCTGGCCTTTTAATCACTTGCAGAAATAATGTCGTACACTCCCACTGCATTTTAGCTTTTTATTCCAGCCTTTCTCTGGACATTCGGTATGGTGGTTCATAATGACAGCCAGTGCGATGAAACTAACAGAAGATGTCCCACAGTGTCTGGTTTCATTTCAAATTTTTAATTTAAATGTCTTTCACTAGAACACCCACTCTTCTGTTCAAACAGGCTGGATTTCTCACATTTGTTTTACACCTGTCCAGATTTACACATTTATATTACCTGTGTTGTCTCCACACAAAATTGAATTTACTGTTGCTTCTTTGAGAAATATTTCCTCACCTTTTCCCTTATTTATTTCTTCCTCATTTCACAATAACAATTGATCCAGTTGTTTTCAGCTTAAAATTATGTTTTGTTGTTGTTCAGTTATTGGTGGGTTTAGATATGCTGTCCACATCAAGCATTGCAGAACCCACGTGTTGAGAACACCATGGGCAACTTAGGGTACTTCTGCAATATCTCCTTCCAGCAGCAGCATTTGGTGGGGGTGGTGTTATGTGGTTGCCATCCGGTCAGAACAGAAGTGTGTTGGTGACTGAACACATGATTCTTGGAATATGCAGGGACTATGTGGGTATTTTTGTATCTTAACAGAAAGGGTGACCCCCCACCCCAAAGGCAAGACATGCAGTTCCTAAGTCTCTAGGCTAAGTTCTTAGGCCCAAACATGCTCAATACTTACTCTTGGATGGTGATAAATCAATACAATCTAAGTATATTTCCTAAGGAAATATAAATAAGTAACCAAGGACGCAAAGGTAGATCTTGGGAGCTCAGATTTATCTTTAAATCTGCTGGGCTTTCCTCTAAGAAGCTTTCTACATATCCCAGTCTAAGAAAAATTGGGACCAAGAGTGAGTCCTTGATTATTGAGGCAAAGGTCCCTGCCCCCTCTTTTGTTAATTATGTCCATGGACTAAAATGCCACCAGCAAAGATAACCTACATGTACCTTTCCTTTGACGCTTGAACAAGATTCCATAAATAGGTACCTTAAGAACCCCTATATGGGTATCAGTTTAGTATTATGTCAGAATGTGTCCACTGTATCCCAGGAGCCAGCCAAGTGCCTGGCAAATTACAGGTGCCACTGAAGTCAGCAAGTATTTATGAAAGGCTCTGGCAAGAGCCTGGCCTGGGTTCTGGAGACGCAAATGCTCTCATGCTTTCCATTTAGGTCCCATTTCAATGTTATCCTGGACTTTCTACTTTACTTTGTAAAGCTTTCAAAAACCCTAGGGGTAAATGATTAGAATTAAGGGACGACATACTTTTATGAGATCATCCACTCCAACCTCCTGACTTTATAGATGGCAATTACCCTTTAAAGGCAAAATTGCCCAGAACAGATATTTTATAACTTTAAGAAAGTTAAGTCACCAATCCTGTCAGAATGGAAACGTTTTTCAGGCATAGAGAGTAATTCACATGTTTCTTCAGTTTAGACAGAGTGGAGGGGATTGGAATCTGTTATAGAAAAATACTTCATAAATGTTTTCTAAAATCTAATATTATGTGAGCAGGGTGTTATCTTGCTTATTACCAAGCCAGGAAAAGGTTGCTGCTTAACAATTCAATTCAAAATAATTAGCCTCTAAGAGGCTATGATTTAGAAATGCTGCTCCATAGCTCCCATTAACTTTAATTGAGTTTATAGCTCATATAAGGAAAAGGGGAAAAAATAGTTCTGCCTTTTAAAATTAAATTTAGGGTGAATTCAAGAATTATAGTTTCTTGTTGACCTGCTGCTTCTGCAATCGTCCCCACAATTTGTTTATGACCATTTTCGCATCATTAACTTTTATAAATCAATCAATCAATCAATTTATTTATTTATTTATCACCGGATATTTATTCTTTCAGGATTCCTAACTGGTAGACTTCTAAAATTATCTTTAAATGACTAATTATTTCCCAGTTGCCCTATTCCATCCTAAGTCAATCTTTGTCATTACTGTTAATGTTGCTGTTCCTTCTAGTTCTTTCTTCTCCTAGAGTCTCACCGTTGGTACTCCCACTTCCTGCTTTTTTCCCAAATGGAACCCTTGCTGCATATTAATATGTGAGTATAATTTTAAGTATAATTATCTATTGCCTCATTCTAGCTTTTTCCAAAGAGAGATTTGTTTGTTGTTGGTGGTGTTTTTTTTTTTTTCCACATAAAATATACTCAGTATTAAGTGCCACAGAAGAAAATCTAAATTGAAATCTGACCTTAACTTGAGGGAATTATTGAATAAAACAATTCTGGGAAGATAAGATGCTAATATAAGATGGAGATGAAACAAGTCAGGTTTGAGGAGAGGGTCTATTGTCACTTTTCATAATACACACTCTCTTCACCAAAATCCTGTAGACCTCTTGGGTTCTCAACATTTCACCTCAATGTTAAAACCTCCACTTCCATAAAATCATAAAAAAAAAACCTCTAGCACATAGAAAAGTATAGAAAACAAAATCTGTTCCTTTGCTAGTTTATCCAATTTTAACATTCTTCCATTACTGCTTGTATTCATCTTCTATTACTAGATAACAAATTACTAGAAACCCAGTGGCTGAAAAGAGCAGAACTGTATTATCTCACAGCTTCTATAGATTGGAAATCCAGTGCAGTGTGACTAGGTTCTCTGCTCAGGTATCTCAAGACTGAAATCAAGGTAAGGGCTAGGTTGAATCTTCATCTAGACAATATAGGCAAAATAAAAATCTATTTCCAAGCTCATTCCTGTGCTTCTGTTCTTTGTGCTTCTGAGACATGAGGTCCGCCCTTCTTGCTGTCAGCCAGGAGCTGCTCTTAGCTCCTAGAGACTGTTGTACTTATGACCATGGGTCCCCTTCTCTTTGAACCAGCAATGGCACATTGCACCTTCTTGTGCTTTCAAGTCTCTGACTTCCTCTATTTCTGACCTCTAGACCCAGATTTAAAGGGCTCATTTGATAAATTCATCCCCCAATCCCACCAGATAATTTCCCTTTTTAAAGGTCAAACTGTGCCATTTAAGCTAATTTAATCATGGACATAATCCATACTATTCATAGTCTTGGAGATTATGCAGAACACAAAGAGTGATCAGGGATCTTGCGGATCATTTTAGGATTCTACCTACCACATGACTCCAGCAACTTCTCATTGGCTCCCAACCTTGGGAGTTTCCCAAAATGAAATCTGATACTGGCTCCTTTACACTGAGGATAGGGAAAGACTGAAGAAAGAGGCATCCCTCTCCAAATTGGTAAGTGGCAGTCAATAAGAATTATCAATGACAAAGCTTGTCTTGGGCACCATATGACAAGTAGATCCCCTCACCCACCTGCCAGAATCTTAGAAATTATATAGAGGCCTTAACTGTATTGAGGCCATCCAAATGGCCTCAATAACATCTTACACTGTCATGGTTATAACCTTGGAAATGACTTTCACTCTGACAATAGTTGACAGAAAGTACATCCCAAGGACAAGGAGGAAGGAAGGAGACTCCAATCACCCAGGTACACCTTGCAGGTCAGCCAATGGTTATGTCCCCTCGATGAATTCCTTCAACATTTCTTAATTAATATATTATAAACCTACAAGAGCATACTACAAAATGGTTAAAACAGTGAAGTTCTAATGGATAAACATACATAATTTTTTTTAAAAATGGAAAAAGTAAGTTCAAGAGAATATAAACAGAACACCACCATTCATGTAAATTTTGTAAATGTTATAAAACATACATGAACAATAAATGAACCAAGCTGAGGGTATTGGTTAAGTCTGGGGAAGAGAGAAAGAGGTAGCAAGACCTGATTGCACTTGGTATTTAAGAGTTGCTGAATACAGTTTCTCTGTCACACTTTCCAGTACAGTGTCCAGAGCTCCCCATAACCGTTGAGTCTAAGTGAGCCCTGCTCTCACACCATTCTTTTCTATGGCCACAACTTCTACAAAGAAGTTGCCAAACTACCTCAGGATGGGCAAGACTCAGAAAGCCCAGTTATGTTGGACCCCAATTATCCTGCCCTTCAGTAGAGGGCCTTCCAGCAAACCCTTCCATTGATGTGCTTTTTACTTCATTTCATTTTTATTTAGCAATGAGTTGATGCTATCTTTTTTAGATAGATCTCATCCAGTTTCCTGCTGGTTTTGTTGTCACCTGCCTACTCCCTACTAATGAAGCAGAAGCTTCACTCTCTTGAGTACCTCATCCCCTCATTGTGGCTCATTCAGAAAAGAGACTCCCTCCTCTCTCACCGCCTTTTATTCAAGAGATAGTTTTGAGACCCTATTATCTGCCAAACTATCCACCATTCTTTTCTTTTTTAAAATTTTTAAAACTTTTATTTATTCTGTTTTTTTTTTTTTTCACACTATTAGTTATTTGGTACTTTTACTCTTCTCCCAGACAATTCAAGAGTACTAGAATATTTTATTATTTTTATTTAAAAATTTGTTTATTTATTTGAGAGAGAGAGAGAGTGTGTGTGTGTGCATGAGTGGGGGAGGGATCAAGGGAGAGAGTAAGAAAGAATCCTCGGGCAGACTCCCTGCTGAGCACGGAGTCCAACAAGGGGCTCCATCTCACAACCCTGAGATCATGACCTGAGCTGAACTCAAGAGTCAGATACTTAAGCAAATGAGTCACCCAGGTGGCCGTAGAACATTTTAAATGTCTCTTTTAGCACTTCTTCCTCATATGCCTCAGTTGTCATTTATTCAAACTCTCTATATTTGAAACCTAGGAGACGTTATTATTATTATTATTTACAAAGTCAAAATTCATTGGACTTATCCACATATTTTGCATTTTGCTTGTTCTTCACTTCATGCAGAGTATGGACTGCTAGTATACGAAAAAGAAAAGAAAAAGACTTTATATTTGCCCTTGTGTTTGAATGTTAATTAGGCTGAGTATAGACGAAATTGTATATTCCTTCAGAAACTGAAGACATTGTTTTATTGTTTTTTTACTATTCGCTATTGCACATTAGAGATCTAATGATAATCTGATCTTTCTCTTTTCTTCTTTGGAAGGTTTTGGTATTTTCTCATTTTATATCAAGGTCTAAGATGTGTCTAGGTTTATTGACCATTCTTTAAGGGTTTGAGAATCCTGCATTTTATATTTATCTATGGAGCATATGCAAAATCAATGTAAATAAATATGTTAGATAGTAATAATGTTATGGAAAAAATAGAAATGAAGAATATATACATGTTAGGTGGTGGGTAAATTCTAGTATTCTCTATTATTATTTCACCATTTTTACTGAAAAGAAAATATTTGTTTTTCCCTCTATTCTCAGTTTTTAATTTGAACCTATGCTCCATATCTTACACTAACTCCACAGATATTTATAGAGTTTTCACTCTGTACTACATGGTAAGGAATACAATAGTGAATAGATATACAGGGCCCTGTAGGCATAAGCAGACAATCCCAAATATCATAAGTAGACATTCACAAAAAGACAATTGCATAGGTGGGAGATCTGGGTTCTTTTTTTTTTTTTTTTTTAAATTTCTTTTCAGTGTAACAGAATTCATTGCTTATGCACCACACCCAGTGCTCCATGCAATATGTGCCCTCCTTAATACCCACCACCAGGCTCCCCCAATCCCCCACTCCCTACTGCTTCAAAACCCTCAGATTATTTTTTCAAAGTTCATAGTCTCTCACGGTTCATCTCCCCCTCCAATTCCCTCAACTCCCTTCTCTCCATCTCCCCATGCCCTCCATGTTATTTGTTACGCTCCACAAATAAGTGAAACCATATGATAATTGATTTTCTCTGCTTGACTTATTTCACTCAGCATAATCTGCTCCAGTCCCGTCCATATTGATACAAAAGTGGGGTATTCATCCTTTCTGATGGAGGCATAATACTCCATAGTGTATATGGACCACATCTGCCTTATCCATTCATCCATTGAAGGGCATCTTGGTTCTTTCCACAGTTTGGCGACTGTGGCCATTGCTGCTATGAACATTGGGGTACAGATGGCTCTTCTTTTTACTACGTCTGTATCTTTGGGGTAAGTACCCAGTAGTGCAATTGCAGGGTCATGGGGAAGATTTTATTTTTAATTTCTTAAGGAATCTCCACACTGTTCTCCAAACTGGCTGCACCAACTTGCATGCCCACCAGCAGTGTAAGAGGGTTCCCCCTTTCTCCACATCCTCTCCAACACACATTGTTTCCTATCTTGTTAATTGTGGCCATTCTAATCAGTTTAAGGTGGTATTTCAATGTGGTTTTAATTTGAGGGAGATCTGGATTCTTAAGGCATTCTTGCCAGTATCTCTTGTTACCCTTTCTCACTTCATCATGAAAATGGACTTGGTCTTCAGTTTTGGCCTTCTTGTAATGGATACTCTGAGTATCTTGATATCTGAGCTACAGGTGGTCTAAAATACACTGGATTATTTTGTGTCCCCTTGTCATTTGTCATATAGTGAAGACTCAGAAAATAAAACAGAGCATTGCATTGGTTATGGTTTCTTAAGAAAATAACTCTAGACTCATTTTACCTAATTATCATTGTTGTACTGCCATTTCCTTTTCCTGTTGAATTAAAATAATAACCATCTCACTATCACTGGCATGTTCTTTCAATGAAAGAAAAAACAAACTCTTACAATGCTCATTAAATGCTGTTGGTAACTGAAAAGTAGAGCAATTCTGGGGACCAACCCCTTGGCCTGGAAAATCTGAATTATTTTGTATTTTCCTTGTCTTGCTCAGCTATCTACTAAGACATATAGCACCACAAAATTTTTGAATCATCATTTTACATCTGAAATATTATGCACAATTGTGTACGCATTTGTTATAACTAAATTATTCACTAGTGCTCCTGGGTACCTGGGTGGGCAACTGGCACAGTGCAGGCACTTAATAAGTTGATTGAATTAGTAACATATTTTTCAATGATTTACTTGCTTTCATATTTTTGAAGGTAAGACAAGCATCATTAAATATTTTTCATCAAATAAATAATAGAAAAATTATGCTTTCTAAATATGAGATAAGGCATTGTATATGTAACATATTAACAAAATAATATATGTATATATAATACATTGCCTAACATTTCATAGGTCCTCAGTAAATATCAGTTCTTTTTTTTTTTTAACCTATTTGGAAGTATTTAATATATCAAAAACATAAGTTTTCTCACTTTACATTTTACTCCATTTTCCTTTAATTAAAATGATTCCTTTTCCTCTATGGATTATAGTTTTCCTATTTCCATTTATTTTTAAATCCCTTATATGCTTTCCAAAGCAAAGTCATCAAACTATAATAACCCATTTGCAAAACAGGGTAATTAACTGGGTTTATGTTTTCAAAATGATTTCTGGTATTCATGTCAATTTGCTTGTCTTATTCAAATTGAATCAGCTTTTATTCACAAAATGGCTATATAGAGGATTAGATTAAAGTTTCAGTTACTAATAGTGGTAGAAGTAGCCAAAACAGCTATGATTAAGGAACACAGTAAAATTAAAAAGATATCATTTTGTGATTGAAGAGTGTTATGTGGTTACTGCTAACTTCACTTACAATTAGGGAACAAATCATTTTATTCAAGTACACTCAGCAGGAATATCTGACCTAAAACTGAGGATTTTTACATCATGCAAAAATCATGGCATTTATGGGAAATCTTGTTTCTCTGTGCACTCACACAACTGATCAATCTAATAAGCAGCAGGAATAACTACCAAATTGGAAGAAACATACTTCTTGGTTACAATGTGATGCTTCTATTATATTTATTCTAAGGCATTATCATCATCATTCATGTTCTTTCCTTCTGATATTCAGCGTTTCCATTTTAAGATTCCATTCAACCACTAATACTCCATTATGAAGAGTCCTATTGGCTAAAATTGGCATTTATATAGGCAATAAACTTAGCAGCATATTTTCTAAGTGGTGATCAAATTTAGTCTGTTTGAATGATACCCTTTGATGGCTCTATCCTGCCTATTTTGCTATGGATATTTCCTATTATGCATGATTAAATCGGCAAGCAAATGCAAACACATTTCCAAGACTCTTAATAACTACACTTATTAATGAGGATTGTTGCCATCTGCCCTTTCACAGACTTAGGCATATTAACTGTCGTGCACCTTAACTCACTATCTTATTTGTCATCACTTTTATTTGTAAAGAAATCGTTCATTATCTGATATAAAAAACAGTGACCTGCTTTCAAGTGACCTGCTATGTTTCAAGAACACCAAATAGATTGCTTCAGATAAGCTCCTGTCTATTACCAGAATATGATTGGAGAGACGAAGACAAAAAAGAAGAAAAGGCAACAACACAAGGGCTCATGAGGCATCTTTATCCATTGTCCACAGCTTAATAGGATTAGAGGTGGTAAGAGGGAATCTATGAAAAAAAAAAAAAAAAAGAAAGAAAGAAAGAAAAAGAAATAACAGGAAAGTTTTTACTTGAAAAAAAGCCAGAAGTGAAATTCAACTATACTGACTTAATAATCAACTACTAATCATTTAGTCATATTTTTAGTAGGTTGATACTAAAGCATTATAAGTCCTTCATGTGATAGATATTTTCTAACAACTATTGTATCTAGGAATTGCATACAACACTAGAGATAAAATTATGACTAACCACCACTACTATCACAATAATAATAATAATAATTAACAACAATAACAATATAATGTCATATATTAGACCCTTCATAGTTGTCAAATACTCTGCCAAAACCTTTCCTTGAATCTCAAAACTTCTCAATTATCTAGAGCTAGCTGCATCTTACAAAAGAGGGAACCAAGTTTTAGCTGTATGATTCCATCTTTTCTTCAGTTTGCTCACCTGTGAAATGGAAATAATAATAATAATACTGCCAAATTCTCGGGATTGTCACAGTGATTAAATAAATAAGGAAAGTGTTTAGAAAAGTGTCCAGCATAAAGTAAGCATTATGTTAGGGTTTAAGTGTTCTGATGCTATCATATAAAGTGAGCAGGTCATAGAATCAAATATAAACATAAATTAATATTATAAATTGTTTTACTTGCACACACATTAATAGCAAAAATCTTAAGCCCTGAGTTGTTAATATTAGTAATCTCCAGATGGGTCGGTGAGGACCGAGTACAAGTTATAGCCTATTTCTTCTTAATGTTTTTGCATTTAGTGCTTAATGTATTTTCCACTTTTTATAAAATTAACATGAGCTTTTTTACTATCAAAAATGGAAATTTGGGGGGTTCCTGAGCCTGGGTGGCTCAGTCAGTTAAGTGTCTGCCTCCAGCTCAGGCCCTGATCCCAGGGTGCTGGGATCCAACCCCATATTGGGTTCCTGCTTAGCAGGGGAGCCTGCTTCTCCCTCTCTCTCGACCCCTCCCACCTCCCTCTGCCTCTCCTGCTCTTGTGCTCTCTTTTTCAAATAAATAAATAAAATATTTTAAAAATGGAAATTTTTAATAAAATAAACTGAAATTAACAGTAATTTACTTTTTTTCCTTGAATCTGAAAATAAGCAAAGTTATTTTAAAAGATTATCCTGAGACATGAACTAGGGCTTTGGGGGTTTTTTGTGAAGCAGTTTTTATAAACAAGTGTTTTCAAATCATCTACTCTCCCATTTGCCTAAGTTTATTTTTCTATCATAATATGTGAAAGGGTATTTTCCACATTATCAGATATATTGTTGAATGAAATAATATGAATTTCCAAAATAAAAGTTTTCTTATGAAATTAATTTTGAAAATAAATATATGCTCTTCATTACAAGTCATTTCCCCTTAGGTAATGCAAAGATGAAGAAAGTTCTATTATTTCATGCCTGCAAGATTCATATCTCAGCAACGACGGATATTCCAAGAATACCTGTAATAAACCAAAATGAAAAAGGAGGTTGATAGCATCTTTAGTTCACCTCTGAAGTGCATGCCAAGGCAAGATGAGTTCATATCTAAGGTACCTTCCTTACTGAACACATTGGATCTCAAGAGACAAAGTGAACCTAAATTCAATAAATACATTTTAACTGTTCGACCAAATATCAGGATCAACTTTCTCAATCCATCTCACACTTCAAGGCACTATTTCAGACTCTGTGGAGTCCAATAAACCATATTCCTCTTCCATAAACCTATAGTCAATTTGGAGCTTTAGGATTCAAATACATAACAGACCTAGCATAGAGAGGCAGTACGTATGTGGTCACTTTCCACGCAAAGAAAATGACAAGAAAATTCATAAAAGTAGCCTGGTAATCTATCCAATACTAGAACAATTCCATGACACTTGATGTTATTTCTTGCCAAAACATTATTCTTTTGTGTATGTTGTGCATATATGGCTATTATATCCCCCCATCCTCCTTTAACAATTAGGATACCATTCTTTTACAAAATATATGATCTGTGGCTGGAGTAGCTATGTTGAAAGCTAGCGAATGATCACTTACTTGAACAATTTTTCTTTTATAATGCTTTTTCAACACTTACTTTAATAGATTAATTTTGGGTACATAGGTTCAATTCTCTCAACCCAAAAAGATGGAGCAGTATAAATTTTTCACATGAAATCTTTTATTGGAGCTGGCAGTACATAATCTGGGCAGGCAGTTTAGCACATTTTTATTTGGCGATGCTCTCCAAATTTATAATAATATAGCACAGTTTGATTAGAAATTTAGGATGCAGGATGCAAGTCTACTCACAGTAACTCACTTGGCTCATAGTTAAACTGTGTGGAATAAGTATTATCCTATTACTCTCAGTTTATAGATGAGGAAAAGGTGGTTCTAGGAGATTACCAGACTTGTTCATGCTCTCAGACTGAGACACAAATTCAATTATTAGGGATCCAGTTATGATCACTGGGTAAGAAACTAAAAGGTTACATTCACTAGCATAATAGGAATTTAACCTTTTAAAAGAAAAAAAAAAAGTCTCCAATTACCCTAAATGTGTTTTGAAGCACAGTTGTAATGGTAAAGCTAGTAATTGTTGAGCTAGTAATTGTTGAGATACCATTGTTTTATAGTTCCCCCAATTTTTCCTTAAACTAAGAGACTCTTTTTTTTAAAAAAAAAGATATTATTTATTTTTTTGACACACAGAGAGAGATCACAAGTAGGCAGAGAGGCAGGCAGAGAGAGAGGAGGAAGCAGGCTCCCCGCTGAGCAGAGAGCCCGATGTAGGGCTTGATCCCAGGACCCTGGGACCACGACGTGAGCAGAAGGCAGAGGCTTTAACCCACTGAGCTACTCAGGTGCCCTAAACTAAGAGATTCTTAACTACAAAACAAAAACTAAGGGATGCTGGAGGGGAGGTGGATGGGGGATGGGCTAAATGGGTGATGGGTCCTAAGGAAGGCACTTGTGGTGAGCACTTAAAAAAAAAAAAACAACTAATCTTGCATTGACTCTTTACCAAGAAATTCTGCAAATACATTGTCAGACCTTGGATGCTACAAACATGATTATTTGGAAAGCATTAGAAAACTCCAGGAGTGAAAGAAATCCCTAAGTCAGAATGGTATACTTGATATAGCCCTGAAAGACAGAAAATTGTTGTCAAATATTGCTACAACACCGAGGATTAACTGTTGATCATCTTAAAAGTAAGTCACATATTGCAAAGATTCTGCCCTCATTATGAACAATACACACCTAAGTATTGATCCTGATTATGGCCAACATGTAAGTGCCTTATTCAGAGTTCTCTTGGAATCTCTATGATGTCTTTTAATGTATCCTTATCTGCCGTGACATCGACAGAATGGGTGCTATCATCCTACAGTCCATTAAATGGGCCATGTTGTTTCAAGGTTCATAACCTTGGCATAAGCCCTCCCCTACCTGCACCTTCTTCTCCCTAATGCAATTAATAAACTCCCTATTCTTAAAATTCCAATTTACACTTGTTTTCCTTAGAGCAAACCCTCCCCATTGTTGCCTGGATTACTGCTGCCTTTGTATGGTCCCACGCCACAGTATACTGTTTTCTTCTTTATTCCTCATGACTTCATTCATTTATTTTTTAAAAAAGATTTTAGTTATTTATTTTAGAGAGAGAGAGCATGAAAGAGGGGAAGGGCAAAGGGAAAAACAGAATCCCCACTGAGCAGAGAGCCCAAGGTAGGGTTTGGTCCCAGGACCTTGAGATCATGACCTGAGCCCAAGGCAGACAAGGGACTGAGCCACCCAGGTGCCCCACTTTATTCATTTGTTTATTCATTCCTTCAGTCAGTATTTACCTGAAGGTTTTCTTTATGCCAGTGGCTGTCCCAAACACAGAGAATAGGACAGAGAACACAAATGAAGGGCATTGTCCTCATAAAAATTACAGTGTTGAAGAAGACCTCAAATATATAAGAAAAGTAATAATTAAGATTATTAAAATTATGACAGTTATTTAAAGGGAATTAAAGGTGATGATGGGAATTGTGGCAGCATACATTGGATGAGGGGTTATATGAATAACATTTTTAGGAAAAACTATTCAAGAATAAACTTGAACTAAAGGATGAGACCTAGCCAGACATTGAAAAACTGGGCTAGGAGCAGTCCACTCGGAGTGGCCTTTAGACAAGAGTGATCTTGGCATGGCTGACGACCCAGAGAGCACCTGAATGGCTGAGGGTCAGTGAATGAGTGGCCCATGGTATGAAATGAATCTAGGATGCATGTAGTAGCTGGAACACACAAAGACCTATTGGATTTTTTAATTTCATTCTAAAAAATGGGAAGACATTAATAGCTTTCAAGGGAGTTTTTGTTTAAAAAATATTATTGGAAGGGCTTCCAGGTCAATTTTCCATAATCAAATGTATCAGAATAACAATCAGCTCCTTTTCCTTCTCTGTGTACTTAACTGCTCAGAGTCCTTCCTCCTCCAGTTCCATCCTCACTTTGGGGTCTCAAGATTTAGTGTAGGTTTTTCACCCTCTTCACTCTCATCTTGGAAATTGACTTGCTTCTCTCTTCTATTAAATACTTTTATCACATTTTTGTTTTCAGGATCTGTTTCCCAGGCTATGCTTTCTGTGGCACGTTGTATAATTAGTCCACAGCTATTCATTCTTTCCTCACCGTCACCATACTTCACTGCAAGAAAACTGTGTTCCTGCACTCCACCAGTCTGGGATGATTTTGGCCAGTGGAAAGTGAGCAGACATTATACCAGGTCCAAGCAGAAGTCTGAAATGCACTTACATGGTTTGGCACTCTTCAGTTTTGGAACACTTTTCTTGTATCACTTCTTTGTTAGTTTCCTCCTCTCCCCTTTTATGTTCTCCTCTTATTAGTAAGATCTTAGATCTTCTACATTGATTCCTTGGTTGTATTAACTCTTCTTTTTCTCAAGTGATTATCGTAGTTTTTTGTTTGTTTGTTTGTTTGTTGTTGTTGTTTTGCTTTGTTTTGTTTCACTTTCTGAGAATCTACTTAGTTTGTATGGCTACCCTTTTATTGAATTTAAATCTTGGTATGAAAAACTGGGTAGAGTGTGATGTCATTTACTAACATTCTTAGGACTAAAGGAGGATATTTTTATGAGGATGACTGGTAAGAGTTCTAGTTCAGGTATTAAATTTACCTACCCTTAGAGAGTGTCATGGATGCAAGAGTGTGGACTCAGATTGAAGGTTTTGGCAAAAAATATTAATTTGACTTTCATGAACATATACATGGCAGCTAAATCCAAAGGGATGGATGAAATCACTGGAGAGAATGTGGTTGAAAAGAACTACAACCATGCCATTAAGAGCTCCAACAATTACAGCATGGGTGAGAGATTAAGAGATAATCAGAAAATGAAGAGTTTCAAGCAAGCTAAAAGTGAGTGTTGCAGAGACCAAGAGATGAGTAATAAGTCAGAGATTGTATGGTGACTAACATAACACACACACACACACGTCAGAGATGAGTCTTCCATGTGAGATAGATAGACATCAGTGAGCCCTTGACACAAGCAGTTTCAGTGGAGTAGTTGGTAAGGAAACAAGATTTAATAAGAAACATAAGACAACTTCTAAGAAACAGTTTTGTGAAAGAGAGCAAAAAAACAAAATGTGGCTCCGAAAGACTTTAGTGTCAGTGGTTTGGGGCAAAATTTGTTGGCTGCTTTTATTACAAGCAAAGGAGGGACATAGAAGGACTAAGAAAAAAGAAGGTCCTCTGAAGACAGAAGCAGTTACAGTCATGTAGCCACAAATTAAGGAATGCTGGAGCCACCAGAAGCTGGAAGAGGCAAGGAAGGATCCTCCCCCGGGGCCTCCGAGGGAGCATTTCCCTGCTGTACCTTCATCTCTGACTTGGGGCCTCCAGACTATGAAAGAATACATTTTTGTTGTTTCAAGTCATCCAGTTTTTGGTCATTAGTTAGGGCAGCCATGGTGAAATAACACTGTCACATACAAGAAATTTGAAACTTTTGGGAAACCAGAAATTACTGAGTTGTTTTAGTTTTGTTGGTTCATTTTCCCTCAGTTCTGCTTAAAATTAATCAGACATCATCTTCTCAACACTTTACTATGAAATCTTTTGGATTTATCCCTTTTAGGTTCACTATGCTCCCTTTTCTTTCCTTCTTTCCTTCTTTCTTTCCTTCCTTCCTTCCTTTCTTCCTTTCTTCCTCTCTTCCTTTCTTTTATACATACCTTAGGGATTCATTATCTCTGGCCTGAAATTGCAATACCTTCCCTGTCTTCAGTCTCTCTAGCATTTCCCATTTTAAGCAGAGCACCCTCCCCTCAACATCACCACCAATTATATATGATTAGACTGTCCTTTCTCCAGTAGCTGAGAAGTGATTTAGTTTAGTACATCTCAAGGCAAAGCTAATAGAATAATGCTTTGTATTCCATAACTGTAGGTTTCTTTCAGCATAACAAAACGCAAGGTTGTCAGCCAATTACCCTAAAATTAGAATTCAAAATATGCATACATAACTTGCCCTCATCCTTTCTTCTTTCAGTCCCTCCCAGGTAATAGGAAAAGATGGAAGATGTGTGGGCTGTGTTGGATTTGTAGGGCTGCTGTAAAAAATTACAGCAAGCTCCATGGCTTCAAACAAAAGAAGTGCATTTGTTCATATTGTGATGAGGAGATGCTCTGGAGCTTGAGGTAGACCTGTCTCTGGGACACTAAACAGTTCACTGAGCTCCCTCATCTCCTCATCTGTGAAGTAAGAGTAAAACATCCCTAATTCATAAATCTATTAAGGGAATTAAAGGAGATAATCCAGGTAAATACTAGCTCAACAGATTGCAAACATTCTGTGAATACTAGTTATTGGTAATATTTAACATAGAGAGTGTTCCATGAATATTAGCTAGGACAATATTTTTTTGTGATACAGCAATCATCAGTTTGGACAGAGGTTGCATGGCCTTCTAAATGATAATGCCAACCCTCATTTAGAATCAGACAGAGCTGATTTGAATCTCAGCTCAACCAGTCTGCCTTGGATTACTTCCTTAACTTTTTGTAAGTACTAGTGTCCTCATATCTAAAATGGAATTATTAGTGGCACTCATAGAGTGCCTATGAATATTAAAAGAAAGAAGTCAGCAAAGGACTTCATATAGACCTTGCACCTAAGAAGGAATTACAAAACTATAATTATTCTAAAAATTGAAATTATTTTAATATAAAATATTACATAAATGATTTTTATATAAAGTATTATATAAATTATTTTAATATAAACATATAAATTATTTTAATAGAAAAATATACTTTAATATAAAAATAATCAAAATAATACCACCATTTACTCAGTTTCTGCTAAGAATCAGACCCTATACCAAGTCTTTTTGTACATTATTTCCTTGAAGTCCCCAAACAATTTGATGAGTCAAAGACTGTCTTTATCCTCAGTTCATAGTTGAGAAAACAAAACTCTTTAGTGATTTGTCAAAAGTAGCAGAGTTACTAAGTAAAAGAAAGAACTCAGGGTCAAACCCACAAGGTCTAACACACCACAACTTACCCTCTTAAACATTCAACCAACCATATATAAAGCATTTAATAGACTATAGAGGAATAAGCTGTCTGCCCCTGAGCACATTCACTGGAGAACTATTTCAGACACTCAAATCTTCATGCTTTATGAAAGGTCAGTAATCCAGAGAAAAGACATCTTAGTGAGAGGTTAGAACTTGCATCTGATACTTTGGGGCTTTGCAGAGATTGAGGATGAGGCAGAAAACTGCTCCGAGCTATAAAACCAACAAACTAGATAACCATAAAGAAAAACAAAAACAAAAAACAAATACAAAGACTCAGTGTCCCCAAAATAAAGAAACCTGGGTTCAAGGAAAGATCAGTTAGTGTAAAAAGCTGCAATTTATGTGAATCCTATTTTACTTCTCCAAATACATCAAATGATCTCTCCCCTCAAAAATATTCTCTGTGAACTTACGCACCATGGAATCTGTTATTTTATAAAAACCAAAATAAGACACAGTGTATCTGTGTATATGTATATGTAAAACATCAACAAGAGAAGTTTTGGAGTATTACAGTATTTTTGATTACAGGTTTCAAAAATTATTATTTATATATCTGCAGCCTAAAGGAGATAAAAGACAAACCAAATGTTTCTAGTTTTGAGTTTTTCTTAATAAAAGCCAATCAAATCTGATTTTTTGCTATTAAATGAAAGGAGACAAGCTTATTATCACATACATCAAAAATGTAAATCATGTAAATTTCTCCTTGCTGCTTTCCCTAATCCATGTATTCCCATTTTGAAATATATATTTACAATAGAAAGACCAGGTCATAGTTATTCACAAACTGGCATTTTCTTTCATCAAAGTTCAAACTTTTGTCACCATTATACTATGTAAGAAGCCCTGAGAATATTCCCTTTGTTAATTCCCTATTTCTAAAGACTAGAATAAGGTTCCCAATACTATTTGGCACCAGCCGAATGACCTCCAAGTACTTTCAGGCAGTTGATTCCAGAACCTTCTATTCAGGAAAGCCACCAAAGATATCAAGCAGCTGTACTCTGGGAAGTTGCCATGGCAACGTGTGAGCATGACCCCACAGATGCAGATGCAAGTATGGTCACATCCCCACAGTCAACAAAAAGGCAGCATACAACACTCAGCTGCCAGAGTATAGATTCAGCATGTGAGCCTGGAAAGAATATCAAAGGTGAGCTGTATACATGCTTCACAAACTGGGTTCCAGTAGCCTGGGATTATCATAAATCCCCTTTTTTCTGTACCTCAATATCCAATTATCCCAATATTCACATATAAGCAATTTCCATATATAACTACATATTTACTTACACATAAAATATATATCCTCCTATATTTCTTTCTCTATGTCTACCACTTTGGACCAAACCATTGTGAACTTTGACCCAGATTCAGTAGTCTCGGGTCAATTACCTGCTCTCTTACAATGTTCTCAGTCCTCACAGAGCTCTAAAGTTGAGCTTCTTCATCCAGATGCCGATTTCAAAACACCACTCTCCACTAAAGGAATCAGGTTTGGTCAGGGAAAACAAGGTGAACCTGAAGACATTTGTGCTCAGAATTAAGGAAGTGTTCAAATACTGATGGGGACATGCTGAAAGGCAAATGAGCCAGCCTGAAAGAGCGCTCACTGACCAAACATGGGATAATTTGAGTTTCAAAATGAATAACAGCCCAAATTATAAACCACTGATAGAAACCAGAATCCATGAGTTCATGCTGAGAATAAATGAGTAAAGACATACATTTTTTTTAAAGTATGAAATAAAAAGAATCGATACTAATGTAAAAGGTATGAAAGAACTATAAAAACCAACCACCATAATAATTGATTTAGATAACTGGTATTAATGCTAAATTTTACTGAGTACAAGTTTATTAGAAAACAAGATATTTATGGGGTTTTTAAAAAGATATTATTCATTTGACAGAGAGAGATCACAAGTAGGCGGAGAGGCAGGCAGAGAGAGAGAGGAGGAAGCAGGCTCCCTGCTGAGCAGAGAACCTGATGAGGGCTCCATCCCAGGGCCCTGAGATCATGACCCGAGCTGAAGGCAGAGGCTTATCCAATGAGCCACCCAGGCGCCCCTATTTATGGGTTCTTAAAACATCTCCCATGAAAGAGAAAAATAACTTTTCAGTGGAGAAATCTAGCAGATATCACCCTAACCAAATAGTCAAAGTTAGCCTCACTAATTAATAAGACCAAGTGACATCATACATGTGCTTGGTGCTGCAGTGAGAAGGTTATAATTTCTGTATTATTCCTGTGAAGGGATATAACTTCTGTGGGATTCCTGCCAAAAACACATTACCTGAATCTAACCATGCCAAAGTATCAGACGATCCCAAATTGAAGGACCCTGAGTTTGCATCTCAACTGCCCATACTTTTTAAAACATCCATGTCATGAGGACAGAGACTGAGAGATCTGTTTCAGGCCAAGAGAGACAAAGGATATATGACAACTAAATGCAGTATTGGCCCCAGAAGGTATTCTGAGTCTGAAACTACAATTAACTTCTATAAAAAACAGTAGAGAGACAGTTGGAGAGATCAAAATATGCTGTGTGTGTTGTGATAGTAGTGCATGAATGTTACATTCACTGAATTTGGTAATTTCATTTCATTATCTAAGATGTAGTGTTTTACTTTGGAGATACTGAACTACCAGTGGTAAAATGTTAAGCAGTTTATGACATTCAGATGCTTCTAGTAGTAATAGTAGTAATAGCAATAATAGTTACTTATGTAAAGAGCAAAAGGAAACAAATATGGTCAATCACAAAGTTAGGACAAGCATATAAAGAAATGTATTGTACCATCCTTGCATTTTTTGACTTTTTTTTTTTTTTTCAAATTAAAAGTCAAGAATTTAAAATCCAATCTTATTAAAACATAAATCTTTCTGGTTGCTTCTTTTAAACTTCTTCAATCACTTTCCATTTCTATTTAAATAAAATTAATTTCCTAAAAGATTCTGACTACCACTCCAGCCTCGTCCAAGAGAAAATCTTGCAGTCACACTTGTTTTCTTTTATTTTCAAGAAAATGTTAAGGTATTTTATCCCTAACATGCTCTTTTCTGCATTTGCAGAGCTCGTTTCCTTCCCATCTATCTTATCATCTGTCTCTATGACTCCTTTTCTTTTCTTTTTTCTTTTCTTTTCTTTCTTTTCTTTTCATTTACCTATTTTATAGAACTCCAGTGTTAATGAACATCAGCTCCTTGGAGAAGTTTTCACTGACTACTCCACTCCCATTCCCAGTTTTGACTATCAGAGTCCATCTCCTATTTCCTTGGTACTCAGCACCTCACCTATCTCCTTAGCACCACAGCACTTTCAAAAGTGGCAATTATTCTACCCCTGGGGATAAAAATATATGTTTATAAAAATAAAAAATTTAAAAAAAAAAAAAAGTGGCAATTATTCTATTCAATACTCTCTTTATTGGTTTGTCATCATGGCTATTTGAATTTGTCTTTATGCTTGAAAAGATGAAGTGCCATGATCACTTTATGCTCCTCCTTATTGTTACACCAGTGTCTTCCACAGATCAGCAACACCTGAAGGAATGGGTGCCTTTAGATATCTGTTTGCCACCTGGTGGCACAGGAATGTGCAAGGTGAATATGCACAACCTTTTACTCATTCCTCTCTATTCCATTTTTTAAGAGCTCAGTAGTTGCAATGGAGCTTCTCTCTCCAACCATTGCTCCCTGGACCCTTAGACTAATGGTCCCCAGAAGGTTATTCACAGAGTTTCCTGTTCTGCCTTATAGATCAGCTTGAAAAATACAGCTCTAATGAGGTCACCCTTTAACGCTTGAATTCTCTACATGCAAAGTGATTTTACAGCCTCTAACATTAGGAACTAACCCATCCTGGGATGGTCCATTCCAGTTCTGAATAGCTTTACACATTGGAAAGCTCTTTTCTCTTGGTTCTCTTTCATTTGTCCTCATATTAACCATAGTGTTTAGCCCACTGAGAAGAAGTGAGTCCTTCTTTTATGTGATAACACTTCCCATACTTGTTGATAGTTCTCCTTTGTCTCTGAATATTTCCCCTTCAGTGTCTTCTCCCTTGGTCCAGTGAAAAGCATATCTCTTTTTCTTTGGGGGAAATTAAATGCATGTTCCTACTATATTGAAATTTTTTCTCAGATGTCTATAAGGCAAAAAATATATTTTATCTGTGGCCCTGCTCTAAATTAAAGCAAATATGAAAAGAATTTGATATTTGATCCTTCTCTTTTAAGTTATCCAAAAAAAATGCCTTCTATTAAAAAGCTAAGGCTATATTCCCTCTCTGAGATATTTTTTTTTCCTCAGCTACATTCTCTTTTAAGTTTTTTTTATTGTGACTTAGTGTATAGAAAGTAAATAATTGTCCACATCTAGAAGGAAGACACTAACATTTTAAACACTGATTATATCAGCAATGCATTAATATGTCATTTCCTCCTGCTTATTCTACCTATCATCTAAGTATGAGTGTCCCCATTTTTCAGATTAATAAATATAGGGGTTAAATAATTTCTTCCTAGGCACACAGCTAAAAAGTGCTAGAGCTTTGATTGTTTACCTTCATTTCATATCAAGCTGATCTGAAGAAAATAAAAAACCAATTTTAAAAAATGTATTATAAATAAGTTAGCCAGATGCCCGTACTAAAAATCAGAAAATAGGATTGATAAGTTATAAACAGCTAAAACAGATGACTGAATATACTATGGAAAAGAATATCTAGAAATAATGTCTGACCACAGGTGAAATTTTAGCACATTCTTTCCTAGTGGTTTGAGGGAGAATCGATGTTGGTGGAGAGGATATGAGGAATGGAGATGATATAATGTTTTAGGTGGTAATAAAACATAAAAATGAAAGACAACATCTAATTCTTTTGGCAAGTCAGATCCTTTTACAATAGTGTGTCTAATATTGCTCATTGGCTTTTAAAAGATTCTAGAACTACTGGAGAGAGTCCAAGGAATACAAACAAAAGTAATGAAATTGACCAAAAAAAATCTAGTATAATAAGTCACTAAAATTACTTGTTAAATGAATACACAAATTAATGAATAAAATTGGCTATTTAACTGAAATAAAAAATACGAAAGGGTGACCTGATTACAATCTTCAAGAATTGAATGAAGTTGTTCTTTCCATCTGTGGGTATTTTAAGAGGTCCTAATAATGGAACTTGTCATTAGATTTTAAGAATAAGTTCTTTATCATCAAAATGATGCAATAGTGAAACAGATCTTCATGTAAGTGGTGAATATTCATAAAAAATTAAGAAAAATATAGAAAATCATTTGTTATAAATGATTTCAGCTTTTGAAGTCAGAAATGTATAGGTTTAGACTATAAGTCTCATTGTGACGCTCTCCACCTCTACAATTCTTTAATTCCCAATGTAACCATTAAAGCTGAATTAGAATTACAAAGCTGGAAAGAATCTTAAAAGAATATCTACCCAGCAAATTCTCAGTTCTTTCCATTTTGGTGATTTTGTATGGATCTGTTTTTTTGGGGGGTTTTTTGTTTGTTTGTTTTGTTTTTTTTGTTTTTTCTTTCCTGTACTCTCTCTCTCTCCTTTTAGAAGCAGATCAATTTTTTTTTTTGCTTACTCACTAAAGCTGAAAAGGACTAAAATGAGAAGAAAGTAAAAAGTACGAGAATAATTAAAAATTGCTCAAGCTTAATCTAAAAGGGTGAAGGAACATAACCAAGAAAAGAAAAGGGAGGGTATCTTATAAATTGTACTCTTTCTTTCCCTCTCATCACTTTTTGGAGCATGTCTACCTGTCCTTGGAAGCACCTCACTCAAGGACATGGTAATTGAATACACTCACAGTCTTTAAAATACATCTCTCTATCACTAAAGATCTCTACAGAATTCCCATGAAATATATTCCCTATTTCAAGAATTACTGCCAGCTAAAATAGCATATTAATAATAATGAGAGTAACAAGTAACTTCTGTGTTAGTCAAGGGCCTCTGAAGAGTAAAGGTCAAGACCGAAAGCAATGTGCAAGAAAATTTTAGGGAATACACCTATGAAACAAAATGGGAACGAAATGGGGAGATGTTGGGAAAGCCATCAGATCACAATGCATTTTGGATCCCAAGTGAAAGAAAAAGTGGAGGGTGGAAACACTTGAAACTGCAATGCATTTTTAAGGAAAATTCATCAAGGCTGTTGAAGAGTCCTTGAGCCAAAGTTACCAAAGTCAGAGGGAACCAACTCTCTCCCATTTCCCAGGAGTGGTCCTGCCTTAGCATCCCTGCCACATTCATTGGCACTAACACGGCAATAGATATCAGAGCCATTAGCTGAGGACTTAAATCAGTTTCACTCCCAAGTCCAAGATCTGACAGACACATTTCCATGTCCACCAAGGCCATGGTTTCTTGTGTCCTAACTCCATGTCACTCACTGTGTTGAGTGTGCTCTGCAATGTCATTGGATCTTTACAGAAGTTGTTCAATACCAGCAGTGACTAAACGGTAAAGAATAGGTGTCAATCCATATCTGACTCACCACCCTGTGCTCTTAAAGCCCTCTATCTACCTCCCACTGGACTATTCTACCTCTCTTTATGGCATGCCACACTGATTACACTTTAAAAATTTCCAGAATGAGTAATCTAACCTATAATTTAGAGCTATTTTTGCTTGCTTTTCATTGTGATACAGAGGGAAAGAACAGTTCAATCTAACCCTTCAAATACTTCAAAAAGTAATCTTTAGCCATTTGTTCCCTCTGATGAATACCATAAATTCCCTTAATTGGTTTGCACAGAATTTGTGACCTCATACCTGCATTATCACCATTTACATATAGTTATATATTCAGTAGCACCTTTCAATTCTATTGTACTCACAATTCTGACTCATTGTTGTTTTAGATTTTTTTCTTTCTGGGAGTCTTGAACACAGTGAACGTTTACCTCATGTGTAATACTTTCTTCTTGCTGTCCTTGACTATTTTAATTTTGCCTTTTTCAAATATTATTTCAATTACTTATCTTATTTTTAGTGATTGCTTTTGCTTTTATCACTTAAAGACATCTTGATTACATTTGGAAGTTTTAGGACTGCTACTTGTGTTCATTCCTTCTGAGATTTTCATCTGGGGATAGAAGATCCAAATTTGCAAGCAAAGACTCCACCAACTAAATTATCTTCCCAAATATGATTCTCATTCTCTTCAGAGTGTGACTTCTTCAATTGCCTTGACTTATATGTGAAGTTGTTGACCATTTTTTTTTTTTTTTGAGGAGTTTCTCTGTACCTTGAATGCCTGCTTTCTTCTCCAAATCAGGTAAGTTCTCAACTATAATTTGTTCAAATAAACGTTCTGCTTCTCTCTATGTCTCTGTCTCTGTCTCTGTTTATCTTCTGGGTCCCTTAGTATTAGGACATTATTTTCCTTTATGGAATTACTGATTTCTTGAAGTATCTCTTTATGATCCAGGAGTTGTTTTTCTCTCTTCTTTTCAGCTTCCTTATTTTCCATCATTCAGTTTTCTATATCACTGACTCTCTCTTCTGCTTCATTTATCCTTGCTGTTAGAGCCTCCATTTTTTATAGCATCTCAGTGAAAACATTTTTAATTTTGCCTGAATAGATTTTAGTTCTTTTTTTTTTTTCTACAGTAAGGGATTCTCTGGTGTCTTCTATGCTTTTTTCAAGCCCAGCTAGTATCTTCATAATCATTTTATATTCTAGTTCAGACATCTTATTTATATCCATATTTTATATTTAAATTCAATTAGCCAGTGCGTAGTGTACCATTAGTTTTTGATATAATGTTCAATGATTCATTACCTGTATATAACACCAAATGCTCGTTTATATCCATATTTATTAAATCCCTGTCAGTATTTCCTACTGTTCTATTTTTGTGATGAATTTCTCCATTTTATCATTATTTCCAGAAAAGAATAGAAGAAAGAGAGGAAAAGACAATACCAACAATAGGAAAAAAAAAAACTAGAAGAAAATAAAAACAAACAAACAAAAAAATCAAACCAGAAACAAAAGAGAACAAATCTAAGCAAAGACATAAAGAATCTCTACTCTGAAAACTATAAATCACTTATGAAAGAAATTGAGGAAGACACCAAGAAATGGAAAAATATTCCATGCTCATGGATTAGAACACATATTGTTAAAATGTCTATGCTACCCAAAGTGATCTACACATTCAATGCAATCCTTATCAAAATATCATCAGTATTTTTCATAGAGCTGGAATAAACAATCTTAAAACTTGTACGGAACCAGAAAAGACCCTAAATCACCAAAAGAATGTTGAAAAAGAAAATCAAAGCTGGTGGCATCACAATTACAGACTTCAAGCTCTATTACAAAGCTGCTGTCATCAAGACAGTAAAGTACTGGCACAAAAACAAACACATAGATCAATGGAACAGAGTAGAGAACCCAGAAATGGACTCTCAACTCTATGGTCAACTAATCTTTGACAACCAAGAAAGAATATCCAGTGGAAAAAAGACAATCTCTTCAACAAATAGTGTTGGGAAAATTGGAGAGCACATGCAAAATAATGATACTGAACCACCTTATACCATACAGATACCAAAAAACAAACAAACAAACAAACAACAAAAAAACAACTCAAAATGGATGAAAGACTTAAACGTGAGAAGAAATCCATCAAAATTCTAGAGGAGAACACAGGCAGCTACCTCTTTGATCTTGGCCACATCAACTTCTTGCTAGACATGCCTCCAAAGGCAAGAAAAACAAAAGCAAAAATGAATTATTAGGACTTCATCGAGATAAAAAGCCTTTGCACAGCAAAGGAAACAGTCAACAAAACTGAAAGGCAACCTATGCAATGGAAGAAGATATTTGCAAGTGTCTTACCAGAGAAAGGGCTAGTATCCAAAATCTATAAAAAAATTATCAAACTTGGGGCACCTGAGTAGTTCAGTCAGTTGAGCATCTGTCTTTGGCTCAGGTCATGATCTAAGTGTCCTGGAATAAACCCCACATCAGGCTCCCTGCTCCATGGAGGGCCTGCTTCTCCATCACCCTCTGCCTGCCACTTCCCCTGCTTGTGCTCTCTCTCCCTTCCTCTGTCAAAAGAGTAAATAAAATCTTAAAATAGAAAAAAGAATTTATCAAACTCAACACCCAAAAAACAAAAAAAAATCCAGTCAAGAAATGAGCAGAAGACATGAACAGACATTTCTCCAAAAAAGACATACAAGTGGCCAACAGACACATGAAAAAATGCTCAACATCACTCGGCATCAAATCAAAATCAAAATGAGATACCACCTCACATTAGTCAGAAGGCTAAAATTAACATGTCGGGGGACACAGATGTTGGTAAGGAGGTGGAGAAAGGGGAACCCTATTACCCTGTTGGTAGCAATGCAAACTGGTGCAGCCACTCTGGAAAACAGTATGGAAGTTCTTCAAAAAGTTAAAAATAAAGCTACCTTACAGCTCAGCAATTACATTACTAGGTATTTATCCAAAGGATACAAACATAGTGATCTGAAGGGGCACATGCACCCCAATGTTTATAGTAGCAATGTCCACAACAGCCAAAAAATGAAAGAGCCCAGATGTCCTTGGATAGATGAATGCATAAAGAAGATGTGGTAGATATACACAATGGAATATTATACAACCATCAAAAATGTAATCTGGCCATTTGCAACGATGTGGATGGAACTAGAGGGTATTATGCTAAGCCAAATAAGTTAATCAGAGAAAGACAATTATCATATGATATCACTGATAAATGGAATTTGAGAAATAAGGCAGAGGATTATGGGGGAAGAGAGGAAAATATGAAACAAGATGAAACCAGAGAGGGAGACAAACCACAGGAGACTCTTAATCTCAGGAAACAAACTGAGGATTGCTGGGTTGGAAGGGGGTGAGAGAGATAGGGAGGCTGGGTAATGGACATTGGGGAGGGTATGTGCTATGG
The DNA here is from genome assembly GCF_022355385.1 of Mustela nigripes. Taxonomy (NCBI): domain Eukaryota; kingdom Metazoa; phylum Chordata; class Mammalia; order Carnivora; family Mustelidae; genus Mustela; species Mustela nigripes. The sequence goes on along the minus strand of NC_081559.1, from coordinate 33,848,048 downwards.
TGAGTGCTGTGAATTGTGTAAGACTGATGAATCATAGACCTTACCGCTGAAACAAATAATACAATAAATGTTAATTTAAAAACAAATGACTTTCTTATAATTAATAAATAATATTAATATATATAATCTATATCTAATTAATATATCTATTTATATAGATCATTTTTAAACCAAAAAACAAATCTCTGAATTATAATGATAATCTAGAAACTGTTTTTCTACTATAATTGTAAAAACTGGCAGATTACAAAAATATTTTTATTCTGTTTTATATCACTTTTCTCTATATTAAATGGCCTAATTTTTATGTTTTAGTCTGAAAATATTTTTGTCATTATTAATAGATCTGCTATTTATAACATAAATCATAAATTGGCCAGAGTTCTTTTACGTATTTGTTTTGTACCTATTTTGATTAAATCAGCATGAGAATAATGCATTAAGATATTGCATGCATATATCAAAATGGTTTAATGTCTCAGCATTTCAATAACATATCAAGTTGAATTATGAAGTACCATGTTTAAGTCACATAAAAAAAAAACTCATAGGTACATGTTCAAACCAGAAGTTATTTTATAAAAATTTTGTGTAAAATAAATATTGATCATATAATTCAACATGACTTTTGCATAAAGAAATAGTTTTAAATTCAGAATCAAAAAGCAAAAACCTTTGCAACTTCACAGCAGTGGAACTTAAGAATTGGCACAGATTTTTCTTCATATTCTCCACCCCATCCTATAATATGGAAATAACTTTAAACAAACTATATCTGCAATCTTCATTGATATTATAGCTTAGACATTGAAGTTAGGCATTGTGGATTTAAATTCCAACTCTGTCTTTATTTTGTATATTTATTTTTTATAATGTACTTTATCTTTTTATATCCTACTCCCTGCTTCAACTCACTTTCTCTTTCCTCATTTTTATTACTTAAAAAGAGTAATAAACTCTAATTTTGTAATTTGCCATTTGGGGACAAAATAAAGAGAAAAAAACACATGCAAATATGTAGTCTGAATTTTCTTCTGTCTCATAAATTTTTAGTTACATGATCCAAGATGATGAGTTAAAAGCAAATTTCATTAAATCCCAATCCATTGGTACCTCCTAGACCACTGATTTTCAGGACCTCATGGTCTTCTCCACAGCTCCATGAAATTCTCCAAATTTGCCTTACTCAACTCATGGATGAATATGTCCTGTGCAATCCCCAGATCCACTATTTAGTTCATATGACCAGCATGCTCTGTTTTCTGCCTCTGTTTTCCCATGTTCTCTGCTACTCCAGAGTTTGACTGCTATCTTCATGGTGCCTCATAGCTTTGAAATCTTCTGAAAAGTAAGAAGTTGAATGGACCTCATCCTCTGTGAACATGATATATGGGGGTCTTAATGTTGAATTATTTGCTCCTATCACTGTTATAATTTTTCCATATATATTCATGTCATCATGAATATAGTAATGGGAGAGACTGAGATATCATCAGCATCCCTATGATCACAACCACAATTTCCTTCCAACCGGGAGAACTATTGCTGAACCTGGTTTACCCTGAACTTGTTCTTTATGAACTTAAAGCAAACTTTCAATATGAAAACCTGCCATTCTTTATTTTAATATAGTTTTCTGTATGTGCCCACCACCATTTCTACTATAACCACTGTACTTAGCAGACACATTTGCACATGACTGAACTCTGATTAAAGACAGACATTTGGTGTTTTTATTTATTTTAATTCCAGCAAAATTATCATCCACTTAAATTAAAAATACAAACAAATATTTGGTGAGAGTCTGGAGCAAAGGATTACTTTTCTCTACAGAGTAGATGTAGATGTATCTAAATCTCAGTTCCATTCCAATTTAGATCTCTTCTAGAAAAACTTGGGCTGATAATTGATAATGTATATAAAATTCTGGGCATCAGAGCTAACATTTAATGGACATTCACAATCTGATTTTTGTCTCTTTGTTTCTAAGACTGTGAAGTTGTTTCAAATTATAAGGCACCTTTTCAGTTTCTACAGTTCATTCAGTGGTCCCTTATAGCTATGATCAAAAATAGTCAAGCATCTGTTTACTGAGTGAACAACAACAAAAACACTTGAGTAAAAGTGATAAATAGTATCTAAGAGAAGGACAAATAAAATTATACCAACTTGAAATTCTCACCATTTATTGCTATTTGCCTCATTTCCTAAGATATGCAATGAAAACATTCAGATAGATGGTACATTTCTAGGTTTTCTTATTTTTCACAAAATATTACATCAATTAGATACATATAGGTCAAACTGCAAAGCCAAAGCTGAAACAATGAATTCCAAAGCCTGACCCAAACTTAAAAAAAATAAAAATACACTTTTCAATTAATGACTGATGATCATTAAAAAGATGAAATTGTCATTTACATAAAACCACACAGATTCTGATGTCACCAAGATGGTGACATAGGTTGTTTCTAACTTTGCTCTCTTTCATAGAAGAACTAACAACTCTTCAAGAACAAGACACCCCTGAGAGAATCACAGAACATGGTGGCAAAGCTGAAGCACCCTTGTACTACAGAGATCAAGATAGATTGCATTAAAAGAGTAAGAGAAATGACTACACAGCCACCACATGTCTCCTCCCACAGACCAGACCAGCACCACAAGGAGAGGTCTCCCCAGGCCTCTGGTTCCTCCAGAGGGAGAAGAGAGCCCAGGGGAGACCATCAGCACTAACCGTAGAATTGTGGATCTCTTTACAGGAGTCCGTCCTCTGATCTGATCTCTCACCAAAGCAAATCTACAGGACTCAATCACTGAGAATCTGACTGTGATGGAAAAGGGGGGAGGGATTTGCAACAATTTAGATCCAGGTAGACTGAGTTTGTACCTGTTGTGACCAAGTAGTAAACTCAACTAGCAATTTGCTAATCTGCGGAATCAAGCTGTGTGTTCAGTCTGAACAGGGAACATGGTGGAGTGCAGATGTGCTAGTTTGGGGTTCTCAAAGGAGTTTTTTCAGCCTTAGAACCCTAAAGGAGTTCCCGCCCAAGCAAGAAGCTGAATCACAATTCTCACTGTGGAGAGTAATTTCTGACCGCATTTGATCAGAAGGGCTGGTGACAACTCCTAGAAGTTATATGGCCCAGGGGCATTCCAGCTAAGAGGCAGGCAGGGCAAAGTCAGTACCAGATGTGGAATATTTCTGTGCTATGCATAGGCAGGGGGATTAATTCATAGCTAAGGCTGAGGATAACTCCTGACCCTTCCAACCAGAAATCCTGTTTGGGAAATTATTAGTAGCCTAGAGTAGCAACTCCCTCTCCTGTCAAGCAAGGAAGCTGAGATATAGTAGCTATCTGATGTAGAGAGTGTCTTCCATCCCCATCTGACCAGAAGGCTGGAGAAAATTCCTAGAAACTATTCAGCCCAGCAACACCCAAATGGGAAAGTACAGATGATAGTTTTTAGAGCAAAGCCACTACTCCTATTCAATCAGGGAACTTGGGGTGCAGTTCAGGTTGCATTAAGATAACAAAGAGCTTTACTGGCTTTAGAACCACTTCTTCTGATGCACATGGGCTGGGGATCTAATTTGTAGCCCTGTTTATCACTTAATATAGATTTCAGCCTATCAAACCAAGGGATCTAACTATGACAAGGTAGGGAACCTAACCTACCACATAGCCCATTCAACAGTCCTATTCAAACAGATAGCACAGCCTGTAGATTTCCCCATGTGCAAAGCAAAACTGGTGACCTCACCTCACCAGAGAATTCAGTATACAATACTCTGATCTGATTCAGGTCCTCAAATAATAAGCTGTTCAGAGTTTGGATCCTGTCCTGCTGCCTTCTAGGACAAGGAAGCTAACATAAACCCATCTACTATTGAGTATAATACCTAGTCCTGACCATTTAGTCCCAACCATTCTCCCAACTAGAGAATCCAGACAACTACAGAGCCCATTCTACAGCCTTACATATATAAATATAAAATGTATATTTATTTGGGTAGGAAACCAATCCATCAGTTCTAGCCAACTCTTCTCAGACTGTGGCAAACCCCCTTTTCTCATGCTCAGAGCTCAAACAGTAACCTTGCTCAAAACAGACCATATTAGCAGTCCCAACTTTGCCCAAGGACATTACAGGTAGACATACCCAGAAACCCAAACTGAGCTGACTGATGAAAAATTGTTTCTACCAAAGCAAGCCCTTAAAGTTGGAAACAGAGCCCAAATACTCAAATGCACAGATACCAATGTAAAAAATCAAGGATCACAAAATGTCAGATAAACATGACACCATGAAAGAGAATTAACAAAGCTCCCATAATTGAGCTTAAAAAATGGAGCTCTATAATCATTTAAACAAAGATTTTAGAATAATCCTTTTCAGGAAGTTTAGTGAACTACAAGAAAATATAGAAAAACAACTAAAAAATTGGGAAAATAATTCATGAACAAAATGAGAAGTTTGACAGGGAAATAACAACCATCAAAAAGCAAACAAATTCTTGGGGCACCTGGGTGGCTCAGTGGGTTAAGCCGCTGCCTTCGGCTCAGGTCATGATCTCAGGGTCCTGGGATCAAGTCCCGCATCGGGCTCTCTGCTCAGCAGGGAGTCTGCTTCCTCTTCTCTCTCTCTCTGCCTGCCTCTCTGCCTACTTGTGATGTCTCTCTGTCAAATAAATAAAATAAAAAAATCTTAAAAAAAAAAAAAAGCAAACAAATTCTCGAGCTGAAGAGTATGGTAAATAAACCGAAGAATTTAATAGTTTCAAAATTAGACTCACGGTGCATAAGAAACCATCAACAATCTGGAGGATAAGACATCAAGATGATCATCTCAGGAGATACAGAAAAAGCATCTGACAAAATTCAACATCCATTCATGATAAAATCTCAACAAATTAGTCATAAAAGGAATATATCTCAACATAATAAAGGCCATATATGATAAGCCTTTAACTAAAATCATACTTAATGGTGAAAAGTTAAAAATACTTCCTCTCAGATCAGAAACAAGACAAGGGTGCTCACTTTCAACCCTCCTTTTCAAAATAGTACTTGAAGTCTTAGCTAGAGAAATCAGACAAGAAAAATAAATAGAAGATATCAGAATTGGAAAGGAAGAAGTAAAATTGTTGGCATGCAGTTGACATGATTTTATGTTTAGAAAATCTTAAAAACTCAACCAAAAAGCTATTAGATCTAATCTGTCAATCCAGTAAAGTTGCAGGATACAAAATTAACATACAAAATCAAGTGTTTCTATACACTCACAATGAATTTTCTGGGAGAAATAGAGAAACAGATCTCATCTATAATAATATCAAAAACAATAAAATATTTAGGAATAAATTTACCTAAGGAAGTGAAAGATCTCTACTATGGAAACTATGAGACACTGATGAAAGAAATTGAAGACACAAATAGATGGAAAGCTATAGTGTGTTTATGTATTGGAAGATTTAATATCATTAAAATGTCAGCACTACTAAAAGCCATCTATATTTTCAATGCAATACCTATCAAGATGCCAGCCATTTTTCTACAGAAGTAGAAAAAAGAATCCTAAGATCTATGTGGAACCACAAAGGACCTCAAATGGCCAGAGAATTCCTGGGAAAGGAGAACAAAGCAGAAGGCATCACAGTTCCTGATTTCAAGCTATTCTATAAAGTTCTAGTCATCAAAACAGTAAGGTGCGAGCATATAAGCAGACAAATAGATCAATAGAACAAGATCAAGAGCCCAGAAATAAATGCAAGCATATACAGTCAACTAAAAATTAACAAGGGAGCCAAGAATACTCAATGGAGAAAGCATAATCTCTTCAATAAATGCTCATGGGATAATTGAATATTTACATCTAAAAATATTAAACTGAGCCCATATCTTACACCACTCACAAAAATCAACCAGAAATGGATTAAAAGTTTAAATGTAAAACTTGAAACCATGAAGTTCCTAGAAGAAACTTTCTAAAATGAAACAGAAATAAAGTCCTCTGACAATGAATTTTTAGATATAACATGTAAAGCCAAACAAAATAAAAAATAAACAATGGACTACATCAAACTATAGATTCTACACAGAAAAAGAAATGATTAAAAAAGCAAAAGACAACAGAATGGGGAAAAATATTTGCAAACCATATATCTGATAAGGGACTAATATTCAAAATATATAAAGAACTCATACAACTCAATAACAAAAATAGATATATAAAATAAAATAAAATAAAAAATAGTCAAGGGACCTGAATAGACATTTCTCCAAAAAAGATACATGAAAGGATAAGAAGCACATGAAAATATACTCAACATCACTAGTCATCACAGAAATACAAATTAAAACCACAATGAGACGTTATCTCATGCCTTTTAGAATGGACATCACCAAAGAGACAAGAGATAACAAATGCTGGCATGAATGTAGAGAAAAGGAAACCCTTGTATATACTGTTGGTGGCAATATAAAATGGTACAGCCACTATAGAAAACAATATGGAGGATTCTCAAAACATTAAAAATAGAACTACCATATGGTCCAGGAATTCCACATCTGGTAATATATCTAAAGGAAATGAAAACACTAACTAGGAAAGATACCCACACACCTATGTTCATTGAAGTATTATTTATGATAACCAAAGCATGAAAACAACATAAGGGTCCATCAAGAGGTAAATGAATAAAGAACTTTGGTATATGTACAATGAAATATTATTCAGCCAAAAAAAAAACAAGGAAATCCTACCATTTACAAAATATGTGTGGACCTTGAAGGCATTATGCCATGTGAAATAAGTCAGAGAAAGACAAATACTGTATGACCTCACTTATATGTGCAATATAAAAGTAATAATAATAGAATAAAACCACTAGAAAATGAGATTTGATATTTTGGTTACCAAAAGCGAAAGGTGGAAGAAGGGAGGTCAGAGAAAGGTAATCAAAATGTACAAACTTCCAGTTATAAGATAAGCTCTAGAGATGTACTGTACAACATGATGACTATAACTATCACTGATATAAAACATACATGAAGATTGTTACAGGAGTTAATCCTTAGAGTTCTCATTCCAAGGAGATATTTTTTTCCTTTTTTCTCTCTTTGTTCTATCTATATGAGAAGATGTTAGCTGAACCTATTATGGTAATCATTTCATAATATATGTAAATCAAATCATCATGCTATATTCCTTAAAAAACAACGGTATAATAAGGAACACCAAAGTCTAGAAGAGCACAGAGGAAAAAACTCTACTGTATTAAGTGTGAAGTATTTATTCCTATTCATTAAAGAAGTTCCCCCACAAAAACATCGACACAATATGCTAAGATTAAAAAAAAAAAAATGTAAGTTCTGTTTGTCTTAAAAATGAATTTTATTCTCCCTTTGCCAAACAAAACATCATATTTGCCTTGAGATTACATATTCATTCATTTTAAATTATTCAGAAAGGCAGGATATATCTTTGGCATATTTTCATTATAAGTGTCCAAATAACTTTGTCTTATAAGAAATGTCATTTTCAAATTAACAATTATAAAAGATGAAGGGATTTAATATTTCCATCTCAAAATTGATTTAAATATGGTGTTTTTTATGAAGACTTTGATATTATGATATCAAGTTTCTTATGTGATCATGATCTCTTCATATAGGTTAATCATATTCCCACAGTCACAGTAAATTTCATCAATCTTCTAGAGAAGGAGAAAAGTAATAAATATTATGACAACAAGAACATGTCTTAATATTCTTAGTAACCAGTCTCAGGCTAACATCAGATGACTTTAGGTCTCAGATCTTCTCACTGGCCTGCAGTAGTATTTGCAATTACGCTGATTTATTCTCTGTCATTACATGTTCAAATAAATCTAGAGTTTATAGTCGTAATTGCATTACTCGGTTTAAAACTGTGAAGAAGAGTTATAAGGAGAAGTCAAGTTATCATTTTTAGAAAACATCTGTGTGTTTATGGATAACAACTGGTGTTAGGGGGTACTTTACCTCTGTATAAATACCGTCCGTTTTTCAAATGAAGTCAAATATTTTTGGAGGCATATTTCACACTGATTTCTCCTTTTCTGTAATCCTCCTGAGTGTTATGGTGGTATTTTAGTGTTTTTAAAAGCAGTCTAAAAATTCACACAATTAGTTATATTCCACTTTAAATACTGTTATTAATAGACCCCAATAGCATGACTCTTGGTGTCAACAGTTATTAAAAGATACCAGTGAACTGATAATTGGGCTTTTTTTCCTTTTTTTTTTAGTAATTAGTTCCTGTTGTTAGCTAACTAAGAAATATAAACTATTTTTACTAAAAATCTTGAATAACCTCTCTCCACAATCCTGTACCCTGAAATAAATGATATTTCAGATGCCAGAACCCAACTTAGGTAGTGGCCCTGGGAGAGTCTCAGTTACTTTTTCAAGTATTTTCAAGACTTTGAACTGTGACAGTCCAGATTTTTCTTCATTTTCCATTTCTGATGGCCTCTTCTAAAAAAGGCTCCCTATAACTGATGTATACACTTGCGCTGAAAGGAGGTACTTAAACCTTACTGGATTCTGCACAGAGAGTAGAATGATTTGTTATAGCCTCTCTGTTGTCCAATATCCAACATCCATGATGTTTTTGTTTTGTTTTTGGTTTTTTGGGTTTTTATGTTGTTGTTTTGTTTGTTTTTGTTGTTGTCGCACAAAGAAACTTTTATTTGCAGCAAATAAAAGTGGAGGGGCTTCAGAAGCCATGATTCCCAGAAAAGGGTGAATATATTTCTTTTATTGAGGTTAGGATGAACATTTATCATATGTAGAGGCAGGCAGAAGATCATACATATGCCTTAAGGAAGGCACAGAAATAATGTATATACCTATGCATACATTGTATGTTATGTAAATTAGGTTGAGGCTCCTCCCTGGGTGGAGATGTTAGTATTATAATGAGGTAAAAGTTATTGTAGGTCATTCTAGAGGTCACTCCATGATCCATCTGCTAGATATGAGTCAAGTTTAGCTCAAACACTCTAGATGGTCTGGGCCAGTGGGAGACTTTGTGAGGGTGGTTGCCATCACCAAGGGGTAGCTTCAGGTTTAATTTGTCTGAGTTAAGGGGAAAGTAAGAAAGATCTGGAAGCCCACAGGTCATGTAGGTTTGATGTAGTTCACTCTATGTTTTACTTAATTCATGGGCTTTGACTCCATTCCCCTGTAATTCTTAAAAAAGCAAGAGGAAGTAGGACAAGTAGATACATCAATTAGATTAGGACTACTTACCAAGTTTAAGCTGGCAGCATGTTTTCAAATGTGAAAATGGCAGCAAAAACAGAAACAAGACAATGAGGGGTGCCTGGGTGGTTTAGTCAGTTAAGTGACAGACTCTTTATTTCATGGGGATATAGGGCTCCACACTCAGCAGAAAGTCTGCTGGAGATTCTCTCTCCCTTTCTTTCTCTCTCAATCCTGTCCCCATCTCTCTCAAATAAATAAGTAGATCTTTAAAAATAAAAAGAAAGAAACAAGTCAATGAAGAGGAGTCATCCTATAAATTATAGTCACAGAAATAATTTTTAATTAAAAATGATGACTATAATAGACCTTTAATATGAGTTATATATACCTAGAAAAAGATTGTTTTCCTCAAATTAGGAAGGCAAATTTAGTCTTCTTAAAGATAAATTTGAACTATTTTAGAATAATTGACTAAGTATCAAAAACTTGCCTAATTTTTAATTTTTTTCTGCAGAAAAATATCTGAAAATACTACTTTCCTGAAGTTAGTCACTTTTATCTAAGGCATTAAAAATTATATCTTCCAAGATAATTTAGTGGTGTTCATGTAGAAATTAAAAAATTTGCAATATTTATTTACTTTAAAAATATTTCAACATATTTTAAATATAATAACTTTTGGTTAAGCACTAACTTCAGGAGCCAGGGTAGGTATACCTTTTGAGCTATAAATTCTTTATTTTTCATTGTTATTCCTTAACCCTAACCCTGTGAGTAAATAAGGAATAAGATAAAGAAAAGATATTTGTATAAGACCTTTACATGAGGTTAATCATTGGAGAATATAAGGGCTGGGCAACTAGAATTTTTGTTTATATTTTATTCAACATTCATTCAATCATACATTCATTCTCCTATTTTATACTGAAATGTCTGCTACACCAGATGATATACTAGATGCTAAAGATTTAAGACTTAATGACAAATTGAGTCTTACAGCATACAATTATGATTACAAATCATCAAAATACATTATGACTAATGATGTAAAGATCAATGCTTAAGTGATACAGAACCAGAGTGGAAAGAACCATGTAATAGCTTTCAGAGAAAGACTTCATGAGGAAGGAAGACCTTGAGCTGAGTATTTTGAGAGTACATTTTGTGCACTTTGCAAATCATAGAGGTAAGCAAAGCTTAGTACAAAATTGGAAAATATAGAAATGTAAGAGGAGTAAGAAAACATAATCTTTAACAGTTTGATGTAGTTCACCCTATGTTTTCAATGTAAACAGATTTCATTTTTTGAATAGCAAAATTCATGTTGTATATGAAATATTTTAAAATAAAACGAGGCCATAAGAATGTTTTCATTTTGTTAGTTTTATAGTTTATCACTTTTTATAGTTTGTCATATTTTTCAGTTTTTTAAATCAAGGAGCAATTCCTATATGTCATACAAAATGCCAAAAAGCAACCTGGAAAATGAAAATCATGTGAAGCCTTTCTTTTTTTTTAATTTTTTATTTTTTATAAACATATTTTATATATATATATATATATATATATATATATTTGTTGTTGTTGTTGTTGTTTCAATGTCTTTTTTCTTTTAATTTTTTATTTTTTATAAACATATATTTTTATCCCCCGGGGTACAGGTATGTGGATACCAGGTTTACACACTACATGTGAAGTCTTTCTAATGGTACAGTAAACTGGTTTTTTTTCCTTGGTTTTGTTTTCCTACATTTCATATGACATGTGGTAGTATATTTTATATAAAATCCCCACATAATTTGTTGATTTCCAAAAATTTGTCTATTTTAAATTATTTAGGGTGGAACATTTTTGTTCAAATATATTTTTCGCATTTGGGATGATTGCTTGGAAATGTATTCCACAATGTAGAATTACTGGGCCACAGGTAAATAGGCACATACCATACAAATAGAACCATGGGTGGTAAAAGGGGGAAAAGAGGAAATGCATGCATCCTAGGGAGAGGAGAGTACATGCCTAAGTTACAGAGCTGTCAAAGAAGCTAGTGTACAGCCCTATTTTTGACTGAATCTCAGAATGAGCCCTCCTCCAGAACCAAAATGTGTTTCATTCTGTACAAGAGTATAAAATCACATTTACAAGTGTTGGAAACTGTTGCATCTTCTACAGACAATAGCACCGTAATTACTGATAGTTATTAGTAGCCTGAGCTGCTGAAAATGACCTACAAGCACAGCTGCAGTAATAGGAATACATAAAAATGTTCTGCTGATTACAAGAAGGCAAGAATTTTCTCTATAGTCTCAAATGATGATGAATAGTCAGGTGGCCTAATTAAGGTCAGAGAAAATGATATAATCTCTGAGGTCTCACCAACTCCAAAATTCCCTGTAGTAATAGTATCATCTAATGTTTTCCCCACTTTAGTTCTGCTGGACACCTGGTCCATGTAATTTCACCTCAGAATCTTTTGTGAAATGAGGTTGAGCATGTATAATAAGATAGACAGATAGATAGACAGATAGATACCATTTTATCAGCAGATGGGGTTTTTGAAATATTTTTATATGTATTTCTCCTAAGGAAAGGGAAAATTATTAGTTAGAACAATCAATTCAGAGCACCAGTGTGCCTTTTTTATTTCCCTAGAACTTAAATATGAGCTGGTAGCATCCAAGAAGCGTGTAGCTGTGATAAAGGATCCATTTTTTTTTTTTTTAATGCTGTTCACACTTTATTTGCTGGATGGTAAACTGGGGAGTAGTGACTACATTGAAGCAAATAGTTTTCATCTTACCCCACAGGCGACGCTTCTGCATTACCCTAGCATGGATTTGTATTAAGGAGTTTAATGAACAGAAGCTTCTATATATAGCATACGGTTATCAGGGAGTACAGACTGCATATGAACGCTGGTAAACTACCAGGCAGTCCTCTATCCTTAAATGCACTCAAAGGAACCCTGTTGTTCAAGTTTCACAGTTTCTAAGATTTCCTGCAACTTCGGTGAATAGACCAATTAAGACTTCCTCTGAACCCTATTCTGTTAGAGTTTCTGATAAAATAATTTCCATAAAATAAGGTGATCATTTACTCTATCCAATTATTGTCCTGGAATAATTATTAACAGTGCTCAGCCTCAGTAAAAAATTTGGGTGATAAATTGTATGTTCATCCTGCATATAAACATGGAGAAGAACTTCTATAAGATAATGGCCTAGAAACGTGAGGGTCACCTCATCCACTCTCTACATAAAGAAATGCTCAGTAAAATGTAGAGAATCAAAGTACATAGCTGAGTTCAAAACAAAAAAGCAAGATATCTAAATGTCAAATAGAGAAGAAAAAAAAAACTCACAGTCTTCAAAATAAGTAAGAATTGAAATTCTGTGGTGGCCACTGAGTCCCTCATGCCAGATATTAATCTAAGAACAGAGGTGTTGATGCCTGCAATGAAATGGGGTTTGGTATCGAAGATCCAGGATGAAGCTTCTTTCATTGAAATGTAACCTGGAAAAAAAGTTGACTTGCCCACAAATGATAACTGGAGAATTTCTACTAACTGGTGCAAATCTTTGGCACACAGACCATGCATAGGAACGACGTGTGACACAACATAGGTACTGACTACATTTACAAACTCATGTGGGACAGAAAACCAAGAAAGTAAGTGTAATACATTGTATCTAATGACTTCACACATCCAAACAGGACTATGAAAACTGTACCCATCAGAAGATCTCCACTGCTCAAAGGATGTGTCATTTTCAGAGGATAATTTTCATATAAACTAAGGTGAAAGACAAATGTCACAAAAATTTGTGCAAGTCCAACACCAAGAAACATTGGTTAGAGACCCAGCATAGAAGACAAATGAACAGAGAAACTCAGTGAGGAACTCAAAAGAATCTCTGTAAATATTTGTAAAACTGTTCAGAAAGATACAATAATAGCAAACACAAAGCAAGAGGACATAGAAACAGATTCTTATAAAAGAAAGAAATATAACTCCTAGAATTTTTTTTTAATTATGGACATTATTAAAAAGTCAGAAAAGAAGAGAAAAAGTTAATTAGGCATGGCTGAAGAGATACTGAATTGATGAAGACAGACAGGAGAAATTTTAGATTTTTTTTTTCCCAGTGGAATGTGAAAACTTACAGAAAAAGTAACATAAGAGTCAAAGGGAAATAAATCTGAATTTGAATCTTGACTTCACTTATCTATCACCTTCAGAAAGTCACTTAATCTGTATCTCAGTTTCCTCTTTTGTGAACTTAGAATAATTATGTATACTTATTGTGTTTTTATAAAGGTTAAATAAAATATGGGTAAATCATACAATGCATTGTTGAGTACCTATTAGCTACTCAAAAAGGGTTTTTTGTTGTTTTGTTTTTTGTTTTACTTTTTCGCTTCTCTTTTTAACAGCTGCTTACTGGACTCTTTCCTGAATACTTGGTAAATAAAACATTTACAATATAATGAGTATTTACTATGCACACCGTACTTTACATTCATTTATTCAATAATTAAACTCTATAACTTTGTATCATAGATAAATTCAGTTTATAGAACAAAAATCTGAGACAAAATAAATCTAAAGGCTCAGATCACAGTAGACAACAGAGACAGATATTTGACCCAAGACTCAACCCTCATTTTATTAACTTCGAATTCTTCTACATTTTTCTTGCAGGAACCATGGAAGATAATCTATCAATCAGTCAATCAGTCATTTTCTGCTGGTATAGCTTGGGCAGAGAGAAGTTACCAAGAGTATTGTAAAATTTCAGAGATTTTAGAGCAAGTCATTGTGTAGAAGGAGATTTCATAAATTCCATGAGCTTTCTTGGTTCCATTACTAACTTCACCCTTCTCTTAAGGACATGCAGCCAGAGATACTAAATGTGAATGGACAGCTTTAAATTAAAGGTGGCTTTCTTTCCTTTTCTTTTCTTTCCTTTCCTTTTCTTTTCTTTTTACCAATGAATAGAGGGATGAGTTGGGCCATTAATTATATCTGTTTTATAGTTCTTTTGATACCTGTGATAAGGAGGTGTTTTATAGGTTATGTTCAAAAGGGCAGCATTTTACAAAATAAAGTGAAGTAGCACATCATCACATAGGCTATTCTAAAGGAAAAACAGTTTTTATTTCTTTGATTAAAAAAATGAATCCCTAAATACAACCTTTTTTTTTTATCTTGAATTCTATTTTTTTATGATTTTTAAAAAATTTTTTCAAAATATTTATTTTCAGAAAAACAGTATTCATTATTTTTTCACCACACCCAGTGCTCCATGCAATCCGTGCCCTCTATAATACCCACCACCTGGTACCCCAACCTCCCCCCCCGCCACTTCAAACCCCTCAGATTGTTTTTCAGAGTCCATAGTCTCTCATGATTTACCTCCCCTTCCAATTTACCCCAACTCCCTTCTCCTCTCTAACACAACCCTTTTTTTTTTTTGAGAGAGAGAGAGAGCTAGAGCATGTGCAGGACAGAGGTAGGCGTTTGCGGGAAGGAGCAGAGAGGAGAGAAAGAATCCTAATCAGGCTCCATGCTTGGTGTGAACTGGACACAGGGCTCCATCTCACAAATAGGAGATCATGACCTAAGCTGAAACCAAGAGTCGGCTTAACCTACTGATCCACCCGGGCACATCCTAAGTACAACACTTCTTATCTTACCACTTCTAGGAAAGAAAAAAATAAAAGCATTTGAATTCACTTTTTGAAAATTCAAGAGGAGAATAAGGAAGTTAATAGAGTGTGGTCCATAAAAAAGTACAATCTATGTCTTTTTAGTCCCAAAACCTTAACAGTGTGTGGTACATGATAGACAGTCAATAAAATTTTATTAAACTATGTCAAAATAAGATTTTATTAAATTTGTTTGGGGGATCTTTAAATTAAATTTTCCCCAAATGTTTAAAATAAATACCTAATTTTTCTCTTCTAATATTAGTATTACCTCACAGTAACATCAGAATATATATTCTGTCTATATTATAAATAGTTCTGATATGTAAAATTGTCAATTCATTTTGCCAGGGAACAGCAGCATGTGTGAGTTTTGGCAATGATTTCCAAACATTGTCCTAATTGCAATAGTGCTAATATTTATGTATCTACTATTCATTGCCTTCAAAGGAAGCGCAAGACCGGGAACCTCAGATATATGAGAAAATGGTTTTTAGAACTCTCCTTATAATTGATCAGAATTGTTTCTCCTGCCGTGAATATGCTCAAGATTTGTTTCTATTTTGGGGAAGTTACCTAGAAACTGATAAATGTAATCATCTAGTATAGCCTTTGTGCTTTGATTCTGGATGTTAATTTTTGTGATTCATTTGCTTCTTCAGTGAACAAATGTTCACTATATGTGAGGTACTGGGTCAGACACTAGAAATACACAGACAGGTAGGACCTGGTAGCCAGCCCTAGAAGTCTATTGCTGATTGTGGGACAAATAAGGAAACAAGTCTCTAAATAGAATATGGTTTACACTATCCTATGCATTAGCACAGAATGCTCTCCAAGTGCCGGAGGGACTCGTGAAGATATTGTGAGAGAAGTGACGTTTAGATCTAGGAGCAAAACCTGGAAATAAACAATGTGAGTAAGCTGTTTGTATAAAGAAAAGGAGGCGCAAACAGCACACACACATACACACATGGATAGGAGTTCAACTATGGCTGGTGCGCAGCTTTCATAGAAGCTCAAGAGGGCAGTGCTGTCCGTGTCCAGAAGATACTTGTCATGATACTATAGAGTTTGACTATGATAGTATCAGAGCAACTAGGAAACCTAAATCCATTAGGTTGGTGTGATGGTCAGTTTTATGCATCAACTTGACTACAGACCTGGTTATTCAATCAAACACTAATCTAGGAAAATATTTTATAGGTGTGGTTGAATTCAATAACCACTGAATTTTAAGTAAGGAAGGTTATCCCAGGTAATCCAGGTAGGAGGGCTTCAATCAGTTGAAAGGCCTTAGAAGCAGAATAAAGCCTTCCCCAAACGAGTAGGAATTCCACCTGTGAACAAAAGCTTCAGCTCATGGCTCACTAAATGTGGGTTTGGTGTAAAGACAGAAGAAAGCAAAAAAGAGTAAGAAGCCAGTCAGCCACAAACAGTGGAGAGTTGGAATGCCTTTAAGCATGCAGCATAACGGTGTCACTTTAACTTTTAATAACAACTTCCCCCTAATAGCGGACATCCCTTCTGTCCATTCTAGTGTTCCACCATAAGGATGCCCAGTCATTGGCTTTACTTCTGATGTTAGTAACTTCCTCTCCTTTTAAGCTCTTTAAGAGCGCATCACCAGTCAAGGTGATGGCCTTTCAGGGAAGCTAAAGGATTTTTTATGCCCCTGACTTCCTGTCATGTCAGCTCCCCTTCTTCTAGCCCCTCTTATGCTATACCCAAGAGGAGAAGTAAGACTCTTAATGACTATAATTGAATACAGAGACTGGGTTTTCTGGACTTTCTATGGCTGAAACTTTTAAAGAAGTAAAATATTAGTTTAAGGTGGTGGGGTCCACCATCTTTCTTGATCCATGAGACTCATAATGTAGAATAGCCAGCTCACTCTCTATATTTTTCTTCTTCTAGCTCTTTTTATCCACTCAATGAGTGGTAAAGAAGTAGAATTGTTCCTAATTCAAGAATTTTTTCTTCAGGCCCACTGGGTGGCTCAGTGGGTTAAACTTCCACCTTTGGCTCGGGTCATGATCTTGGGGTCCTGGGATTGAGCCCCGTGTTGGGCTCTCTGCTCAGCAGGGAGTCTGATTCTCCCTCCCCCTGAGGTCCTCCCCCAGCTCATTCTCTCTTTCTTTCAAATGAATAAATAAATAAAATCTTCTAAAAAGAGAGGAAGAATTTTTTCTTCATACCTCTTTTGAAGGGGTGCTCCTCTCCCATGTGACCACACTTGGGGTTATTGCATTAGCCTATGAGGGTCTGGATTCCTGGGCCAGCTGTGGTATGGATATTGAAGCAAACAAGCTCTTCCTCTAAAAATAACTAACACTACTGAACAATCACTGTATGGCAGCCATTAGGCATTCAGGCTAAATGCTTCACTTGTATCTTCTCATTTAATCTTCATGGCAACCCTCTGAAGTAGAGATTCTAATTATTCTCATGGCAGGGAAGGATGGTGCTTGGTTTGAGGCTACTTGAACTTGCTTTGGAGAAAGGGAATGGAAAACTCCATGTGGTCCTCCTGAGCTCTTTTCAGACATTTAGAACAAAATCACTAGCTAATAATGAAGAGTGATTTTTAAAAATTTTCTTATGTATGTTTTAGAACTTCATAAAGAGAAATAAATGCTCAGGAACTTCATTTGGATGGTTCTACAGAGCCTGCCCAAATACCTCTGTGATGGTGGCCTTCACTGGTTTTTCAGTTCACTATTTCTAGCAACAGACAAACTTGCATTGAAAGGAACAGAACAGAAGTTTCGGGTTGAGATGGAGATAGAAATCCTGCCCATTGGCTAGTGGCCTTTCTGTCCCCCAGATTCTCTGGACTCTACATGTAATAAAGATATTTTCCAGAGGAACCTGGGATAGCTTTTCAACTTTGCATCTGATATATATTTTAACCACAGATCTTTGAACATGCTGTGTTTATATGGGCTTGTCCTGTGTCTGTCTTAATGTACTAGCAAGTACTCTGCATGGAATGTGGATACATCTTTTTTAAGATTAGACTGACCTTTATTATCACCAAGGAGGTAGAACATATTCCAAAACATAATGATGGAGATGGCTTCTTGTGTATGTTATGGCAAAACTCTATTATTTTGGATAGAAAAATCATTAAAAACTGAATGCTCATGGCTTGGCTCCATTTACTGATATGACACATTATTATGCTTAAGTTGTATTTTTAAAGTGTCTTCTGCAAATCCATTTGGAATGGCAGATTGTTTCAGTAGATTTTCAGAGTGTCAAAAACTCCTCTCTGGTAGATGTGTATGCTTGGTGTTCTACGAGTCATGGAGAAAAACTAAGAAGATAAAGAGAGGAAGATATAACCACCCAACTGGTACATTCAGGCTGGTTCCTATAGGCATGGGAGAACTGATTGTCCAATTTTCAGGAATTTTGCAAACTGATTGTTAAAATAGCTATTATTATAATTTAAGTAATATATATTCAAAATTAAACAAGATATTAAATACAAAGGTAACAAATATTCCAAAGCATCATTTACTAATTATTTCACATTTTGCTAATATCTATGCTCTTGATGTCACTTATATCCATTGCCTTTACAAGGTGGGAATGTACTATATAATGGTGTGTTGCGGTGCATTTCTTCCCAATCAGACAAGTTACGACTAGCGGTGCATTTTTTTCCCAATCAGATGCACAGATTTTCATGTGCATCAAAAGTACTTGAAGGATTTGGTTCCTTGTCTGTACAGATATCACTGGGAATCTGAACAAGAGTTTCTGACTGATTTGATCCAAGAGAGGACCTGAAAATGTGTACTTTTAATAGGTTCCCAGGTGTTGCTGCTGTTGGTTCTAAGATGGGCTTTTGAGAAATATCAGCTTAAACAAGCCCAGGAAATAATCATCATTGTCTGAATTTAAAGTTGAAGAAACATATTCAGAGATCAAGCATCACATTCATTTCTACCTAATAAATAGGTGTCCTAATTAGTTAAGACCTAACCACATATTTTTTCATACCACAGCTGATTCTTGACCACAAAGACACTCTAACGTAGAAAACTGAAGTTACTTATACAGCTTAGTCATCCAGACAATAGTAAAATGTCAGTGTGACATTTTGATGACACAGAGACAGAATTCATATGCTTATCTGTAAATAAGTAAAGTTTATAGCCACTTAATTCATCATTTGTTGTGCCATCCCTCTATGTTAGGTGTTTTACACATATTGTAAGAGCCCTGACACTCTGCTATTTCTCTCCCAGGTAAATGAGGAAACAAAGGCACATAGATGTTCATGACCGCCCAAAAGATGTGTTCCATGACTACCATCCCAAGATTAAAACTATTTTTACATTGACCTGCCACAGAGTCTAATTTATTTTTATTTTATTTTATCACAAAATAATTCAAGCCCAAATACAGAATAAAATACATGATCAATCACTCAAAAGAACTTCCATCTTTGGTGGGTGCCCCTGCCCTTCTATCTTCTTCTGCGGAATCACCATGTTATTTCTCAGCCTTTTTTTTTTTTTTTTTAACATGTCTGTGAATTCTTTTCTTACAATCATGAACTGACAGTTCGGTGATTCTCTAGCAGTGCTCAACAATGAAGCTTCCACACAATCAAGCATTATTTAAATGCCCAGGGGAAAAACATGTGGCATAAAATTCAAGTTTTCTTTTACCACTCAGGCTAATGATATCTCAATCTGCAATCAAATCCCAGACATAAAAGACCAAAAGTGCGTGGTGATTTTTTTTTTTTTTTTAAGCGATAGGCTTAAAAGGACAAGCCTCAGGGGGGAAAAAAAAAAAAAAGAAAGAAAAATTAACACAGGTGCAAAACAGGGGCTGTTTGTTTCATATATTACTAATTCATATGGGGAATATTAAATGGTGAGATATCCATGTATTCAGAACCACAGAAAGCACTGAGCAGACAGAGAGGAACAAGGTGATAATACGGACCCATAAGTTACAACCTCATAGGTCTGACAAGACAGAGAGATCTCTGAATACCACACCAGTTAGAATCAGATACACGGAGCTATATGAAATGGGGCTGAAAATTAACGTTGTTTTATCAAGATAGTAAAAATGTGTGTGGGCTTGTAGTTTTTATTTTATTTTCTTTTTAATTTTATTTATTTATTTATTTGACAGAGAGAGAGAGAGAGAGAGAGAGAGGGTTTAAGAGAGAGAGAGAGCACAAGCAGGGGGAGCAACAGGAAGAGGAAGAAGGAGAAACAGGCTTCCTAAGGAGCAGGGACCGCGACTCATGCCTCCATCCCAGGACCCTGGGATCATGACCAGAGCCAAAAGCGGAAGATCAACCCACTCAGCCACCTACGTGCACCGTGGGCTTGTATTTTTTAAACTCTTGTTGCTCAGTTTTCCTTTAAAGAAAAATAATAAGAGGTAGGTAATATTGTGACCTGTAATTAGAAATACATATTTGTTCCTCTTCCCATTTCTGGCACAAAGCTCCTAAAACGATTGGAACTTCCTAAATCATGAGAGTGATAAAAGTATGTTTTGTTACATTAATGAGGTGACTTTCAGGAAACACCTAAGATTAGGGACAGGTTGCCAGGTGATCGACTTTGTCATTAGAGGGTAGTAACTTTCAGTTCTAATCTTCTCTACCCCTTTGTCAATTGCCAATGTCCAGTGATTTTTTTTTTTTAATTTTTTATTTTTTATAAACATATATTTTATCCCCAGGGGTACAGGTCTGTGAATCACCAGGTTTACACACTTCACAGCACTCACCAAATCACATACCCTCCCCAATGTCCATAATCCCACCCCCTTCTCCCAAACCCCCTCCCCCCAGCAACCCTCAGTTTGTTTTGTGAGATTAAGAGTCACTTATGGTTTGTCTCCCTCCCAATCCCATCTTGTTTCATTGATTCTTCTACCCACTTAAGCCTCCATGTTGCATCACCACTTCCTCATATCAGGGAGATCATATGATAGTTGTCTTTCTCTGCTTGACTTATTTCGCTAAGCATGATACGCTCTAGTTCCATCCATGTTGTTGCAAATGGCAAGATTTCATTTCTTTTGATGGCTGCATAGTATTCCATTGTGTATATATACCACATCTTCTTGATCCATTCATCTGTTGATGGACATCTAGGTTCTTTCCATAGTTTGGCTATTGTGGACATTGCTGCTATAAACATTCGGGTGCATGTGTCCCTTTGGACAGTGATTTTTTTTTTTTATTTTTTGTTATTTATTTGACAGAGAGAGATGGCAAGGGAGGGAACACAAGCCAGGGAGTGGGAGTGGGAGAGGAAGAAGCAGGCTTCCTGCTGAACAGGGAATCCAGTGCTGGGCTTGATCCCAGGACCCTGTGATCATGACCTGAGCCGAAGGCAGATGCATAATAACTGAGCCACCCAGGCGCTCCAACCAATGGTCAATGATTTAATCAGCCATGCCTGTGTAATGGAATACCCATAAAGCCCAAAAGAATGGAGTTCAGAAAGCTTCCAGGTTGGTGAATATGTGGAGATGTAAACAGTGGGAGAGTGATGCCCTCATAGAGGGCAGCAAAGCTCCTTCTCTTTCCTCCATACTTTGCTTTATGCATTGCTCCAACCTGACTATTTCTGAGTTATATCCTGTTATAATAAACTGGCAATCTCGTAAGTAAAATATTGCTCAGTTCTGTGAGCCACTCTAGCAAATTAATCGAACCCAAGGAACGGTTGTGGGAACTTCTGATTTGTGCCTGACAGCTCAGGTGACAACCTGTATTTGAGACTGGTATGTGAAGAAGTGGCGGGGAGCAGTCTTGTGGGTCAAAGACCTTTACTTATGGCATCTGATGCTGTCTCCCAGTAGATAGTGTCAGATTTAAGTCAAAGTGTAGGAAACCCAGATTGTGTCTAGTAACTGCTTGGTGGTATAGGGGAAGCTCTTCTATTATAATTGGGTGCAGAAGCATTAATTGGTGTCATTCTCAGGACATAAGAGAAGCTGGTACATGGAGATGACAAGTATGAGTCCAGGGATATTAGAAAAGGCCTATTTTGCCAGAGTAGTGATCTCTAAACTTTAATCATGCCACTTATGCATTTCTACCTTACTTATTCCTTCCTGAGCTCACATTTATTTAATATATCTTATATTGCTACATTTTTCACTTTAAAAGCATTTAAAAAGAAACATTGTGTCTCTAAAATGAATTGAATCACAGTATGTATCCACATCAATAGAAAAGCACTCCTAAAAATAAACACAATAAGAATTGGAAGGAATAAAATGATTTCCAAAAGGCTTCCGTATCTCAGCCTCTGGTGATAGTCATGTTCACACCCCCCTCCTTCATTCCAGCCCACTTCTCTGTTTTATGAAACTGAAAAATGACATTTGAAACTATGTTCCAGGTCAAATGTTGTTTCTTACTAGTAAAACTGCTTAAAACTAATTGTTCTCTTCTCATACCTCTTCTGCAATGCAGTAAACGTCCCACAAGTATCTTCTGTCCCACCAGCAGCTCCATATTTCAAAGCATTGAGCTGGAATAACGGGTTTGTGAAGCAGAAGTAAGAATCGCCAAAAATGAGCCTCAAAATTAAATACAGGACATATTATCCATGACCTTCAACTTCTGGTTAAAGATAAATCATCAGGTGTTTGCTTCTAAATATCCTCAATTAATCTCCACTTAGTATGTGTATATATGTACAAATTTCCTTTAAGAAGTATAATCACTGTGCTTGCACATGAACTTTACATTACATATATATTATTTATATATATATTTATATATTATATACACACATATGTATATATACACACAGATTTTAAACCATTCACTGTAGTGATTCAACACTTATATAAACACCAAGTGCACTTTTAATTTCTTGTCTTCTTGATGACAGCTATTCTAATAGGTGTGAGGTGATATTACACTGTGGTTGTGATTTGCATTTCCCTGATGCTGAGCGATGTTAAGCATTTTCTGGTATGTCTGTTGGCCATCTGTATGTCTTCTTTGGAGATATGTCTATTCAGCTCTTCTGCCCATTTTTAAATCAAAATTTTTTTAAATATTGAGTTGTATGGGTTCTTTACATATTTTCAATGTTAAGTCTTTAGCCGATAAAGCATTTGCCTATATCTTCTCCCATCAGGTAGGCTGCCTTTTTGTTTTGTTGATGGTTTCCTTTGCTGTGTAAAAGCTTCTTAGTTTGATATAGTCCCGTTTGTTTATTTTTGTTTTTGTTGCCCTTGCCTGAGTAGACAGATCCAAAAAATGCAGTTAATACTGATTTCAAAGAACTTACTGGCTATGTTTTCTTCTCAGAGTGTGACATTTAAGACTTCAATCTATTTTGAGTTTATTTTTATATATGGTTTAAGAAAGCGGTCAAGTTTCAATCTTTCATCTGTAGCTGTCCAGTTTCCCAGCACCATTTATTGAAGAAACTGTCTTTTCCCTGTTGTATATCCCTAATTCCTTTGTTGTAGATTAATTGACTATATAAGTGCTGCTCTATTTCTGGGCTCTGCAGAACATCTATCATGTGAAAACGCGTGTCAATAGTTAGTCTTTCGATGTGAGGAGATAACTGTTACTTAGTAAATGATTAGATTAGGTCAATGTTTTTACTAATCTTTGAGCAAAACTGTCCTCTGTAGAAAAACAATTTTATAAACTGATATGATGGATTAATTAGCATTTGCTACATGAAAAATATGTCCCCATTTTTGTCCAAAGAAAGAATACCTTAAACTCCTTGAATTGATACACAGGAAGCATTTTTCTCATGTCCAAGTTCAGCTTCTACAAATGAGGTACAAAAGTATGAAAACGTGAGATATCTGAGTTGAGTTTTCTTGCTGTCAAGATTTGGTATATTTTCTTTAATGTCAACTGATTAAGTAATGCCAAAATAGCACAATGTGAGAAGTTTCCTCTAAGAAGTATACTCAACCGTGTGTTTGCACATGAACTTTACAGCTGACTACACTCTACAGTCCATAGAATTTCAGATCTTTAGTTTTATTCAAATTTCCTATGGAGTGTTTAGGTGATGGATGTGTCTGGGGCATTTCAACCAATCTTCCAGGCTCCATCTGCCAGGCCATCTGGATTTTGCATCCACAGAGAACTACTTGGTGAGTGATTACAGACTACAACTTAAGGAAGAAAGAAAGAGAAAGAACGAAAGAAAGAAAGAAAGAGGAAAACAGTAAATTGTACCTTAATCACAAACAGAGCTAAAATCATTTTTGTGCAATCTTCAATAAAAGGGAAAAGTTAACAAGTAGGCAAGAGAAATGCATTTCATTTTTTTTTCCATCAGTCACATGAATTACAATAACTGCCTGACCTTTTTCCATAAGATGTTTAAATGGCAGCTGTTATGGCTACAGTATACCATTTGATCAAAGCTCTTGAGGACAATAGTTTGTTTTGCAAAGGTCATGCTCCTTATATACTTGTGAATGTGTTCAAAAGGTTTACTAACTAAATATACAAGATTTTCATTGAGAATAAATTATATAACAGCTTTCGAATTAAATTTAAGCCATGCAGTCTACTGGGAACACTTGCAGAACGTTGAAAATCCATCTCATAGTTTGTGAAGAATACTGTTTTAAAACAACTTAAATTTATAGGAAATATAGGGTTTTTTATTAAATGATTTGTTAAAATGATTTATGTAGAAACAAGACACTACTTAAATTTTATGTCGTACATTTAAAAAGTGGAATGACTTTAATAAAAGAGTGCATCTACTTCTGGCAGAAAATAAGATAGGAGATATTAAGAGTCTTCTCATTAATCTTTAAGACTTTGTTTATTTATTTATTTATTTATTTATTTATTTATTTATTTATTTGAGAAAGACTGAGCATGAGTGGGGAGAGAGGGAGAGGAAGACGGAGAAGCAGACCTCCACTGAGTGTGGAGCCCAAGGCACAGGGCTTAACACTAGGACTCTGAGATCATGACCCCAGCACTCCTCATCATTTTTTTAATAGCAACCTCTTCTTAACTCCTATCCTAAGAAGGAAGCCCCAAAACTGATAGCATATGTCACCATTAGAGTATAAATTCTAGAATAAATTATGTAGGTAACACTAATTATGTGGTCTTTGTAAAAACTCATTTTTGTTTTATTTTGTCATGTATATGGAAGTATAACTTGTATATGATAAAAATCTTCCTTTTGAAGTGTACGATTTGGGAAGTTTGAACTGTGGTCATGTAATAACTACAGCAATCAATGTAAAAGCTATTTTTGTCAACCTGTAATGTTCCCTTCTGCCTGTTTGCAGTCAATTCTCTCTCCCCACATCAGCCTGTTGACTTTTTACTTATGCTTTCTTCAGTTTTGCCTTTTATAAAATGTCATAAAATGGAAACTTTCTGCATGTAATACTTTGTATCCAGCTATTTTCAATATGCTTCAGTAGTATGTTTCTTTTTTTTTTTTTTTAAAGATTTTATTTATTTATTTGACAGAGAGAAATTACAAGTACACTGAGAGGCAGGCAGAGAGAGAGAGGAAGGGAAGCAGGCTCCCTGCTGAGCAGAGAGCCCGATGCGGGACTCGATCCCAGGACCCTGAGATCATGACCTGAGCCGAAGGCAGCGGCTTAACCCACTGAGCCACCCAGGCGCCCAGTATGTTTCTTTTTATTGCTGAACACTATTTCCCCAAATTAGAAGCACAACAAATTGTCTCCATTCACTACTTGGACATTTGGATAGTTTCTAGTTTGGAGTGATTAGTCATGGTAGACATTTGCACACAAGTCTTTGGTCAGTGTAAATGTAATGCGTAACAGCAGTTAAAACCCCAGGGTTTTATTTTTTAAGTAATTGCAAGTTTATTCTGAATTTTATAGAAATGCGAAACACTAGAATTGCCAAAACATAAGTAAAAATTCAAAAGCCTGGTGTGGGGAGGAAGAATTGACCATAAAAAAATATCGTTAAAAACACTTTTAGAATACTTTTCTTTTTTTTAAAGATTTTATTTGTTTATTTGGCAGAGAGAGAGAGAGAGAGAGATCACAAGTAGGCAGAGAGGCAAGTAGAGAGAGAGGAGGAAGCAGGCTCCCCGCTGAGCAGAAAGCCAAATGCAAGGCTCGATCCTAGGACCTTGGAGACCATGACCTAAGCCGAAGGCGGAGGTTTAACCCACTGAGTCACCCAGGTGCCCCTAAAATACTTTTCTTAGAGAATAAAGTAAAACACTCAGAAGAACCTTTAGATCAGGATACAACTTTTAGTATGTCACCAAAAAAATTTAGATTAAAAAAGATTTTATATTAATATATCCCATAATTACCTATAAACACAATGAAGACCCCATTACTATATTTTTAGTAAAGATTTTTAAATGATGCTTTTTATGCTTTCTATTTCTTATTTTCTTTTTTTCTTTGATAGATTTTAAATTAGATTTAGTATCTGAGTTTCTAAATGATAAATTCTCTATTTAACTTAAAAATCTGTGCTTAGTTTTTATAGAGGGAAAGTATTGGTTCTTATTCTTTAAAACAACTAAACAACTAAACAAAATTTATGTTGTGAAATTTATGTAAGAGAAATAGAGTGAAAATAAAGTAAAAGTTATAAATAATAGGTGAAATATGAACTAACAAGGAAAAGAAGACTAATTGTCAGTTTTAATTGGCACTTTTCAAAAATGAAGTTAAATATTTTTTCAGAAATGTACTTATTTATCTAATCTCTTTCACACAGTGCCTGTCCTTTTTCTGTTGTAATTTTGGCAATGTTTTTGTGGGATTTTCTTTATTACAATTTTTTTGACAGATTATTTTAAAGTAAAAGAGTCTAGAACAGTAAGTCTTCCTTCATAATTTTTATTGGTTTAAAGTTCTGGCTACATAATGCCAAGACAGGGGCACCTGGTTGGCTCAGTGGGTTCAGCCTCTGCCTTCAGCTCAGGTCATGAAATCAGCGTCCTGGGATCCAGCCCCACATCGGGTTCTCCACTCAGCAGCGAGCCTGCTTCCCCTTCCTCTCTCTCTTCTTGCCTATATGCCTGCTTGTGATCTCTGTCTGTCAAATAAATAAATAAAATCTTTTTTTTGAGTCTATCTTTTTAAAAATATGCCAAAACATCTGGCTGAAAAGCAAAAGCTAAAAACAAGCTTAATGTGTTTTTTTTAAGTACATTTGAATAAAAATAGTAAAACTGAGAACTTTTAATGTAATGCTTAAATTTGTTGAGGTTAAATTTATACCAGATCAATTTTTTAAATTTTTGATTCAATATTTTGCATGCCATTGGATATAAAATTTCTTTGTGTAGCTTAGGATAAATACAAAGTTTTATGCTTAAATTTATGGATAGTTTTAAAGCATTTTTAAAGTTGTAATCTTTGTAACCAAAAATATAGTGTGGGTATATTATAGGTAGTTAGATTGGCCATGACATGGATTTTCTATATCAGGAAGATTCCCATTTCCCTAAATATATGAAATCACAAATTTGACTTTTATACATTCACTCCTAGCCAAGATAGATAACAAGGCCTGGATTCACCTTTCTACCTTTGATGTAACCACATAGTATTTGATTAGATTCACATGACATGTCCAGAATGGATGAATCCATGGAGACAGACTGTAGTATATATAAATTATTGCCAAGAACTGGAGGTATAGGGGGATTTAGAATTTGGGAAACATTTCCTCCTTAATTTTCTAAATGATGTTGTGTAGAATCAGCATCATTTCTTTAATTGGTATAGGTTTTCTTGAGCAGGTGATGAAAACGTTTTAAAGTTAAAGAGTAGTGATGGTCACACAACTCTGTAAACAATTAAAAACTACCAAACTTAAAAAAGGTGAATTTTATGTATATGAATAATATCTCAATGAAACTGTTATGAAAATACATGAAAAAAGAAACTGAGAAATGCAAAGAGAAACATACAAATCTGAAATTTTACTCAGAGATTTAATTTTCCTCTACCACTAAGTAATAGAACAAGTAGAAAATAATGAGTATATAGTTGAGTTACAATATCAACAATTTGATCTCATTGACACTTACAGATTCCCCACAGTTAGAATAAATAAATACTACATGCTATATTTGCCAAATTAGGCCATAAAGCAAATCTCAAAAAATTTAATAGGATTTAAGTCACACAAAGAATGACTAAAAAAGGGGCACCTGGGTGGCTCAGTGGGTTAAAGCCTCTGCATTTGGCTCAGGTCATGATCCCAGGCTCCTGGGATTGAGCCCCACATCGGGCTCTCTGCTCAGCGAGGAGTCTACTTACCCCTGTCTCTCTGTCTGCCTCTCTGCCTACTTGTGATCTCTCTCTTTCTCTGTCAAATAAATAAATAAAATCTAAAAAAAAAAAAGTATGACTAAAAAGATCTAAAGTGCAAATCAATTTCATAAAAATTTGTAGATAATTCCAAAATATGTGCAAACTAATTCCTTATGAAATCAAGGGTCAAGGAAGAAATCAAAATAGAAATTAAAAATTATTTTGAATTGAATTAATTGAATTATTTTGAATTGAAAATAAAAAACACAATATATCAAAATTTATGAGAGGCAGCTTTAACAGTACTTAGAAGTTTATAGCCATAAGTGCTCATATAAGAAGGAATAGTCTCAAATAATAAACTCAATTTCCACTTAAAAATACTAAAAAAAGAAGAAAAGGTTAAGCTCAGAATAAGTGGAATAACTGACATAATAAAGATTATAAAGGATACCAGTAAAAAAGAAAACAGAAAAATCACAGAAACCGAAGTGTTTTGTTGAGGTGATCAATAAAAATGATAAATTTCTAGCCTGATTACAAAAAGAAAAGAATAACACACAAACTAACAATCTCACAAATGAGAGAAATATTGTTTCTACACTTATTAAATTCAGCAACTTGAATGAAATAGGCAAATTGCTTGAAAGAAACAATAGCAGATGTCTCCTAAGAATTAGATTACCTGAGTAGTCCTGTATCTGTTGAAGAAATTGTAATTACAGTTAAAATCCTTCCCACAAAGAAACTTTTTGACCTACATGTGTTTACTGAATTATACCAAGCATTTAAGAAAGAAAGAATGCCAATTCTGCATAACATCTTTCAGAAAATTAAGGAGAAAATGCTTCCCAACTTATTCAGTGAAGCCAACATTATGATATCTAAACAAAACAAGACGAAAAAAGACACTTGAAGAAAACTACAGATGGAAATTCTTTGTGTACATCACAGATTTGGGGCTCTTCTTAAGTGAGCTCTTTCCTTGAAGATAATGTTGAAGGTGTTATACTTGTTTCCTGTGGCTTCATCTCTGACTGGTGAGGTCTGTCCCTTTTGCCACTTATCATCCTTTTTTTCTTGGCCTGCATGTACGCACACACACACATACATACCTGCACTGATCTAAGATTAGAAAACAGGCAGATATATTTTCTATATCTAGTGTCATTCCCTATCCATATCCACAGATCTTACGGTGAAAAGGGAACATATTACTATATCCAAATGCAGATCTGTGGAAGTATTTAATATTCACAAATAAGCAGATCATATCACGAAAAATAAATCAAAGAACTCTGAGCTAGTAGAAAGCCAGTGGTCTGTGCAATTATGATGATTGGAGGCGGGTGGCAGGAGGCGAAATTTCATCACTGAAGCTATTACAAGTTTAATGTGTCAATTTTTAAAGATCAGATCAAATTAGTGGAAATTCTGTAAACATGATTGTTAGCTGTTTCTAATTCATTAAAAAAGAGCAAGGAGGAGAAAATCATTTGGAAAGAGGTCTAATAATTGTCAGCAGGAACAGTTAATGCTCATATGTGACTTTCCACAAAATAACTATTGCATCATGCTTCCTGATACATTGGTTTGGTTTCAGCTATTAGATTAGCAATACAGAATAATTTCCTTCAAAGATAGTATGAGCTATTGATACAGAACACTATGAACTCAGAAATATTGATGAGTTTCTAGTAATATCTACTCTCACTAGTATTTTTGCTGAAATAGAATTACTGGCAACACAATCAAATAGCTCTCAAGACTACCCATGGCATTGGGGTGAATAATTGTGTCTAGGTGGTTGCCAGAGTAAACAAAACAATCAAGTAGAGTGTTCTTCTCTAAAATAGCATCTGAAATTTTGACTGAGGTTAGATTTCCAATAAGCTTGGCTGGAACATAATTTTTACCTGCTCTCTCTTTTGGCAACGTCAACTCAAACACATCTTAGGCTTACTGGGAACTTATATTCAGCTTGCAGATCACAATACCGTAATCAAAAGTATTTGATAACATAATAAAAAATACAAGATAAAAAGTAAGCAAAACATACTTAACAATTATATCCTAGTAAAGATATAATTAAATATCTTTAATAAAATATAATTACAGGACTTATTATCTTCAAAATATGGAGTGATTTATCAATTTTAACCATATTCATTTATAAAACAATTACTAGTAAGATATAGGAATGAGTTAGTTCAGTATTCAAATGATTTTCATCCAGTGCACTTCTGTTCATTGAGCATAACTAGTTAAATGACTAAAATATGACCAAAAACTAACTAGAAAAAAATGATTTTGCAAGATGCCCAGGTGAATGGAAGAAAAACTTGGTCCTCATCTACCAAGTTCACAGAAGATAAAATGCAGATCAGCAATATTTGGGATTTTCTTTGTGTAATTTCTCCAAGCTCATGCATATCCCTTTCTACAGAATTTCTGAATTCCTGAATTGTAATGAAATTATCTTCTGGCCTCTCAACTATTTGTGCAGATGTGACAAAATTACATGAAGTGAAATTCAGTAATATGGATAAACAACCATGTAATGTGTGTACATTATCACAAAGTAGCACTATGTTACATAAACAAACCAGAGTCTCAGTGTACTTGCCTAGCTCTTTCCAGCCTTTACCAGTCATACATTCAGAGACAGTATCCTGTGTTTATATCCTTAAAGTGATATAGACATGCTCTAACAAGGTAGCTCATCTGGAAAGCCTTACAGATAAACATCCACCTAACATCTGCCTTAGAAACACTCATCAGGCTTCCCTGCCACAAGATCAAACCTCTTTATAGTTAATCAACTTTGTCTGCCTCTCTAGCATCCATTCCTACCTCTCCCCATAACTGCTTCCAGTTTGTAGCACTCTATTCATGTTGTCTAAGTAGGGCTCCCTTAGCCTCAGGCAGGACATAAGTATGATCAGAGGCAATCAGTGATTTCTATCTCTCTAACAGTTAGAAACCCAACAGAAACAGATGGCACAATCCAGTCAGGATACATTCAGGAGCATTTATTTACAAACAGACTAGTTACAAAGGGTACATAGGTTATAGAGAAACCATTAAAGATAATGTGGAAATCCAAGTTCATTGGAACTGCTACCACCCATAGACTCAAAGTATTTGGGGAAGAAGAGGATATAGGAAACTGGAAGCAGAGAGAACCATGGAAAGCAAGGACCAGTGGGCTTTTGGTGAAACGCAAAATGACACCAGCGGGGAAATAGAGAAGTAATTACCTGACCCATTCTTCATGCCAGTGATTTCCTGCCAAGACTCCCCATTGGCTGAGCTCAAACCAAATTCTGAGTGATGGGAGCCTGTTGATATAATCCAAACAGATCAGCCACCTACCGCTGAAAACCAGGATGTGAAAAGAGGCGGAGAGCAAAGAAAAGATAGTTAATACAATCTTCCTTGCTACAGTGCTTCAATGGGAGAGTAGAAGTCCAAGGCTCAACCAGATACTGTGATACAGTGAGCACAAAGTGTGGACCCACCATGTGGACTAAGAGAATCCAACCAGCCCATGGAAGGCAGAGCCCAGCAATGGATCCAGGTGATCTCGTAAAGTCCTGATCATATCACACGGAAGGACAGAACTCTCCACTTAAAAATTGCTTCTTTATTCCATAAAGAATTTTTTTAAGTTTTTTTAAGTTTTTTTTAATTTATCTATCTATTTATTGATTTTTACTTTCTACTGAAAGAAGCCTAACTGATATTCTATGGACATCATTGAGAGTCAGGCACAAATCTGAATTCACATGCCCTTTCACTTTCAAAAAAATTAAACCACTGAAGGGCGATCCTTAATTCCAGTTTATACTCCCAAACCTGCCCCAAATTTAACCATTTCCCTGACCTCTCCAGAAGTTCACCTCCAAGTTTGAGCTTTCTCTCAAAGTCAAACTTGTGCATGTTTTGGCAGACCAATCTCTTTAAAAAAATAAATTTAAGATTTATTTATTTCAGAGACAGAGAGAGTCAGCGAGCGTGAGCTGGAAGAGAGGAAAAGGAAGAGAAGCAGCCTCCCCACTGAGCAGAGAGCCAAACATGGGGGCTCAATCCCATCACCCAGAGATCAGGACCAGAACCAAAACCAAGAGTCAGTTGCTCAAGCTCAGTGGAGCCACTCAGCTGCCCTCTAAGTTATTTTTACAAAGACTTTATGGAATACTTTTTTGTGATCTAAACATTAATTTTTATTTTATTTTTTAAAGATTTTATTTATTTATTTTTGCAAATGAGAGACCATAAAAGAGAGAGAGAGAAATAGCACCTTGGAGGGGGCGTGGGACAGAGGGAGAAGATGACTCCCTGCTGAGCGGGGAGGCTGATACGGGACTCCATCCCAGAACCCCAAGGTCATGACCTGAGCCAAAGGCAGACACTTAACTGACTGAGCCACCCAGGCAACCTAGACATTAATTTTTAGTATTCCCCAAACCCTCAAAAATAATAGTTGATCAAAACCTGACAGCACTAACATTTTTTCTCAGTAGGAGTTTTATGACGACTTACCTACCATTTGTGAGGCGCATCACAAGAAACGTGTTCTAAATAAGAGTGCCAAACACTTGTGGATTATTTTCTTTTTCTTGAAAGGAAGTTTAATATTAACCCTATAGTAATGCCACTTATACTTCTTTGCACTCCAATATACTTTCTACAGAGGGAAAGAGATGGTGCTGAGCTGACCCAGGGGAAACTAAGGAAGTCATTCCCATCGAAAAGGACAGCTCGAACATGTGAGCTCCACACAAAAGTTTCTGAACGGAAGTGTCAGCGTTCCAGTCTTAGATTTTTTTAAATTTTCCAAAAGAAGTTGGAAATCTGAACCTTTCAATGAAGTATTATGAATTTTAAATGTTAGTAACAAATTCAATTAAAAAATATAGGCTGGCAAATAAACATGTCTGTAAGCCATAGAGTGCTAGCTACTGTTTTGTAACACCTTGTTCACAGCAATGCAGAGTAATGTATTATAAAATGAAACAAAAGAGATTTCCTGTCATTCAGACATATAAACTTCACCTAAAGAAAAACTATAGCCAGACCCAGTGTTAATTTTTCCCTTTAACATTATGGAATTATGGCTAGCAACCAATGTCTTCTTATGTACAAATCTATACTTTTTTTCTCTTAAGAAAAAACATTTGCAAGTTCTTAGTATAATTTTTTTAAAAATTGAAGCATGTAATTTTACTATGTTATTCTTTCTAAGGCATTTCCTTAGATATGCTTAGCTTTAACCCATATTTTTTTAAAAAGTCATGTTTAATTCTTGTTAATCTTTTTTTAAATTTTTTAATTAATATATAACGTATTATTTGCCCCAGGAGTATAGGTCTTTGAATCATCAGTCTAACACAATTCACAGCACTCACCATAGCACATATCATCCCCAGTGTCCATCTTCCAGCCACCCATCCCTCCCCACCCCCAGCAGCCCTCAGTTTGTTTCCTGAGATTGAGAGTCTCTTATGGTTTGTCTACCCCCTCAGTGCCATCTTGTTTCATTTTCCCTTCCCTTCCCCCAAAGAACCCCCTCCCTGCCTCTCAATTTCCTCATATGAGAGATCATATGATAATTGTCTTTTTCTGACTAACTTATTTCACTTTGCATAATTAGATCTGCATTACTAGTTATTTTTAAATGGAGGATTTAAATACTATAATAATGACCAATAATAGGCACTTAATTGCATGTATATTCATAACAAAACACATTTATTGATTGGTGACTGGTCTTCAGTGTTAAAGATTAAAGTGACTGCAACTTTTGACATTATTTTATAAAGAACAGAAGCCCACAGATCTGTCTTCTCCCCAAATCTCACAGACTTCTTTAATTTATTTTTAATAAACATATCCCAACCCTAAGTTCAAAGAGGAATAAAGAACCCACTGGGACTTACCCCCATGCAGTTTGCTCTGAGCACTAACTCACTTTCTTTAAGTGGAGCTTAATTTCATACATTTCCCCATCTTGCATCCCTAACACAAATGTTAACTAAAAGTAGGATTAACCTGCTTCTCTTACTCATTCAAAATGCCCAAATTTTACTTATTGTACTAGTATTTGCAAGTGTACAATAAAATTACATTTTTCATAAGTTTGATATTGAAAGACTGAAAATTATTCCACATTACTATTTCTCATTATATATATATCTATATAGATATAGATAGATAAATAGATAGATAGATATAGGATAATATATACAGGCCATATAATATATACAATATAATATAATTATATGTCATATATAAATTATATATAATAATATATAAATTATATATAATATAATATATAAGATATATATATTTTATATATAGACTAAGCAGATCTTCCAATTTTAACACATTTTCTTATACAATACTATTTTTAGAAGCACATTCAATAATACTGCCACTAGACTCATCAAAAATTTCATGATAGCGGATACAAGTTTCAAAAATTCTATTTGTGTATGAAAGTCTGACTTTACCACTAGCATTGTGTAGTCCATTGTTTCCTTGAAGAGATGACTCATTTTGTTCACTTCAGAGAAACTATCTATCCAATTACACATGTGTAATATTTTTCTTCTAGTCACTCATTCAGGTAAAATGATGTTTGGTAAGAAAAATTATATCTAACTGTACTGACAAATCAGTGGCACAAGTGCTCTGCCTTGAGACCACATCATACTTTTGCCAAGCATCAGAAATATTTTATGCCTACTTCCAATTTTGTCACACAGAACATTTGAACACAGAACATGTGTAATGAATAGTTATTTTCATTACTTCATTAAGGGCACTCTTAAGCAAAACTACCTCTTTTTCTGCCTTACCCATACTACAGTGCTTTGTTCTAGGTTACCAATTTTACTCACCATTGATTTTTCATCTACAAATGTCAACACACTAAAAAAGCCAAATAATACCTTACTATTATTATGAAAACAATAGTTTTTGCTTTCTGTGTCTCCTAAAGGAGTTTCAAAGACTCCCCAGAGCTTCACTGACTACATTTTGAGAACCATTAATATACAGAATAATTTTATTTTACATTTTTAATTTTATAAGAATGATTGGAGCGTATTAAATTTATGTGAAGGTGTGTACATTATTTCATCCTAATTTCTGTTATTCTCCATTAAAAGTGTAGTAAAATCTGCACTTCACATAGTTACCCATTTATCCAAAAGCTGGATTCTTTTCTACCAGGAACACAGTGATGTGGTTAAAATAAAAGCAATAGCAGACACAAAGTCATACCTGCTCATTCAGAAAAAATGCTCAGAGCTGCCTAATGAAGCTTTATTCCCAAGCCAGTGGAGTGAATTGTTTGTAACTAAGACTATTGGCTTAAGAGTCCTATATGTGGTATCTTCCATGGCAATATGAAAATAATTTCATTTTGTTTGTTGTAAATAGCAATAAAGAATTTCCTTAAGAAATTTTTAGAATTGGCTACACTTAAATGTGTCTGCTAAAAGCTTCAGGATAATATCAAATATAGTATAGCACAGAGATAAATGATGGAGTCAAATTACCTAGGGTCAAGTCCCACCAACTGCCTACCTATGAGAGCTGGGGCAGCTGTGAAATGGGGATAGTAACAATGTTTCCTCCTATTATTCGCATGAACATTATTATTAATAATAAAATTGTTTTCAAAAGACAACATGAATTAATGTATGTAAAATTCCCCAAACGGTGCCTCGAGTACTAAGTAGTAAATATTTCCTTATTTTACTTATGAAATAATATTATTTATTTCATTTTAATTATATCAGGAAAAACTATGGAAGACTGTGAAATAGGCAAAAATAAGATTACTAGGTATCCTATCCAGTTCACTGCTTTAGATTATCTCAGCCTTTAATTATCCTTGGGCTATTTTAAAACTTTAGAAATCATAGAAACCTAACAGTAATGCAAAGACTCTTGTGAGCTAGAAAACAACTGATTATCACGCTGTGGTTATTGACTGATTTTACAACTCTGTGTCAAGTCATTGCAACATTCTTGATTGTCTATGGATATGTGCATTTTTAGAATTTTCCTTTGAGCGACTTGGAATGCCTTCCTGGTGCCCTCATTAATTAATTATAAAATCTTTGATGAGTGTTCATTTTATGCTTGTATGACCATCATGATTTTAACATTTAAAAAATTATTCTTTAATTCATTATTATTGCAAAGAAATCTGAGATTAATTAAAGTGGAAAACACATTATGAGGAGAATTAATGTAATTTCGGAATATAGTAGGACCAGGTGGCATCGCTTATTGGAGATAGTATTGAAAATCCTCAGAGAGCATTGTATTAATGGCACTGAGTTATTAAATCAAAGGTAGTTAGGGTAGACTTCTCACTACTGAAAAAGGTAGAGAAATGAATAAAATACTTTTAAGTGTTTTTGTTGTTGTTGTTGTTGTTTTAGTTGATAGTGTTTAAATATTTTATTTTAGGCTTAGTTATCCAGAATATTTACTTAGGTAAAACATCTCATTTATTGACAAAACTACATATTTAAAATGCTATCTACAAAAATCTGAAAGCTTTTCTCTCTCTGGCCCTATCACTATATTTAAGTTGATTCTCTGGCTGTTGGCTGTTCTGTCCAAGGTTATAATTTTTGAACTGGAAGGAGAAAATCATCAGTTATTGTTCCACTCTCTTCCCTGGGAAGACTAAAAATCCACTGAATTCTTTGGATATTGAATTTCTCATCCATTTTATGATGGCATCTCATTTTAGCATTTTTTTAAATGACATTTATTTTATACCATATAAAATTTATAACTGATTAAGAATGTTTATCTGCTTTAAAGGGAGCTCCTTTATTTTTCCTTTTATTATGGCCCCTTTTTTTGCTTTATTTTTTTATAATTTTATTTTATTTTTCAGTGTTCCAGGATTCGTTGTTTATGCACCACACCCAGTGCTCCACGCAATACGTGTCCTCCATAATACCCACCACCAGACTCACCTATCCCCCCTAACCCTCAGTTTGTTTCTCAGAGTCCACAGTTTCTCATGCTTTGTCTCCCCTTCAGATTTCCCCAATCCACTTTTCCTTTCCTTCTCCTAATGTCCTCCCTGTTATTCCTTAATGCTCCACAAATAAACGAAACCATATGATAACCGACTTTCTCTGCTTATTTCACTCAGCATAATCTCCTCCAGACATGTCCATGTTGATACAAAAGCTGGGTATTCATCCTTTCTGATGGAGGCGTAATATTCCATTGTATATATGGACCATATCATCTTTATCCATTCATCTGTTTAACGGCATCTTGGCTCTTACAACATTTTGGCGATTGTGGCCATTGCTCCTATGAACATTGGGGTACATATGGCCCTTTTTCCCACTACATTTGCATCTTTGGGGTAAATACCCAGTAGTGCAATTGCAGGGTCATAGGGTAGCTCTAGTTTTAGTTTCTTAAGGAATTTCCACACTGTTTTCACAAAGTGGCTCCTTCAACTTGCATTCCCACCAACAGTGTAAGAGGGTTCCCCTTTCTCCACATCTTCTCCAACATCTGTTGTTTCTTGTCTTATCTTGTTTCTTGTTAATTTTGGCCATTCTAACTGGTATAAGGTGATATCTCAATGTGGTTTTGATTTGAATCTCCCTGATGGCTAATGATGATGACCATTTTTTCATGTGTCTGTTAGTCATTGGTATATCTTCTTTGGAGAAGTGTCTGTTCATGTCTTCTGCCTATTTTTTGATGTGATTATCTGTTTTTTGAGTGTTGAGTTTGAGGAGTTCTTTTATTATGGCCCTATATTTCAAAATGCTGATACAATAAAACCAGAAAGTTAAAACTCAGTAATTTGGACATCTTAAAAATTTAGGCAGGAAAGGACTAAAATGGCATTGACTTTTATACATCTATTCATTTCAGAAGATGATTTACTAAGTATGTCTAGTATAAACCAGTTCAAACTATCTGTTTTATTCATTAAAGAATATTTCAAGGGGTTTAAGCATTCATTTCTACATAATCCTCATGATAACAGATAATTATTATTTACTAACTTAAGATATCCATTTTTAAGATAGTCTGGTGTTCTGGTATACACTAAACATTTTCACTCGCTTTTTGTAACAATATCCCATACTTTAAAGTAAACTTTCTGATAAATAAGCAAAACCTTGGGTGTTTCTTTGCATATATAAAATATAAAAATGTTTTTATCCTAAAATATCTGAGTGAAATTTTATTTGCGCAAATTTTTTAAACATATTGAATTGCCAGTTTTATAGCAAGAACTCAATAATCAATTATCTTTTTTTTAAAATTTAATTTATTTATTTGACACAGAGAGATAGAGAGACAGACAGACAGACAATGAGAGAGGGAACACAAACAGTGGGGAGTGGGAGAAGGAGAAGCAGGCTTCCCACTGAGCAGGGAGTCTAATGTTGGGCTCAAACCCAGGACCCTGGGATCATGACCTGAGCCAAAGGTGGACAGTTAACAACTGAGCCACCCAGGTGCACCTCAACTTTTCTTTACTACCATCATTTTATTCCAAGAAACAACTTAATTCTGCCCTCCCAGCCAAATGAATAGGGGAAACATATGCATCACCATGGCAGAATGAGGCCACAAAGTGGGAAACTTTCCTGATACATGTCTCCAGCTCTCACAGAATGAGAAAGCTTTAATACAGATTTGTACCCTTATGCCCAGTGTCTGACATACAATTATGTAAGTAGAAATAAAACTAAAACCTTCTGAAAAACTAGGGTTTAGCCAGCATAAAATTAAATATTTCCCCCAAGTGACCAGTAATCCTATATGGCATTTCTGAAAAGTATATTAATTACCTGCATTTGGGTGTGAAGCGTACTCAAAAGACCTCCAGTCTTGAACTTGGACTGGTCAAAAGACTCTATGGATTGGTCAAACTCAACCCCTCCTACTTAGTAATTACCAATAAAAGAATGCAGAGAGAAAGAGACAGACGGAGAATGAGGGAAAACAATCCTGGTTTGGATGAGACACTAATGAGATAATGGGGACTTTTCATTGAATTATAAAATCATCCTCCAAACAAAAAGCTTGGTTTATCACTCTCTAATCACAAATTATGCAAGCTTGCTGCCAGTTAAGCATTCTTAACCTTGCGGGGAACTCTTAGAGACAATGATCTACTTGCAGAAGTACAGCAAGAGACAGGAGGGTCGCCCAGGCAGCCCTTGGATACAGGAAGTCCTGAAATCTATTGAACTGGAATTAGAGTTATAAATGAGGGAAACCTGTGCTGTTTTCTCAAGCTCATTCTGTGGTTGTGGATGACTGACCTCATTTAGACACTTCTTCATTCTTTTCATCTTCCCTTTAACAATGCTTTAGGCGCTGGATTTATTTAAATTTGTTGAGCTTTAGTATATTTTTATGGGTAAGAAAATAATGTCTACCTCTTTTCCATCTTACTAGAAAAGATGTGTTTGTTTTTTTTTTTTTTTTTCTCCCACAAATAATACATGGAACCATTAGGAAAAAATGAGTTGTCTTTCAAAATGTAAATTAGAAATTATTTCAAGGCTGGAAGCAAGAGAACTTTTTTGGCCCTATATTCCTATTACTTCCAGTAATACCCTTGCACTATATTTATATCTAAAACAAATCTCTTAAGCATAATGTATCTCCATAAAATAAAATCTGCCCTGAAGTCTCCCTGGGGTTGTGCTGATTATAAAGTGTGATGATTTGGCTAAAGTCCATATACTTATAACTGTAACATAATTGTATAAATTAAAATATTAACACAAATGATCATATTGGTTCTTACATAAAGGTTTTATTTTCATATGAATATGTTCTTTATGTTTCTGTTTCAGATATACAGGTATTCTAGTGAATCAAATAAGCTCTTTTGAGACATTTTAAGTTGTAATTATTCTAAACTATCCTTAAGAAAGTTTTCATTAATTCTGTAAGTTCAGGTTTATCTCCTCTAGGCCCAGTTGCTAAAGTCATGATGATAGGAAATTCAAATAGTAGTAAGTAGATTTTTATATGTGATGTTAGTTCTGGCAAGCTGCCTTCTGACTTTTTACAGGTCAAGTCTCAGAAATCTCATTTTGCCCCTGCAAACTGCTTTATTCATGACTTTGAAAATGCCAAGATCAAAAGGGGGTGCATTCAATTCAATTCAATTTGTTCAAGTGGACAGAAAAGATGTTCTTTTATTCAAATGACAAGGACATTTGATCCAGAAAATCTGTATTACTTCATTCTTGAAGAAGGGCATACACCTTGCTTTATGAATTCTGTTTTGAAAATTTCTTTGTTGATCAGTTTATTAATAGTCTGATCTAAATAACAGTCTAAAAATCAGGCAATTAGCAAGTCCTTTGTCCAAAAAGAAAAAAAGATGCATTTCATTATCAACAGCCCATGAGCATAAGAAACCATCTCTGGGATTCTGTTTCTCTGAAAACCTTGGGCAGGATCAGTGGATGCCACATAATTTCTGAGATCTGAAAGAAAAAAAGTTTACAAAATGCCAAGAAATCTATCTAGTTGATTTATCAAAGGCCAGAGTACTATCCTCATTACCATATCTTAGGAACCAAATAAAGAAATCTATAAAATCATCTATAAAACAGTTTCCTAGATAGTACCTCTGCCATTGGCATTTTGCCAAAATCTAGAACAAATCTTAGTCTTTCTTTGCTCAGAAATGAGCTGTTTGTTTTAGTGGTACACACCAGTGCTTATGATGAAGCGCTGTGATAAAGAGACAAGGGGGCTTGAAAGCATAAAGTAAAGTAAAAGTTACATTAAGGAGTATGGGAGAGCATCATTCCTTTAGAGCAGGAGATTTGGGGAAATATGGGATTTGATACAAACATGGGACTCCAAGGAAATATGGAAATCCCATTTCAACTTACCTGAAATTTGGCACCTATCTGTCACCCTAATCAGCACCTGACATTTCAACCCCACTACGGAGAGAGTCCTGGATGTGGGGCAGGGCTCTCACCCTTGCTTACAAATCAATATCTCCTGGAGAGCTTTTAGAATGTGTTTCTGTCTGGGTCTTTGTGCATGGGCCCCAAACATTCCCAAATGCACCCTAGTGTCAGGAATCACTGATTTCAAGGGGAAATATAGGATTTTCAAACTGGAATGGCAAATTTAGGACATAAAACAATTCAGGAAATAGAATTATGAATGCCTTTTATCTCAGGACTTAACTTGACACATCCTAAATTTTGGATACCTTATTTTCTTTCTGGTATTTCCTGGTGAAAGAGGAGCCACATATGTACAATACTGCCATTCCATGCTCTCTTCTTTCCTCTTCTGCTAATCCAATCCAGGATGGCGTAGCAATAAAAACAATCATTTCACTCTTATGACACTGACAGCAGTCTTCATTTCCAACCAGTTTTCTAAGAAAGAGGGCTATAGTATTTGTTAATGAAAACATGGAACTTAAGTAAACTTGACCAGACAGACACTTGGAGTTTCCGAGTCTTTGAGATCTAATTAACTAATACTGCCTGCTGCCTTGCTGATTTCATCCTTAGAAATAGGAACCTGAGTTTCAGTGGAATGGCAAAACTGCTCTGTTGGTTGGGTAAGCAAGAATGCCATAAAGCAGAAGGCTTTACCAGCTCCAGGGTAAATAAACACCTCCTATGACAAAGTGGTTGGCAATTAATGGTCAATGGTGATAAAAGAGATCAAAGAACACTATT
Source organism: Mustela nigripes (assembly GCF_022355385.1). NCBI lineage: Eukaryota > Metazoa > Chordata > Mammalia > Carnivora > Mustelidae > Mustela > Mustela nigripes. The sequence goes on along the minus strand of NC_081559.1, from coordinate 33,806,044 downwards.
CAATCCTGTCTGCATCAAGAGACATGCTATTACAAAATACGGCTTCTGTCTATTCTATCTGTTCATCACTAAACATATAGGCAGTGTCAAAAGAATGAAGCACATAGAACTCACAATGATAGTGTGACTGAGGCAAATTATAGTATTTCCAAAGAATACATAAACTAATCCCTATAGAGAATATCTCTCAAATTCATATATATCATTTATGGCCAACCTAAAAAAAAAGTATATATGTTGCCTTTTGTTAGTCTCTCAGTGCAAATTCAGAGGTAGTGGTGGAAGGACACCAAAACTTGAAGAAACTTATCCCAGTGATGACTAATTTTAAAGTTGGTGTGAGGTCCTTATGGCATTAAAATGATTTTATGATAAAAGGACACAAGAATACTTGAACTCTGCTCCAGAGCAAAGGTAATTATCTTCACTAAGTTGCCCATAGAGCTTAGCACAGAATGTCTGCAAAAGAAATAAAGGAACACTCTTTTTATTGTTTGGGCTCAAAGCATATGTCAGGAAGGCTGAGCTACAGAACATGACCCAAGTAAGAAGCTTTCTGTTACCTGAGTTCAAATCTGAATCTCAGCTGTCATCACACTTTAGAAGATAACTATATTGAAGAAATAGTAGAAATATATCTGAAACCAATGTAACTTTGTGTGTCAACTATGCTTCAATAAAAATAAGTAAATACACACATATATAATATACACATACACACATATATCAAGAAGGAAAGAAAAAAGAAAGAATAGGGAAAGCAAAATGTTAAGGAACAGTCCCTCTGTCAGTTTGTCTGGATTACGGAGAGAAAAGTGGTGAATTTACTTATTAAACTTTTTTCAGTTTGAATTAACTGTAGATTCCCAAACAGTTATAAAAAGTATACAGTGGTCCTGTGTACTCAGGATATTGACATTAGAATTCACCATTATACTCTACTTGTGTGTGTGTGTGTGTGTGTGTGTGTGTAGCTCTGTACAATTTTTTACATCTGCAGGTTCATGTATCCACCAACAGAGTTAGGATACAGAACAGTTTCTTCACCACAAGGATCCTTCATTTTACTTTTTTTGTAACACACCTCCATCCCTTCTTGCTAAGCCCACTTCCTGAATCCCTGGTAACCACTAATAAGTTCTCTACTTCTAAAATTCAAGATGTTACATAAATATTTTCATACAACATGTAACCCTTTGGGCTTGGCTTTTCACAGGTATCATAACAGCCTTGAAATTCATCCAAGTTGTTGCATGTATCAGTAATCTTTCCCCATACATTGGGAGCAGTGGTCTATGGTAGGGATATATGAAAGCTTGTTTAACCACTCATTTCTGAAAGGGCATCTCCATTTTGGCTATTGCTTATGGAGCTGCTTTGAACAATTGTTTACAGGTTTTTGAATGAGCAGACTTTTCATTTATCTGGACTATATGCCCATGAGTACAGTTGCTGGTTCATGTGGAATTTGCGTGGTTAGTTTTTAAATAAACTCCCAAACTGTTTTCCAGAGTGGCTATATTATTTTATACATATATTTTATAGCAATGTATGAGTGATACAGTTTCTTCACATCCTCACACCCATGTGGTGTGTTTTATTTTAGTCATTCTGATAAATAGTAATATCTCATTGTGGTTTTATTTTCCATTCTCCTAATAATGGCTAAAGATGTTGAACATTTTCTAGTGTGCATATTTCCCAACTGTATATTCTCTTTAGTGAGACATCTGTTCATGAGTCTTGCCCATTTTTTAAATTGGATTACTTGTTTGTAATTTTTGAGAATTCTCTGTATATTCTAGTTATTAGCTTTTTATCAGATATGTGGTTTGCAATTTTTAGCTTATTTTTTTGTCATTTTAATAGGCCTTTCTACAAGGCAAAAGGTTTTAATTTGGGTGAAGTAAAATTTATCAATCTTTGTTTTTTGTTTGTTTGTTTGTTTGATTGATTTTTACTTATGAATCATGCTTTTGGTGTCAAGTCCAAGATTCTAAGGCTTTTGACTAGTCCTAGATCCCAAGACTTTCTCTTACCTTTTCAAAAAGTGTTATAGTTTTATAGTTTTATACAGTTTTATATCTCACATTTTTGAATTGATTTTTGCAGAAGGGGAGAAGTTAGATCAAGATTAAGTTTTTGGGGGCACCTGGATGTCTCAGTGGGTTAAGCCTCTGCCTTCAGCTCAGGTCATGATTTCAGGGTCCTGGGATCGAGCCCCAAATCAGGCTGTCTGCTCAGCAGAGACCCCTCTCTCTCTTTGCCTGCCTCTCTGCCTGCTTGTGATCTCCCTCTCTGTCAAATAAATAAATAAATAATCTTAAAGTTAAGTTTTTTGTCTATGGACATCTCATGACTTCATAATTAACCATTTAAAAGACCATCTGTTCTTTCATTGTTATTACTTTTGCATCTTTGTCAAAAATCTGTTTTGCTTATTTGTGTTTACCTATTGCTACCTTCTTTGTTCTGTTCTGCAGCACAGGGACTGTAGTTGCTAATAAACATGGCCTGATGCCATGGCAAATGCTTACCAACTTTTCCTGTTGAAAATAGAATGGGATAGGAAAACATTAAGGGCTCTTGAATGTCATTCTCTGATGAAAAAATCCTAGTAATATTTGTTTTGTTTTGTTTTATTCTATTTTACTACTTCATTAACATACACAAGTGTAATTAAGAAATTTCAGTTCCTCGGGGAGGAGTCAAGATGGCGGAGAAGTAGCAGGCTGAGACTACTTCAGCTAGCCGGAGATCAGCTAGATAGCTTATCTAAAGATTGCAAACACCTGAAAATCCATCGGCAGATCGAAGAGAAGAAGAACAGCAATTCTGGAAACAGAAAAACAACCACTTTCTGAAAGGTGTTTTCTTTTTTTTTAATTCTTTTCTTTTTTTTTCTTTTTTCTTTTTTTTTTTTCTTTTTTTCTTTCTTCCTTTTTGAACCTCTTTTTATCCCCTTTCTCCCCCCTCACGATTTGGGATCTCTTCTAATTTGGTTAAAGCATATTTTCCTGGGGCTGTTGCCACCCTTTTAGTATTTTACTTGCCCCTTCATATACTCTTATCTGGACAAAATGACAAGACGGAAAAATTCAACACAAAAAAAAGAACAAGAGGCAGTACCGAAGGCTAAGGACCTAATCAATACAGACATTGGTAATATGTCAGATCTAGAGTTCAGAATGACAATTCTCAAGGTTCTAGCCGGGCTCGAAAAAGGCATGGAAGATATTAGAGAAACCCTCTTGAGAGATATAAAAGCCCTTTCTGGAGAAATAAAAGAACTAAAATCTAACCAAGTTGAAATCAACAAAGCTATTAATGAGGTGCAATCAAATGGAGGCTCTCACTACTAGGATAAATGAGGCAGAAGAAAGAATTAGTGATATAGAAGACCAAATGACAGAGAATAAAGAAGCTGAGCAAAAGAGGGACAAACAGCTACTGGACCACAAGGGGAGATTTCGAGAGATAAGTGACACCATAAGACGAAACAACATTAGAATAATTGGGATTCCAGAAGAAGAAGAAAGAGAGAGGGGAGCAGAAGGTATACTGGAGAGAATTATTGGGGATAATTTCCCCAATATGGCAAAGGGAACGAGCATCAAAATTCAGGAGGTTCAGAGAACACCCCTCAAAATCAATAAGAATAGGCCCACACCCCGTCACCTAATAGTAAAATTTACAAGTCTCAGTGACAAAGAGAAAATCCTGAAAGCAGCCCGGGAAAAGAAGTCTGTAACATACAATGGTAAAAATATTAGATTGGCAGCTGACTTATCCACAGAGACCTGGCAGGCCAGAAAGAGCTGGCATGATATTTTCAGAGCACTAAATGAGAAAAACATGCAGCCCAGAATACTATATCCAGCTAGGCTATCATTGAAAATAGAAGGAGAGATTAAAAGCTTTCAGGACAAACAACAACTGAAAGAATTTGCAAACACCAAACCAGCTCTACAGGAAATCTTGAAAGGGGTCCTCTAAGCAAAGAGAGAGCCTACAAGTGGTAGATCAGAAAGGAACAGAGACCATATACAGTAACAGTCACCTTACAGGCAAAACAATGGCACTGAATTCATATCTCTCAATAGTTACCCTGAATGTTAATGGGCTAAATGCCCCTGTCAAAAGACACAGGGTATCAGAATGGATAAAAAAACAAAACCCATCTATATGTTGCCTCCAAGAAACTCATTTTAAACCCGAAGACACCTCCAGATTTAAAGTGAGGGGGTGGAAAAGAATTTACCATGCTAATGGACATCAGAAGAAAGCAGGAGTAGCAATCCTTATATCAGATCAATTAGATTTTAAGCCAAAGACTATAATAAGAGATGAGGAAGGACACTATATCATACTCAAAGGGTCTGTCCAACAAGAAGATCTAACAACTTTAAATATCTATGCCCCCAACGTGGGAGCAGCCAACTATATAAACCAATTAATAACAAAATCAAAGAAACACATCAACAATAATACAATAATAGTAGGGGACTTTTAACACTCCCCTCACTGAAATGGACAGATCATCCAAGCAAAAGATCAGCAAGGAAATAAAGGCCTTAAACGACACACTGGACCAGATGGACATCACAAATATATTCAGAACATTTCATCCCAAAGCAACAGAATACACATTCTTCTCTAGTGCACATGGAACATTCTCCAGAATAGATCACATCCTCGGTCCTAAATCAGGACTCAACCGGTATCAAAAGATCGGGATCATTCCCTGCATATTTTCAGACCACAATGCTCTAAAGCTAGAACTCAACCACAAAAGGAAGTTTGAAAAGAACCCAAATACATGGAGACTAAACAGCATCCTTCTAAAGAATGAATGGGTCAACCGGGAAATTAAAGAAGAATTGAAAAAAATCATGGAAACAAATGATAATGAAAATACAACGGTTCAAAATCTGTGGGACACAACAAAGGCAGTCCTGAGAGGAAAATATATAGCGGTACAAGCCTTTCTCAAGAAACAAGAAAGGTCTCAGGTACACAACCTAACCCTACACCTAAAGGAGCTGGAGAAAGAACAAGAAAGAAACCCTAAGCCCAGCAGGAGAAGAGAAATCATAAAGATCAGAGCAGAAATCAATGAAATAGAAACCAAAAAAACAATAGAACAAATCAACGAAACTAGGAGCTGGTTCTTTGAAAGAATTAATAAAATTGATAAACCCCTGGCCCGACTTATCAAAAAGAAAAGAGAAAGGACCCAAATAAATAAAATCATGAATGAAAGAGGAGAGATCACAACTAACACCAAATAAATACAAACTATTATAAGAACATACTATGAACAACTCTACGGTAATAAATTTGACAATTTGGAAGAAATGGATGCATTCCTAGAAACATATAAACTACCACAACTGAACCAGGAAGAAATAGAAAGCCTGAACAGACCCATAACCAGTAAGGAGATTGAAACAGTCATTAAAAATCTCCAAACAAACAAAAGCCCAGGGCCAGACGGCTTACCAGGGGAATTCTACCAAACATTTAAAGAAGAAATAATTCCTATTCTCCTGAAACTGTTCCAAAAAATAGAAATGGAAGGAAAACTTCCAAACTCATTTTATGAGGCCAGCATCACCTTGATCCCCAAACCAGACAAGGATCCCACCAAAAAAGAGAGCTACAGACCAATATCCTTGATGAACACAGATGCGAAAATACTCAACAAAATACTAGCCAATAGGATTCAACAGTACATTAAAAAGATTATTCACCACGACCAAGTGGGATTTATTCCAGGGCTGCAAGGTTGGTTCAACATCCGCAAATCAGTCAATGTGATACAACACATCAATAAAAGTAAGAACAAGAACCATATGATACTCTCAATAGATGCTGAAAAAGCATTTGACAAAGTACAGCATCCCTTCCTGATCAAAACTCTTCAAAGTGTAGGGATAGAGGGCACATACCTCAATATCATCAAAGCCATCTATGAAAAACCCACCGCAAATATCATTCTCAATGGAGAAAAACTGAAAGCTTTTCCACTAAGGTCAGGAACACGGCAGGGATGTCCATTATCACCACTGCTATTCAACATAGTACTAGAGGTCCTAGCCTCAGCAATCAGACAACAAAAGGAAATTAAAGGCATCCAAATCGGCAAAGAAGAAGTCAAATTATCACTCTTCGCAGATGATATGATACTATATGTGGAAAACCCAAAAGACTCCACTCCAAAACTGCTAGAACTTATACAGGAATTCAGTAAAGTGTCAGGATATAAAATCAATGCACAGAAATCAGTTGCATTTCTCTACACCAACAGCAAGACAGAAGAAAGGGAAATTAAGGAGTCAATCCCATTTACAATTGCACCCAAAACCATAAGATACCTAGGAATAAACCTAACCAAAGAGACACAGAATCTATACTCAGAAAACTATAAAGTACTCATGAAAGAAATTGAGGAAGACACAAAGAAATGGAAAAATGTTCCATGCTCCTGGATTGGAAGAATAAATATTGTGAAAATGTCTATGCTACCTAAAGCAATCTACACATTTAATGCAATTCCTATCAAAGTACCATCCATCTTTTTCAAAGAAATGGAACAAATAATTCTAAAATTTATATGGAACCAGAAAAGACCTCGAATAGCCAAAGGGATATTGAAAAAGAAAGCCAACGTTGGTGGCATCACAATTCTGGACTTCAAGCTCTATTACAAAGCTGTCATCATCAAGACAGCATGGTACTGGCACAAAAACAGACACATAGATCAATGGAACAGAATAGAGAGCCCAGAAATAGACCCTCAACTCTATGGTCAACTAATCTTCGACAAAGCAGGAAAGAATGTCCAATGGAAAAAAGACAGCCTCTTCAATAAATGGTGCTGGGAAAATTGGACAGCCACATGCAGAAAAATGAAATTGGACCATTTCCTTACACCAAACACAAAAATAGACTCAAAATGGATGAAGGACCTCAATGTGCGAAAGGAATGCATCAAAATCCTTGAGGAGAACACAGGCAGCAACCTCTTCGACCTCAGCCGCAGCAACATCTTCCTAGGAACAACGCCAAAGGCAAGGGAAGCAAGGGAAAAAATGAACTATTGGGATTTCATCAAGATCAAAAGCTTTTGCACAGCAAAGGAAACAGTTAACAAAATCAAAAGACAACTGACAGAATGGGAGAAGATATTTGCAAACGACATATCAGATAAAGGACTACTGTCCAGAATCTATAAATAACTTAGCAAACTCAACACCCAAAGAACAAATAATCCAATCAAAAAATGGGCAGAGGACATGAACAGACATTTCTGCAAAGAAGACATCCAGATGGCCAACAGACACATGAAAAAGTGCTCCATATAACTCGGCATCAGGGAAATACAAATCAAAACCAAAATGAGATATCACCTCACACCAGTCAGAATGGCTAAAATCAACAAGTCAGGAAATGACAGATGCTGGCGAGGATGCGGAGAAAGGGGAACCCTCCTACACTGTTGGTGGGAATGCAAGCTGGTGCAACCTCTCTGGAAAACAGCATGGAGGTTCCTCAAAATCTTGAAAATATAACTGCCCTATGACCCAGCAATTGCACTATTGGGTATTTACCCTAAAGATACAAATGTGGTGATCCAAAGGGGCACGTGTACCCGAATGTTTATAGCAGCAATGTCCACAATAGCCAAACTATGGAAAGAACCTAGATGTCCATCAACAGATGAATGGATCAAGAAGATGTGGTATATATACACAATGAAATACTATGCAGCCATCAAAAGAAATGAAATCTTGCCATTTGCGACAACATGGATGGAACTAGAGCGTATCATGCTTAGTGAAATAAGTCAAGCAGAGAAAGACAACTATCATATGATCTCCCTGATATGAGGAAGTGTTGATGCAACATGGGGGCTTAAGTGGGTACGAGAAGAATCAATGAAACAATCTGGGATTGGGAGGGAGACAAACCATAAGTGACTCTTAATCTCACAAAACAAACTGAGGGTTGCTGGGGGGAGGGGGTTTAAGAGAAGGGGGTGGGATTATGGACATTGGGGAGGGTATGTGCTTTGGTGAGTGCTGTGAAGTGTGTAAACCTGGTGATTCACAGACCTGTACCCCTGGGGATAAAAATATATGTTTATAAAAAATTTAAAAAAAAAAAAGAAATTTCAGTTCCTCTCTTCCTTCGACATAAGCAAGGTTAGTGAATTATCAAGAAATTCCATTTCACACTCATATAATCACTTCCTAATACAAGCCCCTGTGCCTATGTATCCACTGAGTCCTGTTAGAAGGCATCACAATCCCTCAGTGTATCTAGGCATTATGACAAGTGATAGATCATGAAACTAAATAATTCCTATTCACACCTAGTTCTTATTTACTACTGTGCCCAGCTATATTGTATAAACTAGATTGCCAGATATATATCATAAATTGCGGAATGCTTAGCAGTGTAACTAAAATGCAATGAGGTAGGCAAAACCAAATTACCTAACTTGAACAATTTTAAATAAGTAAGTAGCCAGAAAATAAGAAAGCCAATCTAATTTGAGTGAAGCTAGATTACAAGGTCTCAAACAGCACAAAAGCCAGTCTTTCGCTGTTTCTCTTTTTCATTGTCTTTCCATTAAATCTACTGGAAACAATTTGATGAATCTGGCTTGCTTTCCATGCTCACTCCCTAGATCAATCCCTACAGATAATGCATGAGGTTCAATGTCTGGCTAGATTCAGGATGTATATTGAGATTGTCAGACATGCTAGAACAACATGGGATCAGAACGAGAAAACTTTTTTAAAATTTATTTATTTATTTATTTAAGAGAGAGAGAGAGAGGGGGCACAAGCAGGGGGAGCAGCAGGCAGAGGGAGTAATAGGGTCTCCACTGAGCAAGGACCCCCCCACCCCAATGCGGGGCTCAATCCCAGGACCCTGGGATCATGACCTGAGATGAAGGCAGACACTTAATTGCCTGAGCCACCCAGGCGTCCCAGAGAGAGGAAAACTCTTGAATTAAAAGGTAACTGAGTAGGCACAAATAATAAGTGGCTATCTCTAAGATGGATGAGAAGTCAAAACTAGCTCCCTTGTCCCACTTGCATCCAGTGGAGTCTCACTCAAGTGTATGCCTATGTCTAATTACTTCTTGAGAACTTACACTCCAGCCATCTTCTATGGGGAGTATTTTAGCTTCACTTTCCCAGATACCAGGGGGAGGGGGCATCTGCTTGCCTCTGACTAGGAAACACTCCTATATTCTTGCAAACTGTAGAAATGAGGACCCGAAGTCCTCAAGTTTTCTTTGACTTTCTTCCTTTTCTTTGGTCTCAGTCCTATTTACAACAATGTACTGGTTATTTCCCTTTGGACCCTGACTCTGTGGCTTCTGGCATGGGCACCTTAAGTTCATAAGAGGAAATTCTCCAAGCAAAGTTCAAAGCCAATGTATCTCTAGTCGTATACCACTCTTCCCAACTCTCACCTATACTCAGAATTTAATTTTTTTTTTCTTGGACTTGAATAAATCATGACTTATTTAATTGTAGCAAAAACATTCTTTTCTATGGTATTTTTCCTGCACCAGATGGGTATGTCTCTATTTCCTCCAGGGTTCGATTTCTATCTCCTTCTGTTATTACCATCTCCCTTCAAGCAGATCTTAGCTGAGTTTTTTTAAAGTTCAACATACTTCTTCAATTAAATCCAATTTCTCTTCCACATTTGTAAGCTAAGTATTCATTAGATCAAAGTACTCTCTTCTTTATTTTCCCCACAGTTCCTATTTTTCCTGCAAAACAAAACTTAAGTATTTTTGTTTGTTTGGTTGGTTGGTTACTCAGCTAATATCACTACTTGTGTTCTGGATAGTCCCTTCGCAAAGCCCAAGGAGTAATTCTCTCTTCACATAGTGGGCAATCAGTGCTAGTTTGTACAACAGACAGGCCCTGAAATCTCAGTGACTTACCACAATAAAAGTTCATTGATTGTTCAGATGATAATCAGAGGCTGGGTGAGTGTCCATCATCCACATTGTAGCATGCCATCTGGACCACATGGCCTCCAAGTCATCGTGGCAGGAAAGAAAAAGACTGAAAGACTTCATGGGATGGTTTTTAAGGACCAGTCTTTTAAGTGGCTTCCATAAATTTCCCCCACATCATATTGGCTAGAAATTAATTACATGGTCTCAGTTTAACTTCAGGGGAGTCTGGAATAGTTGAATGAATACATTTATGAATAGACAAGCTGTACGACAAGCACTAATGGTCTCTGCTAATATTTATTCCCAATTCTTCTCATGTTCACATTTACTCCCTATCTCAGAGCAATGCTGATTGAACACTTGCAGTGTGGCAGGTCTGAACTGCGATGTGATTTGAGTATAAAATACATGAGTTTCAAAAACAGTACAAAAAAGAAACCTCTCAATTTTTATGTTGATTACTTGTTGCAATGGTAACATTTCAGATATATTTGGTTAAGTGAAATATATTACTTAAATTCATTCTGCCTGTTAATTTTTGTTTCTACTTAATGTGACCACTAGAAAAATTTAAAATCTCATATTTGGCCAATATTGTATTTTTATTGGATGACACTGCTCCTGCGATGTGTTTTCCCAGACATAGGCTTTTTAAAAATTGTGTTTAATTATGGTTTTGCAATGATTTTCTAGCTCTAAACCCAAGAGAATGACATACCTTCTTCTAATAAATATCACCATTCTTATTTAGTCATCTTGATTATTTCTTTCCCTTCACTATATATAAATCTGTGAAATCTATAACCTGGATAAGGACTTACCCAATAAATACACAACTCAAAAGCAAACTTTCACCACTGAATATATGTTAGTTGTGGATTTGGCATATATGGCCTTTATTATTTGGAGTCACATTCCTTCTGTACACAGTTTGTTGAGAGTTTTTATCCTGAAAAGGTAATAAATTTTGAAAAATGCTTTTTCTCCATCTTTTGAGATCATATAATTTTTGTCTTTCATGTTTATCAGTGTGATGTATCACATTTACTGACTTACGTATGTTGAACTATCTTGCATCCTTGATACATCCACTAAATCATACCACATGATTTTTTTAAGATTTATTTATTTGAGAGAGAGAAAAGGCAAACATGATGAAGGGCAGAGGGAGAGGGAGAGAGAACTTCAAGCAGACTCCACATGGACTGTTGAGCCTGACTCAGGGCCGAATCTCATGACCCTGAGATCATGACCTGAGATGAAACCAAGAGTCAGATGCTTAACCAACTGAATTAACCAGGCACTCCCATATGCTTCTTTTAATGTATTGTGGATTTGCTAGTATTCTCATGGGAAGTATTGCATTTATATTCATTAGGGGTCTTGGCCTGTGGTTTTCTCTTCTTGGAATGTTCTTTTTTATTTATTTTTTATTAACATATAATGTATTATTAGCCCCAAGGGTACAGGTCTGTGAATCATCAAGCTTATACATTTCACAGCACTCATCTTAGCACATACCCTCCCCAATGTCCATAACCCCACCACCCTCTCCCTAACCTCCTTCCCTCTGGCAACCCTCAGTTTGTTTTGTGAGATCAGGAGTCTCTTATGGTTTGTCTCTGTCCTGATCCCATCTTGTTTCATTTTTTCCTTCCCTACCCTACAAACCCCTCACATTGCGTCTCAAACCCCTCATATCAGGGAGATCATATGATAATTGTCTATCTCTGATTGACTTATTTCACTCAACATAATACCCTCTAGTTCCATCCACGTCATTGAAAATGGCAAGATATCATTTCTTTTGATGGCTGCATAGTATTCCATTGTCTACATATACCACATCTTCTTTATCCAATCATCTGTTTTTTTAAACATTTTATTTATTTATTTGACAGATAGAGATCACAAATAGGCAGAGAGGCAGGCAGAGAGAAAGAGGAGGAAGCAGGCTCCCTGCTGAGCAGAGAACCTGATGTGGGGCTCGATCCCAGGACCCTGGGATCATGACCCAAGCCAAAGGCAGAGGCTTTACCCACTGAGCCACCCAGGTATCCCTATCCATTCATCTGTTGATGGACATCTAGATTCTTTCCATAGTTTGGCTATTGTGGACTTTGCTGCTATAAACATTTGGGTGCACGTGCCCCTTTGGATCACTACATTTGTATCTTTTGGGTAAATACCCAGTAGTGCGATTGCTAGGTCGTAGGGCAGCTCTATTTTCACCTTTTTGAGGAACCTCCATGCTGTTTTTCAGAGTGGCTGCACCAGCTTGCATTCCCACCAACAGTCTAAGAGGGTTCCCCTTTCTCTGCATCCTCGCCAGCATCTGTCATTTCCTGATTGTTAATTTTAGCCATTCTGACTGGTGTGAGGTGATATCTCATTGTGGTTTTGATTTGTATTTCCCTGATGCCAAGTGATGTGGAGCACGTTTTCATGTGTCTGTTGGCCATCTAGATGTCTTCTTTGCAGGAATGTATGTTCATGTCCTCTGCCCATTTCTTGATTGAATTATTTGTTCTTTGGGTGTTGAGTTTGATAAGTTCTTTATAGATTTTGGACACTAACCATTTATCTGATACGTCTTTTGCTAATATTTTCTCCCATCCTGTCAGTTGTCTTTTGGGTTTGTTGACTGTTTCCTTTGCTGTGCAAAAGCTTTTGATCTTGATGAAGTCCCAATAGTTCATTCTTGTCCTACTAAAGAATGAATGGGTCAACCAGAAAGTTAAAGAAGAATTGAAAAAAATCATAGAAACAAATGATAATGAAATAATAATGAAGTAATGATAATGATAATGAAATAATGGAAACAAAACTGTTCAAAATCTTTAGGACACAGCAAAGGCAGTCCTGACAGGAAAATATATAGCAATACAAGCCTTTCTCAAGAAACAAGAAAGGTCTCAAATACACAACCTAACCCTCCACATAAAGGAGCTGGAGAAAGAACAACAAAGAAAGCCTACACCCAGTAGGAGAAGAAAAATAATAAAGATCAGAGCAGAAATCAATGAAATAGAAACCAAACAACAACAACAACAACAACAACAAAAACTGTAGAACAAATCAATGAAACTAGGAGCTGGTTCTTTCAAAAAATTAATAAGATTGATAAACCTCTGGCCAGACTTATTAAAAAGAAAAGAGAAAGGACCCAAATAAATAAAATCATTAATGAAAGAGGAGAGATCACAACCAACCCAAAAGAAATACAAACAATTATAAGAACATATTATGAGCAACTATATGGCAGCAAATTTGAAAATCTGGAGGAAATGGATGCATTCCTAGAGATGTATAAACTACCAAAACTGAACCAGGAAGAAATAGAAAACCTGAACAGACCCCCAGTTAAGAGATTGAAGCAGTCATCAAAAAATTTCCCAACAAACAAGAGCCCAGGGCCAGACTTCTTCCCAGGGGAATTCTACCAAACAGTAAAGAAGAATTAATTCATATTCTCCTGAAACTGTTCCAAAAAATAGAAATGGAAGGAAAACTTCCGAATTCATTTTATAAGGCCAGCATTACCTTGATCCCAAAACCAGACAAAGACCCCATGAAAAAGAGAATTACAGACCAATATCCTTGATGAGCAGAGATGTGAAAATTCTCACCAAAATACTAGCCAATACATTCCAACAGTACATTGAAAGGATTATTCAGCACTATCAAGTGGGATTTATTCCAGGGCTGCAAGGTTGGTTCAACATCCACAGATCAATTGGTGTGATACATTAATAAAAGAAAGAATAGAACCATATGATACTTTCAATAGATGCTGAAAAAGCATTTGACAAAGCACAACATCCCTTCCTGATCAAAACTCTTCACAGTGTAGGGATAGAGGGTATATACCTCAATGCCATGAAAGCCATCTATGGAAAACCCACAGCAAATATCATTCTCAATGGAAAAAACTGAGAACTTTTCTGCTAAGGTCAGGAACATGGCAGGGATGTCGATTATCACCACTGCTATTCAACAGAGTACTAGAAGTCCTAGCCTCAGCAATCAGAAAACAAAAAGAAATTAAAGGCATCCAAATTGGCAAAGAAGAAGTCAAACTATCACTCTTTACAGATGATACGATCCTTTATGTGGAAAACCCAAGAGACTCCACTCCAAACCTGCTAGAACTTGTACAGGAATTCTTGGAATATTCTTATCCAGCTTTGGTATCAGGGTAATACTAGTCTCATAAAATTAATTTGGAAATGTTTTTCCTCTTCAGTTTTTGCAAGATTTTGAGAAGAATTGGCATTAATTCTCTAAATGTTTGGTACAATTTGCCAATAAAACTATCTCATTCTGGGCTTTTCTTTGCTGGCAGATTTTTTGTTACTGGTTGAGATATCTGCTCTGATTTGTCACCTCTGCCAGCAAGAATGCAGTCTACTGAAATCTACACACTCATTGCTGTGAGCCCCACCCCAACTTTTGTCTCTAGCTTATTCCCCCAGTGACCTCCATGAAGCAATATCTAAGTGAGCTTCCCAAGAAGCATCCCAGGATTCTGGGGCAGCTAGATGCTTATGTTGGGATCTTCTTTTCCCACTGGAGAAACTGTAGGCCCAAGGGTACTCCTTGGTACCAGCCTGGGAAAAGGTAATGCAGCCAAGTGAATCCATTCCTTTTACTCTCCTCATGGAATTTTTCTATTTCGGTGGCCCAAGGGGATGCTTCAACCTCAGCCCCAGATTTGGAATCCTCACAAAGGCATCATGTCTGTGGATATATATACCAAGTTGTTCTTTCCATATGGGGCACCAAAGTTAGGAACCGCTGATTTTAACCATCTTGCTGAAATCATTCTCCTCTACCCATAAATCTTTATCTTGGAGGAGATGGGAAATGAATTAAGATATAAATAGGTGAAGAATATAATTTTATATACACTATTTTAATGAGCATTATAAAGCAAATAAAGAGAATTATGTTCTATAGAATAATTTGTAGTGTGCAGGAACAGGTAGTTTGGGGTGGCTTTGATTCAGATGGTCCAGAAAAGTCTCCCAGAGAAGCTTATATTTGATCTAAGAGTGGAAGATATAAAGGACCCAGGCATCTAAAGAGCCAGGGAATGTGTATTCCAAGCTGTGAGGGCAGCACTGTGCACTGAGTAGTCCCCAGGCAGAAAAATGCTTACAGTTTTTGCAAATGAACGTTAGGGAGGTATTTGGTCAAGTGAGCATGGATCAGCAAACTTTTTCTGTAAAGGACCAGAGAACAAATAATTTAGGTTTTGTAGGCTGCATCTCTGTTGCAACTATCCAACTCCCATTGTAAGCACGAAAGCACTCATAGTTCTTATATATTCAAACAAAGCTTTATTTATTAAAGCAGAATATCACCACTGGCTGTAGTTTGCTGACCCTTAAACTAGAAGGATATGATAGAAAGGATTAAGGAGGTAGGCAGAAGTCAGAGCCAGTGAAGACTAGAAGGGAAGTAATACATCAACTCTCTCTCTCTGTGTAACAAACCACGTTAACTCTCTGTGTCTTAAGTCAGCAGCAATTGTTCATTTGCTCATAATTCTAAAATTTTGGCCAAGTTCACTGAGGGCAGTTCCTCTCTGTCCCACACACGCTTGACTGGGATAGCTGAGGTGGTCCTGGAGATTCTAAAACAGTTCACTCTCATGCCTGGTGGCTAAACTGAGGCAGATGGAAGGGTTGGGGGCTGTCTGGGCTTCTTTTTTTTTTCTTAATAGTCTCTCAAATGCCAAGACCTCCTCCCCACATGGACTTCTTCTGCACTAAAGCACTAAACTTCCTTGGTGGTTGGCTTTACACAGTACAACGCCCCCTGGGGTGCAAAGCCTGGGTCTGGAACAGGTCCAACATCATTCTGTCATATTTTCTTGATCAAAACAAGTCATAAGGATAGTCCAGATTCAGAAATAAGGAAAACAGATACCACCTACTGATAAAAGAAATTGTGGAGAGCCTTATTTGCAGGCTAGGTTGATACACAAGAAGAAGTTTAGGGGATTTTTTTGTTTTTCTTTTTCTCTCTCCTTTTCTTAGTTTATTTTTTAAGGTTTTTGTTTTAATTCCAGATGACATACAGTGTGATTTAGTTTCAGGTGTACAATAAAGTGATTCGATAATTCTATACATTACTCAGTGTTCATTGCAACAAGTGCCCTCCTTAACACCCATCACATATTTCATCCATCTCCCCACCCACCTCCCTTCTAGTAACCATCTGTTTGTTCTCTATAATTAAGAATCTGTTTCTTTGTCTCTCTCCTCCCCATTTGCTTTTAGTTGTTTGTTTTGTTTCTTAAACACCACATATGAGTGAAATCATATGCTGTTTGTCTTTCTCTGACTGACTTACTTCACTTACAATTATACCCTCTAGGTCCATGCATGTTGTTGCAAATGGTAAGATTTTGTGTTGTCATGAGTGAATAATATTCCACTGTTGATAAACACCACATCTTCTTTATTCACTCATCTACCAGTGGACACTTTGATTGTTTCTATCATTTGAGTGTTGTAAATAATGCTTCAGTAAACACAGGGGTGAATATATCAAAAAAAAAAAAACTATATTATCAGCTTTAATTATCTGAACATTTAAATAATAGGTATATCAGAAACAAAAATGTTAACTGTCATGCTTATAAAACACCTATAAATGAAAATATTGGTTGAATACAATATTAGTTTTTTCAGTTATCTTCTCAAATAAACATGGCTAGGGGCACCTGAGTGGCTCAGTTAGTTGGGCAACTGCCTTCAACTCAGGTCATGAACCCGGAATGCCGGGATCAAGTCCCGCATTGGGCTCCCAGTTCCACGAGGAATCTGCTTCTCCCTCTGACCTTCTCCCCTGTCATTCTCTTGCTCACTCTTTCTCAAATAAATAAATAAAATCTTTAAAAATAAATAAATAAATAAATAAACGTAGCTATACAGTCACTCATCCATTTTACATTTTCAATTTTTAATCAGATATTTTTATGGATATTGTGTTATAAGCACTTTTTGTGTTTACTTATTCTTTTGTTGGAAGCATAAGTATCAACTTGACTTTAGTCCACTTTTAACTGTGATATCAATATTTATTTATTTATTTATTATCTCCCTCCCCACTTACACAAAAACAAATGTCTCAGGGGAAATTTACAGTGAACAATAAAGGGACATAGTCTCTGTAGTAGGTGTGTTTTCTAAAATGAAAATAAAAAGCATCAGACATCAAATCATTTGAAGAGTCATTAACGATAATGGAAATTATACAATGGCCTTATTTCTCTGCCATTGAAAATAAGGCAAAGAATTGTGCTCTAAGAGAATGATTTGAGAACAGTCTAAAAGTCGAAGGTAGCCAACCAGCTATGTTCCCTAGGTAGTAGAAGTAATAGCACAATTTCTTTCCTGTCATAGTATCAAGAGAATAGAATAAATGTGTTTCAAGCATCATCTGAAAGGGGAAATAGGAACAATTTAAAAACATTCTCATTAAGTTTAGCATGATTTCATTGTCCTTCAGCAAAACGTATTTCCTATCAGGGAACTCCATTTCACTATTCTCTTGAAACTGGCTTAGGGAGGGAGGCCTGAACAGCTTGAATAATTTCCTGCCAGCTATATGCTATTTTCTTACTATTGCTTCTCAGATTATGATATAAAAGCAGACTTGGTTGGCTTTACCTAAAATTTAGAGTGGAGGTATTATGTTTATGAATTGAACCAGGATCAGCAATGAGCGATTTTTAAGAGAAGCTTATTAAACTTTCTTTGTAAGAAAGGATTCTTTTTTAATACAAATAAGGGGTGCTTGATTTATTTACTTTGGACTTGGAGCAAGCTAGAGAAACTCATGCAGTAGGTAGAAGGAACTGATTGAAGGTTTCTACAAAGAATGAGAATGACAAGAGAAAAGGAATATGGCCAAAGGAGCTATAGGGGCAGTGTTTGAAGAATAGTTTGCTATATACATCCCTGATCCCCAATTCTTACTGAACATGGGTAACTTGTACATTCCTTCTAAGAGGAATGCAGGCCAAACCAACAGAGTTATTTACACTTTCTGATTCACAAACAGCATCTCTCAGTATCCATGTACAAAATTTGCTATTAGTTCCAAGGGAAAGAAAGGAAAAAGTGATTTAAAAAAAAAAAAAAAAGAGTTCCAAGGGAAAGAAGGTAAACATTTTTGGCAAGGACTCATGTAATTTCATATAACAAACTGCCATCCTGGTAACTCAAAGGCCATAGCACTCATTAATGCCACTCATTAATTATGGGACTTCCCATCAGAGGGCAGGATTGCCCAGAATGGCAACATGAGGTTGGCCAGCAGGTGATTTTATCTGTACTACTCAAAGAATAGTGCCCTTGCCTAAACTCTGTGCAGTTCATGAAAGGGGAAGAAAATGACACTGGAGCAGCAGGTAGAACGTGCTTGTCAATATACCCAACAGCATATACATGACCAGAAATAACTGAATGGTTACTTTAAAGAGTGGTTAAGTGTGTATGAGAGGACAATTGATGTGTTTCTAGTCCTCTAGCATCCATTTCTCTCTTAGCTAATAGGTGCATGATTTCACTTGGTGAATTACATCTCCTGTACATTGTGTGATGTCTTCTGCCCCTGATAAATCACGGTGACCTCCCTCAATGAAAACCAAAGGGAACCCCAAAGACTTTGACAAATCATAGTTCTTCCTGCCTTATAGAAGCAAGGGAACAGAAACATGACGAAAGTGATAGCAATTGGCCTTTCTTCCCAGCCACTTTGAAATTTGAGCATAAAGAATTAAACATGGAAGAAATAAAGGCAGTTGATTCCTCCAATGAAAGCATTAGAACCCTAATGTCAGATGATTTCTGTACTGAGATTCCCTATACTATTCCAAGTTCCTGTTTTTCCCAATGTTCTGCTTTTCTTTCATTCCTGTGAGTTTCTGTATATCCACCAATAAATTCACTTTATGCTAGAGATAGAATTTACTTCTTGTGTTTACAATAAAAACATAGAAATGGAGTATTATAAATTGTTAAAGTGAAATAATGTTTATAATTATCATGTGTTCAGAAAATCTGTCCAATTTTGTACAACATAGTTTTACTAAAAACCAGATTTTAGATGGATCATTGCTCTATCAAGCCAACAGTTTCACTGTGGTGTTTTATGGGTCTGTGACTGAATGTTTTTCGCTCTAGATTGGGTTTCTGGGCCAGTGTGTGGTATTGTATGTCAAAGACTCTGCCAGTGGGTCAAATACTGTCAGTCTTCAAATAATGGCCATGAAAGCATGAAAGACATATCTATACCAGGAATATGTACATCTCCAGTTGAGATGAATGACTGTCCATTCTAGGATCGAAGGAATCCAGTGTGATCAACTTGTCACAAAGTGGTTGACTTGTCACTTTGAGAGATGGTGCCATCTCCAAAGGACTATATTATTTGTTGCTCTCATTTATCTGCTGGACCTTCAGTAAAGGTAGTAGTTAAATAAGCTTTGATGAATGGGAGCCCAACTCTTATTCCATCAGTAGGTTCTGAGTCTGAAAAATGAACCATCAAAAATAGATTATAACTCTCTATTACCCTTAGTTTTCTTACTCCTTATAGTTGATTTATTTTGACTCTATGTACTGAATAAGACTCTTGTCTGCCCATCTATTTTGCCCTAAGCAAAGTCATGTTCTCTCTCCATCTCAGTAGCTCTCTACAAGCAGGCCACCCTGGCTGCTGCTTTAGCTTGGCTGCCCTTTATGATACTTGTGCACAACTTACCTCTGAGTGCTAAGTGCCACCACCTGCCTCTATTATTTTGGGACTGTATCACTCCATTTTAATCAGGGAGCACAGATCTGCTACAGCATCTCTTTCCATCTCCCCTGTTCGCAGGAGACAATCTGTAGTGGTGTCCCTCTCACCAACACATTCTTTATTGATAAATGGAGTGTTCCCTGGGCCCACCACAGAACGTAGTTGATTCTCTGGCCTTACACAGTATACCCTCCTAATGTGCCTACAGTCTGAGTCTTTTATTTCTTCCTCTATCATTTGCATAGCAGTTTTGCCTTTTCTCCTTCACTAAATGCAAGCCTTCATTTTCTCTAAACTTCAGAGAGCCAGTGGAGCAGCAAATTTGTGTTTTCCAGATTCCTTGCCAGGGTATAAAACTTTGTACCAGAGAAAGTGTTAACATTAACACTCCCTTACTAAACTTTGTATTCTGCCTCCCACCCATCCCCATGGTCCAGCACCTCAGGATCCAGGCCCATATATATATATGCTCTTGGCTCCTGCTGTTATAGTTAACTGGTTCTCAGCTTTTTCAGGAAATGGCACTTCTACCACTCTAGCATAATACACTAGAATACACCAGTCAGGTTATCTTGTGATAACCCCAGTTATTAGTCTATCATCGAGGAGAAGAGGTGGAAGCAATAGCTTCTATGTCCTCAAATAGATTAGAGAGGATTTAACTGGTAAGAGTGGACCAGACTCAGTGGATTCAAATATCTTGATGTTGCAACGTTCTGGTACCATCATTTCAGGTGTCCCCACCCCAGTTCTCAGGTTCTAGACCTCTCAAATCATGACCCTCACCTTGGCAACTCCAGACTTGCTAAAGATGAGCATGTAACCTTGTCTGAAGCTCTGTTACTCTTATCATTATATCCTGGTCCAATGCTCAGCTTTTTCTGGACTCCACCTGCAAAATGTGGGACTCTTTATATGCTATCAAATAAGCCTTTTGATTTTCACATTTTGACCTTAAATTGTTGATGAATCACCATCAGCCTTTCATTGTCTTTGCCCAATGCATCAGTGGTATTCCAATTCCATTGTTTCTATAATTGTTGTTTCCCCAAACCTCTCAAACCTGTGAGATTTTACAGCAACCAATATGTTGTGTTCCCTAGCATCTCTTTCCAGTTCACCACCCAGGAAGATCTAACAATTATTATTACAGCAGGTCAGATGTCAGCAATGCTCCACCTACCAGTATTGCCTGCTGGCCAGGGTTGATCCAATTCTACATTCCTCTTTTTTTTTTTAATTTATTTTTTATTTTCAGCATAACAGTATTCATTATTTTTGCACCACACCCAGTGCTCCATGCAATCCGTGCCCTCTATAATACCCACCACCTGGTACCCCGACCTCCCAACCCCCACCCCTTCAAAACCCTCAGATTGTTTTTCAGAGTCCATAGTCTCTCATGGTTCACCTCCCCTTCCAATTTCCCCCAACTCCCTTCTCCCCTCTTTTTGAATCTATTTCCTTAGGGCCACTCTTGGCAATAAATATATGAGGCTGGGCTCCCCACACACGCACTCTAAGACAAGGGGCTGCAGGCAGGACCTCCATAGGGCACAAGAACAACACGTATTAAAGAGGGAGGGGAGAGTATTTGGGAGAGGATGAAGTTAAATGTAATACATTTGCAAAAAGACCCCAGTAGTCTAGCTAGAATGACTCCAGAGGGTTGCTTGAGCTAGGATGGCCTTTCAGGGCGATCCAAAATTGAGGCCAGGGGTGGGTCTCTGTACCCCCTCCCCACATATTAACAGGTCTTAGATATGGGCTGCCCCTGGGATAGGGCTATAACTTTTGTGAACCAGCTTTCTCATGCCAACAATCCCCACAGCAATTGACAACGTCCTTGGGATGTATTTGGATGCCAATACAACGTCTATTACATGTGTACACATCACACTGGGGGAGAGCTATGGCTTTGAGGTTTTACCAAAAAAAAAAGCTCAATTTGTATCTTAGTGTTACCAGTAATAAGACAAATGATTGGGTAAGACATTTAACTTGTCTTAGTCTTGGTTGTCTCTCTTGAGGAAAAGAGAGACTTACTTTCAACGTTATCATGGTCATCCTCATTTAACCATTCTTTCAGATATATTGTAGATTTACCTTGCTAAAACCCCACTAGTATCAAATTCCATCAGTATTTTAAGTGAAATAAAATAAATATATGGATTAGTTTGGAAAATAAATCTTTTCTCTTCTGGATTACTGAATTCCTTTCTTTATTCCCTCCCTGTGTCTCTCTCTCTCTTCCCCCCATGTGAGTTCTCACTCTTGCTCTCTCCATCTTTCAGACAGTGTCTTAGTCCCAGCTGCCATAAGAAAGTCCCATAAATTATATGGCTTATACATGACAACATTTTATGTCTCACAGTTCTAGAAACTGGACACCTGAAATCAGGTTGCCAGAGTGGTAGAGCTCTGGCAAGCATCCTCTTTTGTGCTGGGGGTTAAGATTTCATCAACTGGGCGCCTGGGTGGCTCAGTGGGTTAAGCCGCTGCCTTCAGCTCAGGTCATGATTCCAGAGTTCTGGGATCAAGTCCCACATCGGGCTCTCTGCTCAGCAGGGAGCCTGCTTCCTCCTCTCTCTCTCTGCCTGCCTTTCTGCCTACATGTGATCTCTCTCTGTCAAATAAATAAATAAAATCTTAAAAAAAAAAAAAAAGATTTCATCAACTGAATGAGGGGTGGAATATAAACTTCCAGTCCATTGCAGAGAGCCTACAAGTAAGTTTTGGTGTTGTGAATAGGCATTTCTAAAGATTTCTTTTAACTATTGTAGCGGTATATGTCCTCTTTTAAATTTCAATTTTTAATTTGTTGACATGGTACATTTTTATTTTTTTTTTTGATGGGGAAAAGTGTTCACATTTTCTAGGGAGAGATTTTCATTTATTTCCTTGGTAATACTACTTTGTCTTTTCAAACTATCAGGACTGATAGCAAGATAATATTTTCTTACATTTGAAAACTTCATCTGAAAAAAAAACTCATCTATACTGACATTTAAAATCTTCTAAATTCTAATTATATTTTATTTTGACTTTTTCTTTTACTCACTGGTCTATTTAAAGGTTCTTAAAGGATTATTGGATTTATTTCAAAAACAGCCTTCTTCATTTATTTATAAATTCAGTTGTTTTTCTATTTTCAAATTCTATCATTTCTAACTTCTTATCATTTCTTATGATTTCCTTAATTTTTCTTCCTATGTTATAAGTTAAATTTTAATAAACTTATATTGATTTTTTTTCTTGTTTAATAATAAAAGCCACTAACTCTTCTTAGAATTTAGCTTAATTTCCTTTGATGTATAGTACTGCCATTTTTATCATTTACTTATCAAGAAGATCATTCATTAAAATGGCATATTTCCAAATGGCTAAAGCTTTTTAAACATTTTAACTTTTATATTAATTTGAACTTCACATCTTTCTAGCTTTATAAAATTTATAAATTTCTAAATATATCAAAATTTTTTATGACAATACAGTACAGTCTATTTTAAAAATAAACATTTACTAAATAAAATATATAAATGTTGGTACCAAATTCCTTTAAATCCATTTTTCTCTAATCCATCGAAACTTTGGACTTTCACTGTTTCCATTATCTGTTTTATGGTACCTTACTTATCACACACACAAAAAATCATGACTATTGATTTTCTATTGAAGTTTGTCTCTTTTATCTTTATCAAATGTCATCTCTTTGTCCAATCAAGCATCTTCTTAACCTTGTCAGCCACTATCCACATGCTTTTCATTTGTGGTCGGTAGATATTCATTACCTATTCTTGCAACAATTTTGCTGTATTATAATTTTTAAGTGTTCTTCATTACAAAGAACAGGAGATTTGTTGTTTTGCATTTAATACAAATTAATATTTTGTAACTGAGGGCTTAACCCATATTTATGAAAACTGATGTTTATTATTACTACTACAAACCTTTTCTTTCCTTCCAGGTTATTTTTTAACATCTGTATTTCCTAATATTCCCTTTTATGTAGAAATTTTCTAATATCATCCCACTTATGACAAAAGGCATCACTTTACTTGATCTATCATTTTCTTAATTTTGTTTATCTATTTGACAGACAGAGATCACAAGTAGGCAGAGGGCAGGCAGAGAGAGGGGAAGGGAAGCAGGCTCTGGGATCATGACCTGAGCCGAAGGCAGAAGCTTTAACCCACTGAGCCACGCAGGCACCCCTGATCTATAATTTTTTACAGAGATTCTAAAGTATTACCATATTATTCTTTAAGTAGTACATATGTTTAGATTTTTCAAATTAGACTTTCTGATGAAGAGGAAAAGTGACACACAGACGTACTGATTTCTTCCAGTGAAAACACAAACATTTCCATATGTTTTTAATTCCTTATACTTTACCTCCTTACATCCGGAAGTTTTTCTGGGACCTTAAAGACAGTTCTGAAGGTTGAACATTAAAAAAATTTAGAGCATGACATTTACATTGAAAGCATCAAAGATTTATATATATCATAGTGGAATGTTTCCAGCAGATAGCAGTAATGGGTCTTGTGCTAGAAAAATCTGTCTATTATTTCAAATTCTTTAAGGATAAAAGTAAAAGGTTCTTATGCAAGAATGTCTTTTTTTGAATTCACAAGGAAGCACCACATGAACTATTCATGACTCTGTTAAATAAAATGTGAGGTATGTTTATTATAATTTTAAATAAGTCTTCTCTTTCAAGCATTGTTGCTAATATTTTTCTAAAATTTTGTAACTTCATTAAAAACAGTATAAAGAAAAAGCAGAAGAAATTTTGCTCCCAACAAAGACAGAGTAACAGAAAGCCAAGTTATTTTTCTGCCTTAAGCAAATAGCCAAACAAAATAGCAGTAGTTTCCAGAACTACTTTCAGACAAGTAGGTTTTGAGCGACAAGCAGCTCCTGTTAGTGATCCTTGGGGAGAAGAAGCAAACATGGGGAGCAGTCTGATAATCCCAAATCACTGTCTGGAGTGTCTATATACTGAGGGGCCTGAGGGAAAAACCAAAGTAGAGACTAGGAGTCTCTAAATTGAGCAAACCAACCTAAGAGCTGGGTGAACCCAGGGCAGCTGGAAATTGTGTACAGGTTAGCAGGTAGAAGCAGCTATGGGGACAGAGGGCGGCTGCCCAGAGGGCTCTGGAGACATGTGGAAGGTTTCCTTAATTTTTAGCATGCTATTGACCAGCCCATGCATGTTAGGAAATTGAGAGGCCAAGGTAAGAACCACCAGATACTCAAATGCTGGCAAAATTCACACCCAGGAGACCTGCATCACAAGACAAGATGAAGGGAGTACTTCGTGCAGAAGGGCAATGATACTCATGCTCAGATCTTGGTTTCATTCTAGAAATGGCTGATTCTAGGACTGGGAAACAAATTGCAAGATGAACCTTGAACATCATGTAGTACCAGAAAGAGGAAGTGCTCAAAACACAGGAGGATGGAGGCATTTCCTAGAGACACTGGAACCAGGAACTAATCTGACAGAACTTCCAGTGGTCAGAATAGGAATGATCTGTGCAACAAAGTAATGTAGGACTGGATTATAAGCCAAAGTATAAAATAAATATACCTACATCCAAACAGATACAAATAAATAATTGAGTAAATAAATAAATGAGAAGGGGAAACAAAGGCAAAACTCCCTTGGAAGAGAATTATAAATAGCATAAGACTTTATGTAATGTAGGGGTTATCATAAGAGTTTTCACATACTATGTGAGAACATTTGGGTCACTCGGTACCCTATGCATGGTGCAAGCCACGCCCCAGGTCCATGGAAATTTGGGTGGCATATGGATTTGCCAAGCTCCTTAGTTACCAAAGTAAGCTTAATCGAGTCAGAAGGAAAAGAAAGATTATTGTCATTTAAGTCCCTGGGCAGCACAACTGGAGAAAACAACAGTGCTCCTGAGCCAGCCTGAATCAAGGTATAAAAAACCAGAGAGAATAGCAGTGTTATAGAGTACTATATGATATTCTATAGGTTTACTTTCCTCAATTAAAAGTGAATGTTTTGATGTGGTTCTTTTAGGCATGAACAACTTCCTGGAGACAGCTCAGCAAGGATCCATTTTAGTTGCCTTGAAGGGTGGCTGAGCTAGTAACATCAAGCTAACAGTCAATAATCTGCAAAATCTTCCCTGTGAAGGGAAATATAATTGGGAGTATATAAAACCACTGTCAAGAATCTCTGACCATCTAACATTAAGAGGAGGCTCTTGGGAGCTATTGCTTTGAGAAACTATTGCCAAGGAGAGCCTCCACTGCCCTGAGGAGCTAACACTGGACATGGAAGCAATTGCTGGGCATTACTACTAGTGGCCAGCCATGAGAAACTGCCAAGAGGCACTGAGCACCCACCCTGAAGCCCTCCCAAAGCATATACTGTGTCTCAGTGTGTTGTCTTTTCAGCATCCTTGAAAAGCACCTCAAAGACATGTCAAATTCAGCAATGCCCTAAACCAAAATCATAGCCTACCCTTAAATCAGCCACCCTGCCTCAAACTGGCTGTATGCTAGTATTCCCTACCTGAATGATTGACAATATAAATCAAAAGTCCTCATAGTTTCATCATCTCCATTTCTCAAACCCAGTCTATATCCATGTCCAATTACTTTATGTCCTAGGTAACTCTTAATCTTGTCTACCTGTTATATCTTCATTGCCCTACCCAAATAGATGGCAATCAACTTTCTCCTGGACTAAAGCTATATTTTTCCCAAACTGGCTTTCTTTTGCATCCTAAACTCTGCACTCTAGTCAAAGATTAGCAAATGCAAACCTGTCAACATGTTCCCATTGCTCTTGGAATAAAAACAAGAATGTTTAAATTTTCACACAAGGCTTTTCATGTTCCAGACTTTGCTTATTATTTCAGATGGGCCAATAACAACACATCACTACCACCCTCTTCCAAAAACTTTCCTGTGTCAAAGAAGAGAATCCAGGCACTGCATTTCTAAGAGCACTTTTGCATGTGTAGAGTTTGGGGATGACAGGCACTTACACAAGATTCTGAAGGCAGAAGCCCATTGTTCTCATGTTGTGGCAGCAGAAGCATGAGTTGCTGTGAGAGTCACAGCAGCTTCTTCTTGAAAACTACATGCACTGCTGAAATCCTTGACAACGGACACATTTTTTCCCCTGTTTTTCAGAGGTGCTTTCTTCAGTAGCAGGTTTCCTGAACTTCTACAAACTTTACTGCTTCAGCCCTTCCAGTGGATGCATACATCCCTGTATTTCAGACCCACAAATATAGTGTTTTCTGTTTCCTTAACCAAATCCTGTCTGAGACCAGTTTTCATCCTGGAACTGGGCACAAACCTTAAAGATGGAATTCCAGGTTTGGTTTGCAGGTCTGATTCAATTTAAGGCAGTAATGACCTCATTACCTGTGGACATGGGTGTCATTGTTTGGTTTCCCCCAAAAGGGGACCCTGAAACAGAAATTTAAATGCAAATGGTAGGGTGCCTGGGTGGCTCAGGCCCTTAAGCATCTGCGTTCAGCTCAGGTCATGATCCTAGAGACCTGGGATTGAGTCCCACATCAGATTTCCTGATCAGTGGGGAGCCTGCTTCTCCCTCTGCTCCTCCCCACACTTGCGCTTCCTCGCTCTCTCTCGCTCTCTCTCTCTCTCTCTCTCTCTCACACACACACAAATAAATAAATAAAATCTTTTTTAAAAATAAAAATAAATAAATGCAAATGGTTAATCTAAGAGGTGGTGTCAGGGAACACTGGTTAAAAAACTGGAAAATGAGAGAGCTAGGAAAAGAAAAAATCCCTTATCTGGGCATCACTGCTGTGAACAACTGGGACTCAACAGTGCTAGACAACAGTGCAGGACTATTACTCCAACTGAGAGGGGAACCTGGACCTTTTCTCCACTGACTGACTATCTATTTTTGGTCAAAGAATACTTCCAGGGGCATGGATTCCCCAATCCACTTAGCTTGCCCTGAATGCAGATTGAGTGTGTTCCTGTGGCAGAAAGAGAAACAGAGAAGTCCTCAAGCAGAGAGCCACCGCAATGACAGTAAACAACCCACAGCACATAGAGATATGGTGGCAGCTCCAACGAGACATAGGGAAGTGGGCACAGAGCTGTTTATATTATAACCTGTAGTTTCTGCACAATACAAAGCTTTTGAAGACAAAAGTAGCTACTCCATAGATGTACTTTATCTAAGTGCACTGGAGAACTCGAGAAAGAAACAGACAAACTCAGGGTTTTATATTCTTAGTCCAAGTCACAGAGCAGAGTACCCCAGAGATGTTGTGACTTCCTGGAAAGAATTCCTAGTATCTTGAATCTACAAAGTGAGATTTCTGAAAACTAAATTTGTAATCTCATGGATGGTTGAATTATAAGAAAAATTGAATTACAGCCTTGGTAGGGCTCTGATGTTAAAGTTATGGGATTGATAGAAAAGGAATGCAACATGAATAATTGAAATGGGCACATTACAATGAATCTAATTACAGTGACCTACCCAGATTTTTCTGAGTGCCCCTTAAGAACCAATGCAGCCTGCCTTTCCCTCCCCTTTTTGAACTTATCAGCCTCCACGTGCCTGAAGACCATATAATTACCATGTCTTACTGATCAGCTTGAGGGTTATGCCGAATCCTTACCACCTCTTATTGTTTCCAGATTGATAAATATTCTTCTGAGAGAGGTTGCTCAAGCTTCTGTCCACTAACTGTGCATTCATTTTTGGTCAAAGGCTGCTTCCAGAGGCATGAAAAGAGGTTTGGGAAAATACGCAGAACATAAAATTTACCACTTTAACTATTTTTCAGCATTCAGATCTGTGACATTACGGACATTCACATTGGGTAACCATTATCACCTTTCATTCCTTCCATCTTCAAAGATTTCTCAGTTTCTTCAGCTGGAACTCTGTACCCAATCAACACTAACCTGCTCTTCCTCTTCCCACCAGCCTCTGGCAACCACCATCACACTTTCTGTCCCAGTGAATTTGACTGTTCTTTGTACCTCGTGTAAGTGAAATCATACACTATCGGTCCTTTTGCAACTGATTTATTTCACTTTGCGTGTCTTCACGGTTCATCCATGTAGTAGCCTGTGTCAGAATGTCCTACCTTTGTAAGGCTGCATAGTATTCACTGTGTATCTATTCCACATTTTGTTTATCTGTCCATCCATCAACGGGCATTTAGGTCATTTTCATCTTTCCGCTACTGCGAATAATGCTGCTATGTACATTGTTGTGCGAAGAACTAGTCATGTCCCTGTTTTCAATTCTTTTGCATCCAGTGAGCTTTTTACAACTGCTTGTTTCTGTGCTTTAAGCTTCAGTCTTTGACAGAAGCTTTCCTGACATTTGGTGTTCACACTTTTCATAGTTCTTTGCCCCCTCTTCTGTGTTATGTATGTCCCTCTGTACCTTGAATACATAGAGTGGTTTCTGTTTTTCTGGCTGATACAGCCACCTTTTCATGTTTTGTGCTCTCTGCCACTCACTCTGTGCTACAGTGATCGTGGCCTTCATGTTCATTTTACCAGCATGCTCCCTTCCACCTCAGGGCCTTAGAACCTGCTCTTTCGGGAGCTTGGGTTACTTTTGATATACCCATCCCCCTGCAATTAACTCTTTATCTTTCAATCTCAACTCAATGCCACTTCCTCAGGCGAACATTTCTCATCTCCCCCTTATAGCTTTGAGTACCATGTCCTCTTCCTTTAGAAGACTTAACTTGGTTTCTGATTTTCCATTTTGTACTTATCTAATTAACATTTCTAGTATCATCCAGATGTTAAGCTCCACATGAATCTGAGCTCACTTTATTCCTAGCACCAACTTGCTACACTGAGTAGCAATCACTTTCTATGATTTCAAGTCATTTTGGATGCTAGTTAAAGCACTGTGAAATGTAGTAAATGCTGTGTTCTCTGGAGGGGCCATGGAGGGACAAAGTGGAGCCAAAACAGTTCCTTGGGCTGCTGTTTAAATCAACAGCTGAGAGCACACGTCAGAGCTAAGAACATACTCATTCCTATTGTCAGTGGCAAGCAGGGAATGACTCTGGTTAAGGGGATGTCGGTGTGTCTTTGTCTAGCATGATGGAGATTCGGGACTTGCATTTTAGACCTCTCTGAAGAAAGAGAGCACTGACTTCTCTCTATAAAATTTGGAGACTTCAGAAACACACGAACTCTGGAGCACCCACAGCGATAGAAAGAATTCAAACCAGACCCCAACATTTGTTAACAGGGAGTACAAATGGTTGGGAAGAAGAATTAAGTGTGTCTATTTCTTTCATATATTTTAAGCCTTTAGATCTCAAATTGCAGACTTCAGAGATCAGAAGGAGAACACAAGTGCACAGAAATGGAATAAAAGGAAAAGCACAAGTATGCCAATAAGAGACAAATTGTTTGTTTGCCTTCAGTATTTGAAAATGATAGATTGATTGTTTCTGCTCTCCTTATGTAAACTGCAGATAATTTTCAAAGATCACTCTCCAAATTTGACAAAGAGTTTCCAGTTTGAAATTCTGTCCAATATAAGTAAGGATAAGGAAAATACAACAATATACTCCTGACTTAATCATGTATGTGATTATGTTTACATGGCTTTATGCATATGCCCAACCAACTATAAAGCTGTGCTTAGACCAAACCTAAACCCTGAAAACTTCTTCTCTCCCAAACTGAGGACTAATTCATTAGATTGTAATTACAATTTTACAAGTCTAACCTTGAAGATGGGGGGGGGGTCCGATTTATTTCTTCTAGATGTCACTCTAAAGAACTTAATTGGAACTACTAAGCTACTAGTTTTTCTCCTTATTCACCCAAATTTCTGAAGTGACTAATGCTTAGATGACAGTGAAAGTTATTCTAAATAATGAAGTTAGTCACTATCTCACAAGAATCTTCTTAAGGAAAACAAACTATAATGATAAGGCCAGTACATGATGATTGAGATTTGACTCATGGCAATTCAAAGCTCTGCAAGGTTTCACTCTTATTATAGGGACTAGGTATCTGTGTTCTAGGTTATGGGTGGAAATAGGAAGAGAGTGTAGCACTGTGGGTATAGCTTGAGGGAACATCACATGAGCTGATGCAAGGACTAACACCAGAGTCAAAAGCCTGATCAATAAGAGAAAGACAGAGGCCACAGGTATTAGAAAAGAGGGGGGCACCTGGGTGGCTCAGTGGGTAAAAGCCTCTGCCTTCGGCTCGGGTCGTGATTGCAGGGTCTTGGGATCGAGGCCCGCATCGGGCTGTCTGCTCCGCGGAGAGCCTGCTTCCTCCTTTCTCTCTCTCTGTCTGCCTCTCTGCCTACTTGTGATCTCTGTCTGTCAAATAAATAAATAAAATCTTAAAAAAAAAAAAAAAAAAAAGAGGAAGGCCAGAGGCAGCCAGTCACCCTTAGCAAACTGCAGACTGTCAGAACTTGAAGGAACACAGGAATGCAGGGGCAGCAGGGTTAGAGGGTCAAGCAACTAGAGGCAACCTGTAAGTGAAACAGTTGATGGTTCAGTGCAAGGTAGGCAAAGGAAAGATTCTGTAGAGCAGTGGTGACAAGGAGAAGATTCAGATTCGGTGGCAGCTGTTTCTGTTTACCTCTCACCCTGAGAGAGTTGCTTCTGAGTGGACCCAGCCTACAAAGTTGGAAGTGACAATAACAGAGAACAGCTGGTGACATAACGAATGTGTGTGGGGGGAACATGTACAGTTCTCTGGCAAGCAGACGTTTCCCTGAAAAACAGAGCTTCCCTGTAATGTTATCCTCAAGGTCCACATTAATGGTCTATGCTACAAACAAAATCATGTTATCATGAGTACCTATGTGCACATTCTCACGAACTCAAAACATCCTTGGAGGGAATTCAAGTTTGGCCCAATGCTTGATTCTAGCCTTCCATATTTCATATTATGGTATAGTTCCACTCTATGAATATGAAATCCTCAATGGAACCATATGCAATCATCTTGTAGCAAGCACATGACATAAAAGTTCTGTTTATATGACACCAAAAACAGGAAAAATGAATACCCCATCTGCCACCTGGATATGTGGGCTCTAGGATAGAAAGCAATTGTTTATTTAGAACTACACAAAAACTATCTGAATCTTAGACTCCTTTTCACTCCAATACATTGTTGTAATCTAGATAGATCCTTAAATTAAGGTATGGAAACTGGATTTTTGAAAGACATTACTATTGAGAACCTCAAAATGGTTAATCTACTCTTGGGGATAGGTTAAGCTTATATCTATAGTGGGAGAAGTGAGGGGTGGTGTACACTCCATCTGGTCTCTGGGTTTCTGGCATTCATCAGCTTCCATAAAACAGTGTTGGTCATGATATATGAATGCACAAGGCTGCTAGCACATTTGGCCATTTTCCCATTCCTAGACTAACTCAGAAATGTTCAGAAACAAGAATAGGGAGAGGGTAGTTATGGTTGGACTGTCGAGGATGAGGATGTAACAATGAAATCACACAATTGTACCAAGTTGAGATTCCCCAGTCATAGTCAGAACATCCTCTACATGAATGCAGGTTAATAGCTTTGCTCTGTAACCAAGCTAAGTCCCTCTGCCCAATGCACAGCAAAACCAGTCTTTGAGAAGGTATCCAACAAGGAAAGAGTTTATTCAAGAGGCAGCCAAAGGAAGAGATGAGAACACAAACCTCAAATCTGCCTTCCCAAAGGGAGAAAGAATAAGGTTTTGATGATCATAAGGGTTGAGATTTCACACACATTAATTAAAAGGGTAGTTCCTCAATGGACTCAAAGTTATAAACAAATGAGAATACAACTGTGATGCAGATTTATCTATAGCAGATAATCTTATATAAGTGAAGTGCTTAGAATATGACTTAGAATATGACTTAAGGAAAAAATGACCTGGAAAAAATGTTTTTCCTTAAGACAGTTCTATTTTTAGATTGAGTGTCCTCCTAAGTTATGTGTAAGATAGCCATCTTTCTCTTAGATGCAGGTCAAACTAGACATTATCCAAATAGCATCAGCAGGGAACCCAGTTGGTGGAAGGAAGGCTTTACAGACTCCAGTGGCCTCCCATGCTATTTGGAAATCAGTACAGCACTGGTTGCCCAGTGCAGCTGTGGTTGCTATAGGGATGGACTCCTGTGAGTATTCCATCTGCTGCAAGAGGGACAGCTTGGAAGTCCCTCATAGGTCTTAAGAAGAAATGAAGCAAACAAATGACTCATCTGGTTAGGAAGACTGGTTTGACTAAGTAGCTATTTCAGCACATTTCAAGTTTATGCATGCTATGAATCTCTGGTCAAACCAGAAAAATCTTAAATTTCAAAATTAGTTGCAAAAATTATCCCATTTTCAATCAATTGCTTTGAAGCCATTCACATTACCGAAGCACAATGTGTTGCAACCTTTTTTGTGTTAAACTTAGCAAATGCACTTTTATTTAAGTGTTTAAACCATATTTTCCAGAACAATTAATATTAGCTTCTAAACAAAGTGAAGGGCTCATTTAACAGGCTCATTTTGGAGAACACAGCAAAAACAGACTTCTGTGATGAGTCCATATGGAATGTCAGGGTCTCACACATGCTGGGAAAAATTAACTCAAAGTTGTCTGAAACTATTTTTAGCATTGTCTCTCATCACTAAATAGAGAGATTGATTTAAAAATCTGGACATGTACTAATATTACTTTTAAACTCTTAACATCTATCCAAACTCACAAAATTAAACAAGGTCCAATGTAGTGATTTTGAAATATTAGGGGAAAATCCACGTTTCTTGGATTCTCAAAAGAAATAAAATATCCTGAACAGAAATTGGGCTGTTGGACACTGATATCATGAAGAATATAAAATATTTGAAAGTATGAGTGACAGTGGCTGTTACAGTGCATTTTTCTATTAAAATGAGGTTCTGCAAATTTAGTTGGAGAAAATATAACATCTGCTGAATACTTTAGTTTTCATTTTACATAAATTTAAAATTATATGATATTGCTAATGCAGCAGAACCATGTTTAGATAAATTGGATCCTCAAAGTGTCTCCTATGGAAAGGCATATCTGAGTGAAATGTGATCTTTTGGAAGTTACCCCTGAACAGCCTAACTGTTCAAATGTATCACCAGAAATTAAATGTTATTCACACATTCTGTTACTCAAAAGGGTACCTCCCTAGGTGTACCTTACCAAACTCTCCCTAAACAAAATGACCTGTGTGCCCTGAAGGGTAGAGAGCTTAACTTCAGAGACTCACAAGAGAGGCAGAGGAAATATATCAATGGTCCAACATTCTTGATGAATAAAGAAAGACTATTAGCAAACAGGTAAGTTTCCATATAAAACTGATAACACACTCTTACTAATCCCGAATTGAGTGTCTTCAAGTGATTGCTTCTTCTCCTTCTCTGAAGCTCCCCTTCTGAGGTTCTGTCTTGTCATTGCTTTCACAACCATACCCTCCCAACTTCCACTGCCATCAAATTTTGACGCCATTTTTCTCAATTCCCCATGGAGTTCCATGTTAACTAATTTATGCTAAGCTGTTAATGACTGATAATGAATTCAAATAGCATCTCTCCACATGATGTATAGCAGAAACCTTGCTTTTTTATGTCATTAAATAAGAAATGATATATTTTGGGCATTAGGTAGAAGTGGCTGGGAGAGAATTTGGAGCAAGCTAAAGGTAGAGCAAGGGAGATTTGGCAATCCTTCTGATTTTTATCACATGGGAAAGGGTCTATTCTATTTCGGTGCAGGACTGGATCTTTGCTTACCCTGAATACAATGTATTATAAAAAGACCAAAAACAGTGATTTTTTTTATATGAAAGTAATTTTGATATCATTAAATATTCTCTAAGCACCATTATACATACATTTTACATAAATGTAGTATACCTTTTATTTTATTCATTCTCTGAAAATTTGTGATCCACTGAAGATAGAATAAAGCTTAATCTGTTTAATGACGTAGAAAATCATAAACACAAGGCTTAGGATAACCAGGGACTGGCCAACTCATCGGTTTAACAGATTTTTAAATATGGAAGGGGAAGACTAAAGAAAGACGAAGTAGACTAACAAGGAAACAATTAGTGAAGACATCAATTTTGTAAGATTTTATTTTAGGCAAATATATTAGATCCCCTTAAAAATTCAAAACAACAAAAGTCTCTTAGTAGAGACTTGATACACCAAAGCAGAGCAAGCAAAGATTCATGTATCTCAAGATTCTAGAATCAGGGTCAAAGACCAGTTGGATATAAAATCTTTCCCCCTTCTCCTCCACTTCTTCCTCCTCTTCTTTTTCTCTTCCACTCTCTCTCAATCCTTTCTTTCCCTCTCTCTTCCTTTCTTCCTTCCCTTATTGAATATCTCTAAGGCAAACCATTTCAGATAATGAGAATACAGCAGTGAGCCAAACAAAATTTATTTCTCCAAAGTGTATTATAGTTGGAGGGGACAATTAGCAATGCGTACTGTGGTGATTAGTGCTATGAAAATCATGGATCCAAGTAAGGATATGGAGTGTTGGAAGAGGTGGTTCCAGAAAGAATCTCCCCAGTGAAGTGATATTTGGAGGGGAGAAAAAAGAATTGAACCATAACATTAGGACGAAGCATCTGGGATGCAGACTGTACGGTACATTCAGAGACCCTAAGCAAGTATGACTGCCTTCTTGAGGAAGAGCCAGGAGATTGTAGTGCCTGCAGCAGAGTCAGCAAGGATAGTGATCAGCAATGAAAAGGCACAGGCCACTGAGGGATATATTGGGAGGGCTTTCTCAACCAGTCTAATAGTTTTTTTTAAGGAAGTGATAAGAGTTTTAAGCAGAGGGAAATCATGTGCTAGTTTACATTTTCAAGGGAATTTAAAATGTTTAACTACCATTGAATCCCGTAATACATGAATCTAACGTCTTACAGAAAAATATCAATTCAAATAATTACTTTCTTAAAATAAGATATGAAAGAGAATGTCACAATCTGCACAACCGGAAAGGTTCTGAAGAAATTATTTTTAAAAAATCAAGACCTAGACCTTAATAAACAGCCAAACTCAGACCATTTCAGGGTTTTGATGTTGCAAGAATCCATCAAGAAGGAATCTACAAATGATGACCTGATCTAACACTCCCATTTCACAGATAAACAAACAGAATCCTTGAGACACAGAAAAACAAAGGCAGAGCTTAGTCAAATACAGAACTCTTCATTTCTACCTTGTTTCTCTTCCCAGAACATTCTATTATATTTTAAATGTCCTGAACATGCTAATAAAGGATTCAAATGTAAATATCCTGAACACATAGTTTGGAAAGCATGAAATAGACAGAAGTTAAATTGAAAGCCAAACTAAACAAGGTTGTTGAGGGAGGTCCACCAAGAAGGACATTAAATTGATCTAGTAGAACCCAGTTACTAGGTAGAGCATTTATTTGTTTACTTGTTTGTTTGTTTGTTTGAAATGGAACCAATCAGTAGAAGCCTGGAAAGCAGGGCTTTGGCTTTTAAGCCTTTCCCGGCGTCTGTACTTAATTAATAGCTGACACCTTTTTTTTTAAAGAGATGACATTCAAGAATCTGTATGGAGTAACCAATAATCAAATGCATGCATGAGACTACAAAGACCATGTCAAAACTAAAAGAAAAAGAACTGAAAGGAGAATACAATAAGGGCATGGTATTTGAAATATTTGAATACAATAAGGAAGTATGATATATTGATGCATAATTTTATTTATTTACATTTAAAAGAAAAGCTAAATATATTGATGGGGAATAATTAAAAATCCATTCACGAGATCAATAGTTGCAGCTATTTCTTTAAAATCAGATTTTAAGAAATCACCAGCCAAATCATAAGGAATAAGCATGAATTTTGTAAGCTTTTTTTGTAAGATGTATATTATGAATAAAAGATCAAATGTCACAATAAGCTATCATTTTTCACCTGAGTGCACATTCAGAATCTGAGCACAGGACAGCATAAAGAACATCCAATTATGGACATCAGCCAAAACTTCAAAATCACATTCAAGATTTCATTTGTGCTGATGATTAGACATGACAGTGAACCTATTGACTTCAAGGCATTGAAGCTGGTCTTCCAAATATTTAAAAGCATATGATTTTCTCAGAACATGGATTTAAAGAAAGGTCATCTAAATTTGCAAAATATCTTAAACTCATAAAGATGCAGGGAGTATATGCTTTTTCTAACTATTAATCTATTGTTTTTTACTGATTGTGAAAATGAAAATAAAATTAGAAATAGTCTAATGCTGGGGCGCCTGGGTGGCTCAGTGGATTAAGCCTCTGCCTTCGGCTCAGGTCATGATCTCAGGGTCCTGGGATCGAGCCCCGCATCAGGCTCTCTGCTCACCCTTCTTTCTTTCTCTGCCTACTTGTGATCTCTCTGTCTGTCAAATAAATAAATAAAATCTTTTAAAAAAAAAGAAATAGTATAATGCTAATTACACAGTATTATACACTTACTGATTAGGTATGTACTAATATATTATGCATTATGTATTATGTGTGTACCAATTACATAGTATTTACTATTTTTCTAAGAATGGGAGGAAAACCCATTGTTTTTAGACCAAGAATTTACTCATCTACAATCCTATGTTTGGGGGATAATGTGCTCAAGCATTTCAAGATTTCAAATAAATGTTAGTATAACTCTAAAATGGGAAAGCATTTACTAACTTTCAGATCTGTAGTCTTTTATGAATTATTTTAATGTGTATGGCTCACATATGTAAGTAGAGAAAGGAAATGATTTACAGATATCATCATAAAATAGGAGAATGTAATGTTCGTTCTGTATCATCAAGGTTTCAAGCTTATGTTTATGGCCTTGATTATATTTATACAATTATTATTATTACACTTTTGTTATAATATTGAATAAATCTGTATGGCTATTAAGTCTTAGAGTACTTTTGTACATAGTCTCCCATTTGATCTTTAAAACAAGACTTTTATTAAGAAATAAATATTACTATCTCCCTTTTCCACATGAGTTTCTCGAAGTTGAGTGAGTAATTGGTTGAGGGGAGAGTCATAAAACTGTCCTTTTTTGTGGTTGTTTAATGGGCGTTTTGTGATGACTGTAACTTATGTGGGAGTACAGATATATAATCCACAAG
The DNA here is from genome assembly GCF_022355385.1 of Mustela nigripes. NCBI lineage: Eukaryota > Metazoa > Chordata > Mammalia > Carnivora > Mustelidae > Mustela > Mustela nigripes. The sequence goes on along the minus strand of NC_081559.1, from coordinate 33,768,047 downwards.
ATCTTTATTTAAATAATTTATAATAATAGTTGGGAAAGATGTGCCAGAAATCCATTTGACTGATAAAGAGTATACTCAATAAAACCATTTAAAACCTCCAGTAATCACTGATTATAGCAAGATTGCAGGATATAATGTTAACATATGAAAGTCAATTGCTTTCCTACAGGCTAACAATAAACTATTGGAATGTGAAGTTAAAAACACAATCTCATTAATACAATAGCCCCCGATAAAAAGAAAAATCAAGGTGTATATCTAACAAAAATATAGAGGATCTACTTGGGAAACTATAAAAATGATCTAAATAAATGGAAAGAAATTCTGTGTTCATGCATTGAATGACTGAACATTGTCAAATTGTCAATTTTTCACTAATCTATAGGTTCAATGAAATCCTGGAAAACTATATTGTATATTCAGGCAAAGTAACTCTCAAATTTATACGGAAAGAGAAAAGATTATAACAGTAACCAAACAATACTAAAGAACAACAAAGCTGGAAGACTGACAGACTTCAAGACTTAGTATAAATCAAGACAGAATGGTTTCGGTGAAAGAATAGACACAGATTAAAGCAACAAAACAGAGCATTTTCCCTCTTAGTAAATGATTGTACAAGCAAATTAAAGTAACTTGGCAAATCATTATTTTTGCTCATTCTAAAAATCGCTATTTTTTTTTCACAGAAAAAAGACACAGAAGAAATTCAGTGGAGAAAAAAAAATTATTCTAATCAGTATGCTACCCTTTCTAAAATATGAATTACTTTGTGGTTCATTTCTATAGTTCATTATGACAATGACTCTTCATTTCTACTGAACAACTGTTCCCATTCCCCTTTGATTTTCCTTGGGAAATTACCCCTTTCCCCACCTCATGTGATTTTAGTAACACCAGGACATAGAATGCCCACTCATTCCCTGGGTAGATGGGTGAGCATTTTAACCAAGTCTTGCCAATCATGGCACCGGTTGGTTCATTGAGTATAACACAAGCAGCACCAATCACAGAGCTGCTACTTCATATTACTAGCCTTAAGAGAGTTTGTCTTCCTTCCTGATCTCACATTTTGAAGATACAGACTTAGGGCTCTCCATAACTCTTCTTTCCTCCAGCATGAGAGAATGAGGTTAACCTGTGACAAGCAAATCTGAAAATGGGAAGAAAAACATTTTTCGTAATATTATTTGATTGAGCCATTGTATCAATCATGCTTAGACTTCCTGGCTACGTGAGACAAAATCTGTGGGAGTTTTTGTTGCTGTTTGTGGTGGTTTTGTTGTTGTTGCTGTTGTTTACTTAAGTCAGTTTGAGTTGAGTTTCTGTCACTTCCAACAAAAATTGTCCTTAACAAAACATGTTTTTCCTTGAAAATATGACTTTTAAATGAATAGTAATAGTAAGATAATAACAGAGCTATAAAAAGTTAATTATAGAAGAAATTCAGGATTGATTCTGTATAGTTAAATGGCCACTAAGGCGTACCTGTATTCTAATTGGTCAATACCTATGCCCAACCAATCATTTAAATATTTTGGATATCATAAAGTTAAAGAAAGAGAGACCAGAAGGACTAGGTATATGGAAACAGAAATGCTCAATGAAATAAAAAATGTTATAGAAATATTAATTGTTAATGATTTCCTTCAAATAGTCCATGGAATTTTGGACTTTTTCATTCCCTCAGTGTTTGATAAGGAAATGAATCTTTGAGAGGACTTAACATTTTCTTACCAAGTCTTACTTGTTCCAGATGAGTGAAATCCCCAAATGTTGGTGCCAATCAGATGAAGACAAGTAGGAAGCCTCTTTAATCCAATGTAGGACTATTGACAGTTTGTGGCTAAAATAGTCTAATGAATTTTCCTATATTCTGCTCTTTGAAACATAGCCTGATAATTTATCACTGTCCAAGTCATATCAGGGAATTTCATGCTTTCCATGAATCGACTTCTAATAAACAGTTCATTAAAGTCACCACCTACTTTCTCTTTCTGGATTAAGTATGCTATTAATATATTTTTTCATATTTGTATGTTTAATTTTGGTAACAGTGCCATATTTTTTAATGACTTCTATTTCTATATATATAGCTTTTTTTTTTTTTAGATTTTTAAATTTATTTTAGAGAAAGAGAGAGTACAGACAAGCAGGGGGAAAGCCAGAGGAGAGGGAAAGAATTTCAAGCAGAATCACCACTGAGTGAGGAACATGGTGGGGGGGTTCAATTTCATGACCCAGAGACCATGACATGAGCTGAAATTAAGAGCCAGAGGCTTACCTGACTGAGCCACCCAGGTGTCCCTGTACATAACTTTTATACATTGGTGTTTATATGTGTAATCTTCATATTTCTAAACTATAAGATAAAACCAACTACTTTTTTTCCTCCAAATGATCATTTTAATCAACTATGTATTTCCTTTGCTTCTTATATATACCTATGACAATGTCCTTACATTTTGCTTTTCCTGCAAGTCTTTACATTGCACTTTTACCCTATTTTTACATTTCCATAATTTCTTATATGAAGTCTATAATAACCTTTATACAAATTGATATATAACCCTAGATTTTTAATGGTTATACAGGATAAGAATAATTTAATACTTTCTCATGAGGTTAGCACTATGTTTTCTAACATTCTTTCCTGTTTCTAATGACTGAGATATGATATGGCTCCCTAATCTTTTGTCCATGAAGATAAATACCATCTTTAAGAAATTCAGTGTATTTTCCTCTTCAAATATTATCCAGCTGTAAATATTTTTCTAATATATCTCTATCTCCTTGGGAGTCCTTCTGCTCAACTTGGAAGATTGACAATAATACCACATGAGCCCTGTCTCATCAATGGTCAATACTCAGCTGGGTTTCAAGCTTAAAGAAACTGAAAATCAAACATATAGCTTTTAAGGTTTTTTATATGATACCCAATGGCAAGAGAGTGAATAAAAGCTCGTGATTTCACACATAAAAGCAAAATAAAATGAAATGAATAAAGGAGGTTTCGAAGATTTTTTTTTTAATTAGGGCAATATAATGATCCCAAATCTTAGGCACTCTAGCATAAGCTTTGATTATCATAATCACATAGAAATGAGGCCATGGTGGGTTTGTGTATACGAATTTCTATTTTTCCTACATATGCAACCAATGGAGTCAGGTTCTCTTCCCACAACCAGTCACACTGTTTTTCCCTGCAGAGACAGAAAGCAAACATTGAACCATGGGTGATTTATGTTCCAGGACCTTCTAGTTGAAAATAACCCCATGCTACCTTTAAGTCATATTGTAGGAAAATAAGAGATTTCTTTTTTTTTTAATTTTTTTATTTTTTATAAATATATTTTTATCCCCAGGGGTACAGGTCTGTGAATCACCAGGTTTACACACTTCACAGCACTCACCAAATCACATACCTTCCCCAATGTCCATAATCCCACCCCCTTCTCCCAAACCCCCTCCCCCCAGCAATCCTCAGTTTGTTTTGTGAGATTAAGAGTCACTTATGGTTTGTCTCCCTCCCAATCCCATCTTGTTTCATTGATTCTTCTTCTACCCACTTAAGCCGAATGTTTATAGCAGCAATGTCCACAATAGCCAAACTATGGAAAGAACCTAGATGTCCATCAACAGATGAATGGATCAAGAAGATGTGGTATATATACACAATGGAATACTATGCAGCCATCAAAAGAAATGAAATCTTGCCATTTGCAACAACATGGATGGAACTAGAGCATATCATGCTTAGCGAAATAAGTCAAGCAGAGAAAGACAACTATCATATGATCTCCCTGATATGAGGAAGTGGTGAAAACAAGAGATTTCTGATGTGAGATACAATAAGGCTACTCTACAAAATATTAAAATAATTAATTGATTAAATGGAAATTTTCCTCAATAATTAATTGATTAAATGAAAAATGGTTGTTCTGTATAAGATATCAAGATATAGAAGAGCATTTACAGGGGTGCCTGGGTGGCTCAGTGGATTAAGCTTCTACCTTCAGCTCAGGTCATGATCTCAGGGTCCTGGGATTGAGCCCCACATCGGCCTCTCTGCTCAGCGGGGAGCCTGCTTCCCCCTCTCTCCATGCCTGCCTCTCTGCCTACTGTGATCTCTGTCTGTCGAATAAATAAATAAAATCTTAAAAAAAAAGAAGAAGAAGAAGAAGAGCATTTGCATAGGGACCTTTTTTAATAGCACACACAGATTTTATGTGTCTTCTAAACTAACCTTTTCAAGAAAAGCCCTATGTATGACATTGTTTTTCTATTGCCCATATACCTAGCCTGGTTGAAAGTAGTCTAGAACTTGCCATTGGATGAACGGATGGATGAATGAATGAGTGAGAGTGATGCTGCTCTCCTGTACCTTCCTGTTAGTTTAAACTAAATTTCATCCATATTTTTGTACCTAATGCCAGTTAAGAATTCTTATAACAGGACAGCATGCCCAGAGACCAATATGCTAATGAGTCTGAGTAACCATTTTAGAGTGATTCAGAAAGTGAATATCATTATGAAGAAAAAAAATTTGACACATTAAACATCACAGTACAGGACACACTTTATTTTTTTTTTTCATTAACAATGAAGGGAAAGGGAGAAGAAAGCATTAAGAGGCTCATCTTCAAACAAATAAAATATGAGATGTTCACAAGCAATCTATTTAAAAAGGAAATTGTCTTCTCTGACCTTTGCAGTGTCCATGAAAGAAAATATACTCGAGGCACCAGAAAGATTAAAGGTGTGTTTACTAAGAATTAAGACTAGTGGCAAAGCACAATTTTACTTTCAAACTTTGTTTTGTAAAAAGACTATTTCATTCTGACTTACAGAATATTGAATTATAAAATACTGCACCTGTCTTTGACCATCAAAAAGGTCACACAATGCAAAGGATAATAACTTATAAATATGGCATATTTCAGAGAGAAAAGAATATTTAAAAGATAATCAGCAAGTCTGACCTTTTGGAACTCCCATTCATTTTTTTTTTTTACAGTTTAAAAGCACTGATGTATACTTACTTGTCTTTTCACTTGTCTAGAATCTTTCTAATAGCCACGAGAGAAGAAAGCACTTCCCATCCCTTCCAAAACTAACAGACTTTGTCCTCTATCTCTGTGTGTTGATACACACACATGCACATGCACAGACTTTAAGAAATAAAACACTTAATTCTCTAAACTCAAAGTGATAGTGATATTTCTCTCTTCTAACAAGTCAAAGCTCCTTTAAAATGTGGATACACCTGCTATCCCACCCCTCATGTTTTCCATAACTCATTCATTCAATAAATGTTCATTTTGGACCTACTCTGTGCCACAAATTATTGTATGTGTTGGGAAATCAGCAGCAAGCAGAACAGACAATCCTGAGACATCTTGCATCCTTGTGTGAAGGAATTAGACTACAAACATCATGAATAAGTAAAGCATGTAGTACATCGATTCCATGAATGAAAAATAAATCACAGTAAGTATATCAAAGCTTTGAGTGAGGTAGCAATTTTTAATGAGACGGTTAGAAGATGAGCAAACACTTGATGAAGGTGAGGGATTTAGCCAAAGGGATAGGGGATAGTAGAAGGATCTAGGAAGAGAGAAGAGCCAGTGTAAAAGCCATAGGGTGCAGTGTTCCTATTGAGTTTGAGAAACAACAGAACACCAGTATAGCCAGAGGACCAGGGCAAGGGGAAGTGTAATAGGAGATGAGGTTGGAGAGGGTAAGAGGGCACCAGAACATGAATAGCTTTGTAGGGTTTTGGAAACACCCATTGTAGAGGATTTTTAACACAGAAGTGGCATAATCTAACTTAAAATAGAACTTTAAAAAAAATTAAATGTTTGCTCTGTTAATGCTTCAGGTAGCATTTAATGCATAACTTAGTAGCTTAAACCAATAAATGCTTTCTCAGGTCATAATTTTAATGAGAAAATACTTTGTGCCTTACACTGTAGTAGGTGCTGTGAGCCTCCAGAAGCTGTATGAATTATAGCATTAGACCGAAAAAAAGAAAAAAAAAAAAAAAGAAGGCTTAAAATTTGGATGGAAAAAAAAAAAGTTGCAGAAAAGTAAACCAAGTAGTAAATGACATGGGAAGGAAGTGGGACTCCAGCCCTGAGTATCATTATACAAATGACATGCAAAAATTCATTTTCTGAATTTAAGTCATTCCTGTGTGCAAATCAGCATAATGTTCAGATGCGATGTTGTGCATACCCTTTTATGTCTTTGAGAAACATGGAGGTCATCATGACAAGCTTTGGTGAACCTCCAAACAATGTCCTTTCTTTTTCCAAATCTGACATGTGGCCCCACCCTTATCCTTAGGAGAAGTAAGCATCAGAAAGTGTGAATGAAACTTCCCTAGTCGACCCTGCCATTAGTTTCGATATTAATCATCTCAGGAATGAAAAGGATTTTGTCTCCACAGACGACTCAAGCCCTTTTCAGGATGGGTCGTAGGGAATGCCATCTTTTTGCTGACTGCAGTAGTACTTTTTCCAGATATGAACACTTAGTTATGTCAGTATAAGTGAATTAAGATTTGAAACACTTTCATTAAGGCAACCAGATAGCTTCAGTGCCCAGTCAGTATCAAGTTCTGTTTCTAGAGGTTCCTTCTCCAATACCCCCATCAGCACTACCCTGCAGGAAGATTAACAAAATAATAATAAAGGAATCTCTTAAATCCCTTTGTCCAAACTCCAAAGGCTTCCTGAATGACTTATAAACATTTCTCAAATATGCATCAAATATGAAATTATAAGACCATCTATTTTGGTTCACAAGCCATCCAATGAATAGTTCTCTCTGAGCAAAGAGAATAGTGGACAATATAAACCTAAAATGCTACAATTACATGGTAAATCATTGCTTTCCATCTTTTTTCATCTTTTAAATCCACAGGAGGGAGAAAGACCATAATAGGTGTTTTCAGAGGAGGTGGTTGCATTTCCTGGGTGGAACCCTCTCTGACTTCAGCCGTGCTCCTATATATAGTCATTCTAGGAAAGGGGAAGGAATAGACAGACTTTAAAGCCTTAGGATACCACAATTTACAACAAACTACAACCCATTAAGCTGTAACACTCGCCACATTAGCGTGAAATCCATGGTCTTTTAGGTTAAAATCTAAAACAAGGTAATATGGTACACTTGAAAAATCCCAGCTTCTGAACCCAGGCATAGACTAGCTGTGTAAATTTCCCACTCTCTGATCTGGGTTTATCTCATTATAAATCAGCTAATCTAGCTGAGTTGTTGTGAAGTTCAATGATAGGATACAAAATGCCCAACACAAAGTCTAATATTAAATGGCAGTTGCAATTAGGAGAAATAATAACTGATATGTCTAAGTGGTAGGCATCATGTTAAATGCTATTCAAAGATCATCATATTTAACCTAGTAAGAACCTTTTGAGGTAGGTATACCTGTCATCCTTCGGTTGCAAGATGGAATCCAGAATGTCCAGTTAAATTGAAATTTCACATGCCAAGCAGTGTCTGGGACATACAGAACATTTAAGAAATTGTCATTTACCTAAATTTAAATTTAACAGCATATTCTATATTTTTATTTGCTAAATCTAACAACCTTTTATTATTCCCATCAAATGTAGTCATAGAGTACTGAAGACACTTGTCTAGCATCACAAAGCTAGCAAGGTGCTGAAAAGAGATTTGACTCCAAGAGTGGCATGGAAATCCAGGGCCTGAAATATTATGTTATGTTATTATTATTACCAGTACCATGCTATGCAGTAGTAATTCAGAGTGCCTGCATTGTTCTGCTCTCTGACTTGGGAGACCAGAAGAGTGAATCTATGCTCTTCTCAGCCCAGGATTCCTGACTTACAGATTTCCAACAGGAATCCAGGCAGTGATACCAATGAATAGGACAGGAGAGAGATGTAGGGAAGCTTGTGCAACATTTATTCCTTACACTGACTTGACCAAGGCCAGCCATACAAGGAAACTCTTAATCCATGACCTGAAATTCCAATTCCCATCACCACTACCAAATTTGCCCAACACCCACCACCAGGTAAGTTATCAAATAATAGATCCCAAACGACTCCCTATACTTGTCAATGAACATTGGAATATCCCTCTTCAATTTTAAGAAACACAGCAAGAGCCAAAAACACTTAGCAAGTATTTTTTTTTTTAAATGCATGATAGTGGGTTCCATCCCAGTCTGTGCCCAATACTAATGAGTGTAAAGTAATAAATGTATCTGGAAAGCTTTCTCAGTAGCTAAACTGGGTCAGCTGACACATAAAATGTGCCATCCCTGTGTCTTTCTGTTAAACCTGAAGCAAGCAGTCTTTGAGGAGGAGGCAAATTAAAGCATGATACTTTACTGAGGCTGCAGTAAATTGCTCTCTGACCCTTCTTTGTTTTCTATGCACTTTACTTTGCTCAGTAAAGCAGCCTATGGGAGTAACGCCTCTCACGTGGCTGGTGCAAACACCTAGTGGTAACAGGCTTCCTCTGTAATGGAGAAGGTGAGTGATTAATGTGGCTTGTTTCCTTGACCTTGAAGGAAAGAGGAAATCACTAGTGTAAGGAAACAACACAAAACTTTCACCCACAGGAGGACCGCTGGTTCTGCCAATTGTGATTAGGTACAAACTAACAGAAAGGGACTGGATATGGAGAAAATGCCAAGAAAGCTTCAAACCTCATTCTATGGCTTGTTCGGTCATAAAGGCAAAATAATCATTTTTTTTTTCCAACCTTCTATATTATGTTCTCTTGCTACAGGTAAAATCACAAGCTAGAGCCAACACAAATATTCCTGTCTGTTTCCTATCATGGTCAGTGTGAATTATAGCAACTTCATGCAAATAATTGGCTTGTATTGAGATAGTCCTTGAACCTCCTAAAGGACTTCATAATTACAGAGTAAAATTCACAATGTCTGAGAAGCAAATTATGCACCAAGGTACACTGAGAGGTAGTATCCATTCTCAGCACTTGACAAGAAGTTGGCAGAATTGCTGTGGTCTGAGGTCTTTCCATACTGGTACCTGGGCCTTCTGTATAATCTTGGACAAGTCATTTATAGGAACTTCTCCAGAATGTGTATATCCATACACAACATGCATATCTTCCCTAATCCTCTGTGTTCAATGAGACTTTAAAGTCTTTGCAGATGTAATTGAGTTATGATGAGGTCATACTGGATTAAGGTGGCCCCTAAATCCGATTGCTGGCATTCTTATAAGGAGAAGGCCATACAGAGACACACAAAATAAGAAGACCATGCCAACATGAAGCCAAGATTGGAGCTGTGTGGCCACGCACGGAAAAGTCAAGGAAAGATCCATCTTTGGAGCCTTCCGAGGGAGGCTAGCCCTGTAACACCTTGATCTCAGACTTTTGACCTCCAGAGATTTGAGAGAGGTCACTTCTGTTGTTGTAAGCCACCCAGTGTGTGGTATTTTGCTCCAGCAGCACCAGGAAATGAATACAATATGCACCCATTCATATAAAATTCAGGTGAAAGGGACAATTCTGGGGAGGCATGGAGAAGTCATAAAGAATAATAAACTGTCTCTCATCTACCATCTAATAGAAAGACTAGGTTAAATTAGCAAAACCACCAGCAACAGTACACCGAAGTAGCATCGTGTGCCAGATTTTTATGGGGCAAATTAGAAACATAAAGTATGAAATTACATTTTCAAAAAGAGGGGCGCCTAGGTAGCTCAGTGGGTTAAAACCTCTGCCTTCAGCTTGGGTCATGATCCCAGGGTCCTGGGATCGCATCAGGCTCTCTGCTCAGCAGGTAACCTGCTTTCCCGGCTCCCTCTGCTTGCCTCTCTGCCTACTTGTGATCTCTGTCTGTCAGAGATAAAATAAAATCTTTTTTTTAAAATTTAGTTTTCAAGAAGAATGATTTAGTCAGCATATTGCAAGAGCTAAAATTTCAAGCACTTCCTTGATGGCTTGAACCTCACAGGGCTCCAAAGACCTAACCCAGAGCTCCCCGACTCTTACCAGATATGCCTATCACACATGAGGAGAGACTCCTCACCCACCTAGTACCCATGTTTTCTAGACAGTCTGTATTTCACCTTCTTCTCAACCTAAGGAGACTCACTTTCCCACCAGCCCACACAGTTACTCAAACAAGGCAATCGCATACTCCCACAGCTACCTGACATTCTTGGTGCAGCAAAACCTGCAGGCTCACTCTGTTCCCCAATGCAATCCCCATGTGGCTCCGTGTGGGGCTCAGTGTCCTTCTTCCCAGGGCTGTGAGTATATGTGACTCACAATTATATAATAAATTGTTGTCCATCTCAGCTGTCCAGTGTCACATGTCCTGGTCCCTACAAATCCCAGAACCCCAAGGCAGGAACATCTCCTTCACCAATGAAGTGAAGAAGAGGCAAATAAATCAGTAGGGAAGATCATTCTTTAGGGAAATAAGACTTCTAGGTGAGGTATGTTTGAGCAGGATCCTGGAAAAAAACAAAAAACAAAACAAAACAAAACAAACAAACAAACAAACCCACAACAACAACCACAACCAGTAAATGACCATTTGTGAAGAAAATATGAAAAATAGAAACATAAATATGTACACAAAAGAAGAAATTAGCAAATTGAAAACAGAGGTGTCCATTCCAGTGATGGATAGCATAGACCAGCTAGAAGTGGTCAGACTAGAAGGGTGACAGAGAGCCCATTCATACCAATTCAAGAGAGAAGACACAGTAGACACGCAGGCCCAGTGGGGTTATTTTTCAAATAAAATGTCCCAGATCATATCCAGAGATGAAATATGTCTGCAACTAAGAACTATCAGAGAAAATTAATCTAGCTTTTTTCTATTGGGACACATGAGTTTCCTTTGATTTTTATGTGTTTCCAGAATTCTACAAACATCTATCCAAGATAAAACCAAGCCAGTTTTGAAGCTCTGCAGATGGCCATTACCTAAGCCCATGAAAAATGTGTCTGCAGGCTAGTATCATTTTTGCCCAAAACATGTTCTCATAAGACAAAAAACAACAATAACAAAAATCCAAACCTTACACTTCTCAGTTTCTTTTCAAGATAAATTAGACAGCATTTCACTTATATTTCCTTCCTCCATATAACACTGAAATTTTCTACGGCTTTAACGAATTTGATTTACCTGTATTTTATCCAGGGATTGGGTCCAGTGCTATTGATTACCTTTGCTTTTTCTACATTTGAGGACAGTAAGGATTATAGTAGTTTCCTGATGTCAATTTTTGAGACCAGAAGGAAGATTTCTTAAAACATCCTTTTAGGCAAATGAATGATCGCAGTTTCTAAAAAGTAGAAAAATGGACTTACTTGAATATCTCTTGCATTCTGTCTCCCATTTTTCAAATGTGTTTTATGAGAATAAGTGAGGTGGTTACAATAGGAGCAGCTTCAAGAGAAGAAGAGAGAGTTAACAGAGCTGATTTACCCTAAATAATTACTTCCCAGATAATTTTTGAATATCAATCTTATTGAGGTATAATTTACCTCAAATAAAATAGATCCATTTGTTAGTATAAAAAAATAAAATTTCTAAGATCTGCCACCCAGAACTTGTATTTTTAGATTGTATGTGTATATGTTGTATATATATTTACAACCTCAGGAGTTTCACTTGCCTGCCAGTGTATATAATTACTCAAAAAAAGTATATACATACCACATGTATATATTATACCACACATATATATTACATCATTTATAATGATACAATACATGATACTACATTTTATTGTTTTAATTTTTTAATTATTTTTTAATTTTTATTTTAATTGAATTTAATTCAACATAATTTTATATATTATATATAATTTATATTAAAATGTATACATAAATTATGTATAATATAATTTGATATATTGTGAAGAGCACAGTGCTGTCCCAAATCAAATATAATTTTATCTTCAATTTTCCATCTTTGACTCTAAAATTTCTAACATCACAGAGATTATTCCATTTTCACATTATGAATTGGAGAAGTTGTATCCCTAGAATTTTAAGGGAGGAGGGTCAGTCCTCAGCTAATATGATATTTACTCTCATCTCTCTATTCAGTAAAGCAAGGAGTTTTTTTAAGGCACAATGGACATTTTATGACTAGTTTCCACAATAGACCTGATCGGTTGGAACCTTATTATCATCAAGAACATGACCTAAACCTCATATGGTCTAACCTTTTTTTAATGCCCTATTACATCTCATATTTTTTCCAATTGTTCTCACCTTCCAGAGGTTATAATATTAATGACATGCGAGAAGAAGCTTGATATTAATTATAAACTGGTTTGAAAACTCCAGATTTGCTGACATTTGCATAATGGCTTTCTTTTGTTCCTTTCATTCCCAGATAATTGAGTTAGAATATCTCTGTTAAACAAAACAACCTTTCAGAAAGACAATTGGACTTCATTATTATTGGGTCCGTGGTCAAAGGAGCGAGACTGATACAAAGTGAAAGTCAAGCAAAGCTTTATTTCGCGCCAAGCATCAAGAATCAAACTGACCAGCCAGGACTATCTCTTGCAAAGAGACGACTCCTCCCAGCCTCACAGACTAACTTTTATAGAGTAAAGGCCATGTGGTTGAGCCTGGCCACACACAGGTGGCCAACTGAATTACAATTCACCCTATAATAGTTATTTGAACTAGCCTATCACTCTGGTCAGAATTGGCGCCCAAAAGGCAGGGCCCACATTCTTGGGTGGTTAGGGAGGTGCTTTCCTGATTGGATGTCTCCACCCGGCTTGGCTCATCCTTGTATTCTGGGCTCTGTTTCCTCCCTCTGACCTGACACGTCCTGGTATATGGGCTCTGTTATCAGGGGCTGATCAGTCATATTTTTCTGGTTTCCCAGACTTGTTTCTAAGTAAGTTTCTCTGAGGGGGGGGGCAGGGTCAATCTAAGTTTACTGCATAAACAACAAAATGGCTCGCTCTGGCTAAGCAGGCCCTTCCTTACATTCCCCCCTTTTCTTTGGAGATTAGTCAAATCCTTGACTTTTTAGCCTAGTTCTATGTTCTTCTGTTGTAAGAGGTTATATTGAGCATGTACGATTAACATTTATTGTTCTTGGGTTTTCCATATTTTCTTTTGTACAAATGACATTAGGGCATTTATAATGCAGGGTCCAAAAAGTAATATTAGTAATTATAAAACCAGGGGGACTGCAATTGCTGATTTTAGGGAAGTCGTCAATGGAGACCAGTTGAACAAACTTTTATAGCATCCCTATTGTGCACAATAGTACTCTGGTGGGTCCCCAGGCCCTTCCCCCCACCGCATTGGGGAGGCCCTGTGCTAAGGCACATGTAAAACTGTAAGGCATCCAAAGAAGGGTTAATAGGTGCCAGTTGGCATAAGGTTACATTAAATTGCACAGTTGGCTGATGAGTTAGCCATTTACTGCTTTGTATAAACTTTTCCACTTCTCCTAATTCCATTCGTTTAATTTCCCACCTATACTCTTCTGTCTTATGAGGTGACTTAGAAGCTCTTACAAAAACAGGTAACAATAGGGGCATCTGGGTTGTTCAGTGGGTTAAAGCCTCTGGCTTCAGCTCAGGTCATGATCCCAGGGTCCTGGGATCAAGCCCCACATTGGGCTCTCCACTCAGCGGGGAGCCTGCTTCTCCCTCTCTCTCTCTCTGCCTGCCTCTCTGCCTACTTGTGATCTCTATCTGTCAAATAAATAAATAAAATCTTTAAAAAAAAAAAACAGGTAACAATAGGAGCAACAATGAACTCATAGTCTTTTGAGTCTTAGCTTTATTCCACGGTCAGCAGGGTCCATCAGCGGCAGCTTCCATCTCTGGTGGGTGTCCTCGTCCTCGGCTCGTTTGACGTGACCTGCATGAATCCAGGCCCGGATGTCATCTACTTTCACTGCCATGGGGGTGGTAAGGATGACAGTAAAGGTCCCTTTCAGCAAAGCTCCAAGTTTCCCACTTGGTGATGGCATATCCAAACCAAGTCCCCAGGTTGGTAAGGATGTGGTTCCAGCTCCGTCTCTGTCTCAGTGTGGGCAGTTCGGACCTCTGGTTGGGCTAGACAGACTGTAATGCCTGTACAGACTGTACAGACTGACCAGTCATTTTTGCTAGGGCAACCTCTTGTAGCTGAGGGCAGAGCCGGGGGGGGGGGGGGGGCTCCCCGAACATTATTTCAAATGGGATCTCCTTGTTTAAGCAGGGTGTACATCGTGCTCTGAGGAGGGCAAAAGGAAGGAGATCCACCCATCCACCGCCAGTCTCCAGAATTAGCTTTGTCAAGGTCTCTTTAAGAGTCCGGCTCATTCTCTCTACTTGCCCAGAACTCTGGGGCTGGTAGGCACAATGTAATTGTCAGTTAGTGCTCACGGCTTTGGCCAATGCCTGTGAGACTGAACTCGCAAATGCAGAGCCATTGTTTGACCCAATCATGAGAAGTACCCAAACCTCTAGTAGTTTTTTGGCTACCACTTCTGCCATCTCATGTTTGGCAGAAAAAGTCTCCACCCAGCCTGAAAAGGTATCCACAAAAACTAACATATACTTGTGTCTATATTTTCCCAGTTTCATTTCTGTAAAATCCATTTCCCAATAAATTCCTGGATCCTTACCTCTTTTTCTCTTCTCTCTTCCCATTCTAGTTCTTCCCGCATTTACTGCCTGACATTGAGCACATCTATCAACGACATCCTGAGTCATACGCCATAATTTAGAAATGGGAAACTGCTTGCCCATAAGCTCCTTAAGCTTGCGTGTCCCCAAATGAGTGCCCTGATGTATTTGGCTTACTAATTTCTTCCTAGTCTTTGAGGAAGAATGAACTTTTCTGTTCTAGTCTCAGCCCAGTCCCCTTCATAGTCTAGTTTAACCCATTTTTGTAAATATTTCAAATCTTCCTCTGAAGTTTGCCTCAAGTTTTCTAGCTTAGGTAAACAAACATTTAAAGACAACCAAATCTAGAATCTAACATCCATAAAGGCATGTTATTAAAATAGAATTTTTCTCTCTAAAATAACCCTCATTTCCAGAGATAGCCAAATCAGGACTAAGTTATTTGAAAAACAAATCCAGTTTTAACAAACTTGGCCTAATTATTTATGTAAGTTCAGCAAGAACAGTGAATAATCATATAGATCTTCTAGAATCTGCTTTGCTGGAGATTCTTATAAGGAAACTCTAGGTTGAACTTTTAGTAGCCTCTCTGAGCCAGAAGCCAAGCCACGTACTTGCCATCAGATAAGCCTGCAATACCTGTCGATTTGGGTGAACTCTTCTTCCTGAGGTTCCCAAAGTATCCTGCCAGGAAGTGACATTCTTTACTCACCTGGTGAGGCTGCTGGGAACTCTGTAAGCAAGGTATCAGGCCAATGGTTCCAAAGGGCTTTACGGCTCCAGGTTTTATAAAGTCAACCTCAGTTCCTTTAAGCTGTCTGGTCATATCTGAATCTTTTCAAATATGACATTCCAGTCAAACCCTTGGTAAAATAACCAGTTTCCAATGCTGTCCTGTTACAATGAGAACAGATTCTTGTTGAACTTATGCAAATGACTGATTGCCACGGAAGAAAGAATACTTACTAGGACTTTTTGGTTTCGGAGGGTTTAGATAGAAAAGTTGAATGCCTTGGTTTGTTTTGCAAATAAATATTTTTACATTTCTGTAAGTTATAGATAACTTAAGAAAAAGTTTCCCTAGTCTAGAGGAATAAACATTACAGAACCAGTAATGTTTAAAACATTAAGGGACACAACATTACAACCTTTCAGTTCTTCTAGTCCCATGTTACTAATTCTGGTTTAGTCTGAATGCAGCTCTTCCTTCTGTAAATTCTTACCCATGTCAGTTCCAGGATTTTAATATATCAAAGACCTGTATTTGTCCTGAAAGTCTCCCATATGAAGTTCTTTTAGGGCAGAATTCATCTTACAAGAGAATTAAAACAATTAAAAATGGCAAAAACTCAGAATAGATATGGTTAAATTACCAGGTGATGACCTTATTAAAACATTAAAACTTTAGGAAATGCATAGAATCTCTAGAATAGTTACAGCATTTATCCAAATGTAACCCAAGGTTTATTATTGGTTTAGCAGTACTTACTGAGTAATTTCATATACCAAGGAAAAGTCTTATGAGTCAAAGAGATCTCATTTATAACTCTGGGCTGGCAAAGAGAAAACTGTAACAGATCAATTAACTTAAGAAAACTTTGCCTTTTTAAACAGAGAGAAAACCAGTTTTTCTATACCAATGTCTTTCCTTTTGTTTTTAAGCATACAGTCTTAAGTTATGAGTTTTCTGGGTTTCCCTCCCATCGTGAATGATACCGCAGACAAAGGGAGGGGGATTTTTCAGATACTGTACTGCTTGCATCCCTCGCGGGAACTTAGGAGCATTTTAGCTAAGGTCTGTCCGTATAAACCCTGGACCAGGCTACTCCATGGACTAGATGACTATTACGCCATATGACACCCCGCGAGACTCAGGGTGCAGCCCACTCAGACTCTGTAGCTGAAGCAGTAAAGCCACATAGACACATTGACACAGTCAGGCACTCTTCAAATTCAAAAAGGTTGGACTCCCCGCTCTGCGTTTCCCTGGTTAGTGGAGGTGATCAGTCTTGCCTTTGATTCTATATGAACAAGGGTGAGTTTCTATGGTTACAGGCAATGGGGGATGGTAACAGGTTGTTTTCACAGTCTTTCAAGGCCAGGCCACTTTTCCAATCTCTCAAGGCCAAATGGCCCTTTTACTTGGAAGTATAATCTATGTGGAGGTATGTCCAGAGAGTGTTAAATCACCTTGGGGGCTGTTTTTCTTTCTTTCTTATTCAAACTGGATCAGGCATCTGGTCTTTTTCTTTTCTCTCTCTCTCTCTCTTTTTTTTTCCTTAGTCTATCCTGACCATATCTAATTTTTTTTTTTATTTTCTGAAGATTTCCCTTTACAAATCTTTTATAACTTTTCTTTGCATTTATATTTTGTCCCAAGCCATTTTCTTCCAAACAACCATTTCATTTAGGACAAAATTACCCTTTTTTTTACTTTCAACAAAATGTACTCCCATTTCTTAAATCTTTCTTACATATCATCTACTTTTCCACAGAGCTGTTTCCCTTATTTCCATCAGTCTTAGTTACACTTAGCAGAATGTTGTACTCTTAGAAACACCTTAATCAGTTATTAACCAATTGTGAATGGCCCCAGAATTTTTTAGATGGCAAATTTATCAATAAGTTAAGCACAAAACATGTTTACCAACAGATTTCAAAAGCACTAACCTAGTTGCAGCAGCCAGCGATCTAGCATTTTATCCCATTTGGTTAAGACCTAGATGTCCATAATTTAATTCCATTTGTCATCCAACCAAAACTTTAAAGTTTCAGGTTACCAAAGGCTTTGAAAGCTACTTCAGCAAATACCCCTTAAAACTTTGAGATGGACAATTAACCATCAGTTTAGTAATTTCTTTGCTAACAAATTTTAACAAATAACACGAGCTCATTTGACCTTCAATAAACTTCGAAGTTTCACATTTACTGCTGATAACTTAAAAGACATGTTTATCTTAATTCAACCAACAAACCTAACTTAGTTTAAATAGTGATTTACGTTCCTCCTGGGCCCTCGATCTTGAATGTTGACCTGAGACCCGGGTGGGAAGATCCGGAGTGGGGGGTGTCAGGTCTCGGGGTGGCTCTTCTTGTTTCCTGACAGTAAAGAACAGAAGAAAGTGCCGCCAGAAGGCAGAGGAAGGGTTCCCAGTTTTAGAGCTCATCAGCTCCAAGAGAGAAGCAGACGCCATGCTTTCCCGCCAGCAAGGGGGAGGGTCTAAGCAGTCCAGGTTGGGCCAGAGAAGACAGGGCATTTCCCCCAAACAAAGAGAGTTTTGGCAGCTGCTTGGGAATATTCCTTATGGTCTCTGTCTCGAGTTAGACTAACCCTAGTTGGCTCCGGTTATAGCCATTAACACAGGAAATGAGTGAGGGAGAAGCCCCACATCTATTAGGAGGAATGGAGAGATGAAAGAGCCCCCTTACTCTCTGTTTTACCCATTTCTTTAAACACAACAAACAACACAGCAGACAACAAAAAGACAAGACAAAGACAGCCACAGACCCAGCAGCCCTTCTTCAACCAGATGTCAAGCCCAAAGGTGTGCAAGATATAATCCCAATTCAAAAACACAACCTGCTGCTGGTGGGGATTTTCTCCGTCCCCTAGATATGTTTGCTGGTGGGGATTTTCTTGGTCCCCTGATCACCTGGGAGGGCCCGTAACCCCTGGCGATCCCTCCCCAGACGGATGGGACATCCCCGCATCCACTCCAGCCCCGGGGAGCTGTGCTGCATCCAGCTTCTCCCCGGTAGGCTTTACCCTGGAGCTCCACAACCAGATAGACAGACAGGATCTCAAGGGGTCTTGAGATCTTACCTCCAGAGGCTTTTCCCAGTAATTCTAATGCTGGCTCAGTTCTTGTCAGTTTGATCGTGGATGAGCCCCCAATGTTGGGTCCATGGTCAAAGGAGCGAGACTGATACAAAGTGAAGGTCAAGCAAAGCTTTATTTCGCGCCAAGCATCAAGAATCAAACTGACCAGCCAGGGCCATCTCTTGCAAAGAGGGGATTCCTCCCAGCCCCACAGACTAACTTTTATAGAGTAAAGGCCATGTGATCAAGCCTGGCCACACACAGGTGGCCAATTGAATTACAATTCATCCTATAATAGTTATTTGAACTAGCCTATCACTCTGGTCAGAATTGGCACCCAAAAGGCAGGGCCCACATTCTTGGGTGGTTAGGGAGGTGCTTTCCTGATTGGATGTCTCCACCTGGCTTGGCTCATCCTTGTATTCTGGGCTGTTTTCTCCCCCTGACCTGACACGTCCTGGTATATGGGCTCTGTTATCAGGGGCTGATCAGTCATATTTTTCTGGTTTCCCAGACTTGTTTCTAAGTAAGTTTCTCTGGGGGGGGGGGGGGGCAGGGTCAATCTAAGTTTACTGCATAAACAACAAAATGGCTCGCTCTGGCTAAGCAGGCCCTTACAATTATAATCCTTGGTGAACTAAGAGGTGTTAACACGGTAAAGGAATGTTTCTTTTCTCTTCTTTGGAACATAAATTCTAGAGTTTAGGGTTTCAAAGTTGGCACAGGAAATTAAAACAAAAGCAGACACTAAAACACTGTATTGCAATCTATTGGGGAATTAACCAGACAAGGGACAACAGTGACAGCCGTTTCTGTCTATGTGTCTGCTCATAAGGTTCCTGCAGTTCCTCCACCCCTAAGCGGATGTGGGAGAGAGAGTGCTGAGGTGGGACATGCGCTGATTTCACCGGTCACATTTGTTCTATCTTTCTAAGGTTCATGTGAATCCTGCACAGACCCCAAAGAAAACACAGCTCCCCAGAAAGACTCGAGCTCCCGAGCCATTCACGATGGTCACACTGCTTTCATTACTTAATCAAACAAATCTTTCTTAAAATTCTAAAAAGTGTGTATATATCTTGGAATAATTCTAGGTCATCAGCTCAAGGCTCACATTTATCAGTTCATTTCCTTTTCTTCTTTTAGAATACATTTCTTTTTATATCGCTGTCCTGTTGACTTTCTCATAAGAAACCACAATACCTTTTACCTTCAGCATTTGTAATTTTTCCACATCTTTGATTATCCTGTGTTTGTCATTCTTTTCTAGTGTTAGTCATTTGTTTTGCTCCTTCCTGGATGGCCCTGTTATTCTCATCCCGCTTCTAGACTTGTCAGAGTATCCTCCACAAAAGGTTTGTGAGGTCTCCTACTATGTTACTTTGGTTTAGCCGAATTACAGTTTTAATCGATTTTCATTTGTTTTTCTGATTTCAGCATTTCTTTTTGGGACTAGGAGTCTGGTTGATTTCAGGATTCATCATTTCCTTCAGACTCCAGCCTCACTGTCACCTTCCTTTCATAATCTGGTCAGCTGTCTTCTATATTTTTATACCATTTTATGTATATTCTACCTTAATCCACTAATCTCTGGTAATGTTAGGCTATTCCTTCTCTTTTTCTTTTTCTATTAACAAAGATATTTGCACCACCTATTGCTATGCAACCTAGTAATTATTCTTTCTTCATTGTTTTCAGTCAGCATCAATTTACGTTAGGAAGTTAGTCCACTCTACCGCTGAAAGAAGAGCATGTAAATACAGTTTCCAATGAAAAATAGCATTATAAAATCTAAAACAGAAATCGAATATGGGTTTTAAAACGCTGAAAATAAAAAAAGAATACTAGAAGGGTGAGAAAGGGGAGACGAAACAAATGGATCCCATGAAAATGTGTTATTCTACATCAAAATGGGATTTTGCTGTATACTTTAAAAATCCGTATGTTCCAACAGAATTAAAAAAAAAAGTCATAACGTATGGATAAATGGCCATATAATTTAAGATATTCGGTCTCTGGATTTGCAAGCCATACTGACCACACTTTTGTGGGCTTGCCATATGAAACATAAACCTTTACCATAGACTCAAGCTATTACCATTCGAATGAAGTGGCTCTGTCTTGTATTACCACTTCCCACAATGACGATCCCATACAATAAATTAATGGGCTATATTACTTAAGGTTTTGATTCATGCTTAATTATAGGTTCCCTCATTTAATTAGAAATTAAAGACAATAACCAAGCCTCCCTCTAAACCACTGTCTGAGACTAATGAATTTCCTATTCGTCACAGCGGGAAGCTTCCCTAATCTATTTCCTCACCCCCAGACCAGGTTGAGTGCCTTTCTTACATGTTCTCATAACACGATGTTTTTCTCCTTCATAGCCCTTAACATGATCATAATTATTTCAAAGATCGATGCAATTAGCAGCTGAACTCTGTCTTCCCTCCTGTCCCCTTCTAAGCCCCACGTGGGCACAGACCCGGACCCACCTGTATAATGCATGCCAGTGATAATGGCTCAGTAAATATCTGTGGACCGCATATGAAATGAAAGCCAGTGTTATATCCCAAAACTAGTGCTACAAAACTTCTATTACAGAACACTCAAAAGTGTTGTTGCTGGTCAAAACCAGCTGAAGAACTACCCGTCTGTGAATTAAATGTAAGTTCAAAACACATCCCACTTAACAATAAACACTCAACTGCAAATACTAGAGCAAAAAGTCAGCACTTAGGATATTTTACCTGTATGCAAAGTGTTTGGGAAGCTTAGGTAAATGCTTTTGAGTAGATAGAGTGAATGAGCCCATTGAAAAGAAAACAAATTCTGGCTTGAGAGTTTGTTTTTACTCATCACAGGGACCAAGAGTGTGCAATTAAAGATATTAATGCCTCACAGGGAAAGTAGTGTTATACCTTGAAATACGTGACTTTGGAATGGTGATCCCATTATGGAATACAAATCATGCCTTACAGCTGGTCACTCTACAAAGATGTTCTGAGAGAGATTCATTAGTTCTTTTGTATGCTTTTGCAGTGGGCCAAGCACTATTTGAGATGCTTTTCTCTCCCTTTTATGTTATGTGTGTATGAAATCTCAATATAGATGCTTATATAGTTCACTCTATAAAGCACAGCTGTGAGATTATTGCTTACTATTACATTAAAGAAAGAAACACAATCGAGAGGCCTGGATACAGTGAATAACTGATGAGAGCTATGATTGAAATGCCTTTTTCCACATTTCCAAATGTAGTAGCAAAAAGGAGGTCATTTGCATATGCTATGGGAGTGGAATACAATCTTAATAATTTATGTATTTTAAACCAAATCTGATTTTTGCTATTATTATCTGTGTTAATCAAACTGTAAATTCATAATTTCCTGTTGTTATTACTCTAGTCTCCATCTCTTTATTTTAAAAAATTAGAAATTGAGTATCATTGACGTTATTTAAAATCAAATGTTGACATACACATTTCATTACTGAGCCAATTCCTCCACTTAACAAGATAGAGCCAGTTTTAGGAAGAAAGAGAAAGGAGAAGGAAAGGGAGGGAAAAGGCAAGAAGAGGGCTGAGAGATGGAGGAGAAAGAGAGAAAAGGAAGAAAGGAAGGAGGGAAGGAAAAGATCTTAACACTCTTAACATGCTAATTGAACGCTAAAGCTAGCCCTCTGCTGCAGCCTGCTGGCAGACTGGAGAACTGCAAGTGAGAAAACTGCTGGCAATAAAAAATTTATTATACATGCTTCGTTTTAAATTCAGCAGTCTCAAATAATTTTACTACACATAATCTAGTGGACTATACATAAAACAAAACATGTTGTTTCTCAATTAAGAAGTAAGCTAACTCTGCAAACGGATGTATAAGTATCATAATATACTTCCTTACAATAGGAGACAGATTAATATTCCAAATTAGAAAGTAATAACCAGATTCCTAACCAGACTGCATTAGTTAACCGCTCACTTCAAAGAAACTCATTTTTTACACAGATAAAACCATGACGGGGACAGAGCACAGATGAAAATTACTGTATAAGGAGAGACTGTGCCGAACATCATTTTTGAGGATCCGTATTCGACCGCAAGTTCTGAGACTACATCTGAGTGTTTAAAATATCAGAAGGCTTTGTAAAAAGGACAAAGTATCTATTGTAAAATGTCCAGAAATTTGTTTAGTGGAATTCCAGGTGGAAGCAGACAGGATGAGGTTTAGGGGTAAACTCTTTCTCTATTTAAGCAAGGCTCACTGGTGAATGCTCTTAGTCAAAACTCAAGAACTCACCCACGTATCAACATGGGTGAGGAAGCCATGGGATGTTAAATACATGTTTAATGATATAGGGGAATTTTTAATTTGGAGAAAAAGCTTTCTGTTAAGGATACACATACACACTCACAGAATTATTTTATGACACTATGTTATTCTTACTTGGTTGGAGGATGGGACTTTAGAGCTTCTGGAACGGGGAAAAAGAAGCATTGAGGTAGAGAGGCTAATATTGGTTGCAAAGATCTCCATGTAGATGATGATGACAAGGACAAAAGGCACTTTGGGAACAGTGACCTGACCCTGAGTTAAGCTTTCTTTCCTTACTGCAATTCTCTTATAGTATCTTCAAATTTTCAGTTCAGTTTTAATCACTTCAACTAGTTGAAGACTTGGCTTCCAGAATTAAAAATAAAATCCCTCAGAATAAAAATTTAGAATAAAAATTTTAATGTAATAGGTTGTGCACAACTTCTGAATTTTTCTTTGTCTCTCAACATGCAAAGTATGCAGGAAATTTTGAAATAAATGAGGGTGTCATGGATTAGAAGTTGAATACAGAATGACTTAATTTCAAGTGAATCATCTTTGGTGTGTGAACGGAGAAAAACCTCTCTTAGTGACAAAGAAGGAGTTCTTGGTGACTGTGGAGAGGGAACGTTTGAATGAGATTTTAAAATCTGCCTGTTCTAAAGAATTTTATTAAATCAATACCAACAATAATATCATTTAATAACTAAGTGGTATGTCCATGCTAGAACTAAATTCCTAATAATCCTCACATTTTATGAGGTGCCCTTATTATATTTATAAAGACAAAAACCAACCTCGGAACGGCAACACTCATGCCTTACCCATGGTATCTCCTCAGCAATGTTTCCTGTAGTAAGGTAGGAGCCATACTGGTTGGTTCTCAAAACAACAGGGAGTCATTCTGGATTTTCCATAGGACACTATCATCTCAAACCCCTTTTTAAAAAGTAGGGGGAGGAATGCCTGGGTGGCTCAGTTGGTTAAGCTTCTGCCTTTGGTTCAGGTGAGGATCCCAGGGTCCTGCAATCCAGTCCTGCATTGGGCTCCCGCTCAACAGCCTGCTTCTCCTTCTGACCACCCCCCTTATGAGCTTTCTTGCTCTCACTCACTCTCTCTCTCAAGTAAATAAATAAAATCTTTTTAAAAAGGAGAGTGAAAAATATACACATAATATATATATTACATATAATATATAATAACAATATATAATATATGTAATATATTACATATATGTATAATATGTTATATTATATATGTAATATATTATATATATGTAATATAGATATATATTATAGATATATGTAATATATATATAATTTCTTCCAACACCATTTGGGATAAGGATGTGATATATAAATGACTATAAATCTATAAATGGTTTATGGTATATCGACTAAAACACTATAACATGGCTACAGTTAAGCTTAAAAAAGAACTACATAACCAGTAGTCAAATAAATCAAGATAAAATGGTAAGAAATAATTCATAACCATTTTTAAACAATTAATCGTCAGCGAGGTATTATCATTATATAAACATGAAAAACAGGTGGAAGGAAATGGGCTAATAGTTTTCTGGTTTCTTCCTCAAAACAGTGCTTGATGTTATCATGTTTGTGTGATAAAGAAATGCACACAGAGGCATCCGTTCAGAATCTCCAGGAACCGGATGCCAAGACAGGATTCAGCACACACGGGATTTGTTGGGAGGAGGCCCAGGAAGGATGAGGATGAGGACTCAGGGAAGGCAGGCAGGTCCGCAGACAGCCCTGCAATCCCGAACACCTGGGAAGGGGCGGGAAGGGAAGGAGGAGAGGTCCTGCGTCACAGGCTGCTGTGTCACCGTAAGAAAGTTTGGACCATGCTAACGGGGAGCCCTGGAGCTGAAGCCACCGCTTAGCATAGGCCTGTGTTTGGCAGGAAGAGGCCCGTAGGTGTACCTTCTCTTGCAGTACCTGGCGAGGGAATAGCCCTGGGGAAGAGGGGCTTCAGCATGAACACAGTGGGGGATCCCAGAGGTTCCTGGGGGTTTTAATTCCATCCCCCAGCCGGTCTGGGCCGTGCTGTCAGGGCCAGCGCAGAGTGCACATACCTCAGGAAGTTTGGGCTGTTTCTTCCAATGTCCTGGATCCTGGATCCATTTCTACCTGGATCACGGTCTGCCCCAGTTGCTCTGGGTTTTGTCATCTTTCTCCCACAGTTTAATTATATATGTGATTCCTACAGTATTTTGTGTGTCAGTGATTTTTTATTCTCTCCAGTTATTTTTTTCTTAAGATTTTATTTATTCATTTGACAGGGAGAGAGAGAGAGTGAGCTTGCATAAGGAGGGGGAGGGGAAGAAAGAGAAGCACGATCTCCTCTGAACAGAGAGCCCTAGGCAGGGCTCAATCCCAGGACCCTGGGATCATGACCCCAGCGGAAGGCAGTCACTTAAAGGCTGAGCCACCCAGGTGCCCCTAATTCTCTCCAGTTTTTGTCCTGTGACCTGGTCTATCAATTGAAATGGTATGTCGCTTACTAACAATGACAATTTTTTTTAATTCTATCAATAAAGACTTTGGGTGCAGGGTTGGAGAGAGAGGGAATGCCAAATGAACTTGAAAAGAAAAAATCCATAAAAATAAAAAGCGAGAAGTGAAATGGAAATAACCCTTGTTGGGGTGCCAGTGTAGCTCAGTCATTAAGCGTCTGCCTTCCACTTAGGTCATGATCCCAGGGTCCTGGGATCAAACCCCACATGAGGCTCCCTGCTCAGCGGGGAACCTGTTTCTCCCCCACCTCCCTTTCTCGTATTCCCTCTGTCACTGTCTATCTTTCTCTGTCAAATAAATAAATAAAATCTTTTTGTAAAAAGGAAATAATCCTTGTCAAGGGCTTAGGATCCCCTAGTGTAGGGAGGAAAGCATCAGTCCCCTCTTATATTCCAGCTCTCATATTTTTGGTTTGCAGGAAGTCTTTCTTTTACTTTTTCAAGTGGGAGAGAACTCCCATGCTCCTTGGAGTCTGTAATAATCTCCTGCCAGTGCTACTGGTTTTAAGAAAGTACATTACATTTCACAAATTATTGTTTCCTTAAATCTGATAAGGCAGCTCATTCGCATGCACACTGTTTCTCTTCTTCTTTCTGAATAAGGAATCATCCATAATGGATCTAAGCTTTCTAATATAAAACTCTTCTTAAATACCTTCTGTGTACCTTAAACGCTAAATGGAAAAAACGGCGTTAATAATTTTTTCCTCCTTTTAATTATTATCCACTTGAGAGGAATATTTTCTGCTTAAAATAATTTTAAGAGGTAGCCAGATGAAGAGCCTTCTTTATTAGTTGAATTGTAGCAAATAGAGAATAAAAAGAATCCTCGGGCAGATTTTGATGGAACAACTGGAGTGACCACTGGCCAGAGACTCCTCTCTAAGTTTACTGAAGAATAGAATTTGTTAATCTTGAGTCCTTCATATATTGGTTAAGGAAAAACAATGGTCCAGACAGAGGTTTTAAATTTGTATCATAGCAGATGTACTGCTTACACTACCTTTGGCTGCCTGATTAAAATGGATCAAGCAATAAGAGCAGGTTAATAATTCTCATCTACAAAGTCAGAAACAGATTATATCCGGGTCCATTGAAAAATCAGCTATTTCATAGCCTGAGTTGCTTCTCCTCACCTTCACCTCATGTTAGTAAGATGATTCTGCCCATGGAGACAGGCCATCCTCATGTCCAATGATGGAAGGAGGGAACAGAGTTCCCTCCTTACAATTCCCTCTTTGAACTAGTGAGGAAAATTTCTCACAGAAGAATCCAAGAAAACATCTGTCTTTTTTGTATCTCCTTCACAATACCTGGATCATTTGGCAACACCAGTCCTAATTTCTTGCAAAGTAGGGTGAGAGTACCCCAATTCATTTGGCCCAATCGTGACTCATTTCTTTTGTCTGTGAGCATTGCCCAGCAATACCAGTGCAAAATGGAAGTTTTGGTATCAAAGAGCAATAAAGTTGGGCAAACAGCAATCAATGTAGGCAATGAACTGTGCCTCCCCCAGCAGAGAGCAAGTTTTAGAGTATCTTGTAGATGTTCCAAATATAAAATGCACAATATGTGAAACAGATGAAAGCAGAGGGCATCAATTTAAGGAAGAGTGCTTCACTCCTCTGAGCACTTCTTTTCCCTGCTGTGACTCCTCAGGCACCTCTGCTCAAAGCTTAGTACATTTGAAAACTACTGCCTTAGAATTTAAATAACCACACAAACAATTAAATGGAAACTACACTGTGACCAAGTGGGATTCATCCCAGAATGCAAAGATGGTTAATTTAGAAAGTGAATGAATGTATCTTGCTATATGTATGATTGAAAAATAGAAGGATAAAAACAAATTCTTAATTAGCATTCCTTAGTAGAATATATATAAATGAAGTCATCTTTGCAATGATTTTTATGCTTTCTATATTATATATATAACTAGTGACAAAAGAAGTTTTTGGACCTAAATGTTGAAAGAGAAGAAGAAGAAGAAGAAGGAGAAGAAAAAGAAGAAAGAAAGAAACAAAAAGTAGAAGTATTCCTATGTATTCCTATTATGTTCAGGAACAAGAGAAGAATATTTGTTATCAATTAATCAGAAGACTGAAATCTACATTAAAAACAGTGTAAGTATATATACATATATATGCGAAAAAGGCAAGGTGCATATATATATATACATATATATGTATATATATATATATGGAGAAGGCAACTCTGCATTAAAAAACAGTATAAGTTTATACATATAGAGAGAGAAAAGCTCATATATATATATATATATATATATATATATATATGGAAAAATCAAATTTCATCATCTGTAGATGACATCAGATTAATATTCAGGTTAGTGCTCTAAGAATAAATTCCACCTGAACCATGCATTACCCATATGAAAGAATCCCCTTCCTTAGTCTTTAAGCTCTCTCATTTTATCATCTCGTTAATTAAACGAATTAATTGAATGAGTGGATATTTCTATAACAAGACCTACTCAACCAGCTGCTAATAGGCTGACTTCTGGGTAAGCAATAGCATTTGAGCTGAAATTTTTGGAGGTTCTTGCTACCATTGGGGCAGTGCTAGAATGATAGCAAAAGAGATGAAGGGAGATCATGAATTCAGGATATATTTTGAATATAGATTCCCAGTTTGTCCCAAAAGTGTACTCTAAGACAAAGATTCAAGTGTAAGTAGTCTATGTGGGAGGTACAGGGCACACAAATGAGGCGGGGAAGTAAAACAGGAAAGGAGGGCAGTGAGTGATGGCATGTGATTAAGCCAACGACTACAATAGTCAACCAGAGCTTACTCTCCTGGGGAAATTCTAGAAAACATTTCAGAGTTATTCTACCCAAGGAATCAGGATCTGGAGTACTTATCCACCAATCCCTAAGAGTCATTGGTTGAGACCTGCTGAGTGGGAGATGGGGAGGAGGGATGAATGGCAGTGCTAATTCCCCAGGTCCTCCAGCTACTTTTTGAGGCTGGACAGAGTGGACGTCTATGTTCAGGGAGAGCCCTCAGACTTAGAGAAGCAGATACTCTCGTTCTGGGATTTAGCGGAAGCAAGCGGAAATGGCTGAGATGCCACAGTTCTGGGAGGGGTGCAAAAGCCCATAGGGATTCGTGACAAATTGGACTGGGAAGTGTGGGGCCAAGAAAATTCCAGGGTTACTCCCTGGCTGCTTTGTGACTCCTGGGTTGGTTATGGTGAGATGGGGAAAAATTAGTAGATAATCAACATGGGACAAAGAAATTTGATAGAGGGACAGTCAAGTAGGGTTACATTCACATGAGGCAGCCCCCAGGAAACTCACAGACATTTTTATTGGCACTGTGAGAAGCCCCAAGGTTTAGTGAGGTTATGTGTGGTCTCCATTCTCATGACTGGGATATTATTGGAAATATCAACTCATTTGTAGCTACCGGGAAATGATACCTAGAAATATGACTTACAAAATAAAAAGATTGCTGCAGTTTACAATCCTCAGAATTCTATAAACTGTGCAGAGAAACTAAGCATGAGCATCCATAAAATCAACAGCAACAGGGGCACCTGGGTGGCTCAGTGGGTTAAAGTCTCTGCCTTCGGCTCAGGTCATGATCCCAGTGTCCTGGGATCGAGCCCCGCATCGGGCTCTCTGCTCGGCGGGGAGCCTGCTTCCTCCTCTCTCTTTCTCTGCCTGTCTCTCTGCCTACTTGTGATCTCTGTCTGTCAAATAAATAAAATCTTAAAAAAAAAAAAAATCAACAGTAACATTCAATCTTTTTGTTAAACTGTCATCAAACCACATGACAGTGGCCCTCAGGTCTTCTTGGCTTCTCAGCAATCAAATACTAGATTTGGCTTACTTAATGGTCACGATATAAAATTAGATTAAATCATTAAATTTAACAATTTCAGTTGACATTTTGTTGGGTTCACCATTGTAAAAAGAGGTAATCTTGAGGGTTGCAAGTCTGCTGTTTTACAACTTTTCAAATGAGGCAATAAAGCTCATGGGGTTGTCAACCCCGTCTGAAATAAAAACCATTCATAGGCTGAAGAAAGGAAAACAAAGATTCTTCTTATCTCATAAAAAGAAAAATCCTTACCCAGTCTTCCTAGTCATAAAACAATCCAAATTTTAAGGAAAATAAATTTAAAAAGAAATATGACAGAATTTTCTAGCAATATCTTCACCATAACCTTGAAAACACTGTCTCCAGTTACCATCTCCTTTCCTTCTCTTCAGTATATCAGCTGACAGCTAAAATTGGCCACCATCCCCTCTCATTTGACTCCTCTCTGACCCGATTCCAGCTTCCAAGTGGGGTAACACAAAAGCAAAGCCAGCACTGGGCATTTGTTTACTTCTTTGTGTCTCAGCACAAACGATGATACCACTAGAGAGAGTCTGGGGAATAATGTTTCTTTGTTATGGTGCAGCCTGCACACCTGCGGGGTCAGTGCCTGCATTGTTTTGTGAGTTTCTCCTATGCCAGACCAGATGAGAAAGCAATTCTTGTTATTGCTTTGTGATCCAATATACCAACTATTTTTATTTCCACAAAATGTGGGGTAGAAATGTGTACACAACTTAAGTGTGTACTTCAAAAATCTCGGCAGTTATTAATTTTTTTCTGTTTTACATTTTCTAACAGATGTTGATTAGGGAGATTCTGGACTGAAACATTAATCAAGATACAGTGAAATCTCATCAGCAAGTGCCATTACACTATGAAAAATTACTTCTATGAGAAAATTGTTTGGAGAATTTAATGAATTTTCCACCATTCTACCAAATAATTTTTTTCCATTTGGTTGACCAAATAGAAAAAAAAAAAATTAAGCTGTAACAAAATTATCTGGAAAACAACTATTAAATAATTTGATTGAAAAAGTTGTTAATATGTCCATCTAATGATGCATTATATATTTTAGACAGCACCCTGGCATATATGAGTACAAAATTTATTACCCAAAATAATGCAATTTCTACTGAAGCTCACTCGATATGAACCAATTATAGTTTACATGTTGAAGGCATTAGTGATAAATAAGAATACAGAATTACTGTATTTCTGTGGATAATGACATAGTGTTCTATAATGCCATTGTAATAGTGACAGGGTACAGTGTGGGGTTCCAGTGGAAATACACAAGAAGAATCTTCTGATCTCACCAGCAGTCAAAAATTAAATTTGGCTACCAGACTTGAGATACAGTCTTATCCACTCTTAGATTCTGCACATTTCTTTTATGGGTTTGATTTCTGTACTGTAAATTCCATGCCTCTCGGGAGCAGTGAGAATTAACAGTTGTCATTTTTTGGCAGTTGGGGACAGGCACCAGGAAATGCAATCTCCCATCATCTAGCTGGACTGCCAACATTTATACTGAGCACTTATAAACAATGAAACATCTATTTCATTTGTACCACTGTTAGATAGTCTTGGACCTTAGGGATTTCTGAATTACAGATGGGAAAGAAATCAGATTTCAACAGCTTTTGAGATCAAAATGTTGCTCTACATGGACAGAAATTCCTGCCTTATATTTCCATAATTCCTTATGAATGTTTTTAAAAAGCAATAGCAATTATTTGAAGGCAATTATTTGATTTTGTTAGGGATATCTGCTACCTATGTATACGTATGTCATACCTAGCATGACAATCTACTGTATTGGGAATTGCTCTGTTGTTTTTATAATCAAAAGCTCCATGAGATGCAGCAAGGGAAGGGATTTGGCATCAGAGAGAGCAAAGTTTAACTCTAGGTTCTGACTTTTAAGTGTTTATCCTTGAGCAAGATATTTAAACTTTCAAAATTTTAACAACCTTCCAGTTTTTTAATCTGTTCTTAGTACATAATAGATTTTAAAGGATGGCCCAATAACAATACGTGGAAGTATCCAGTGCACTGAAGGCATAAAGTCCAGTGTAAGGAGTGACAGGAGTCTATGTGCGAGTGGGCACGTCCAGCCCGCTACCATTTCTGCCTCTGGGGAGAGGACTGCCACAGAAACAGCTGTTGCAGGTAGGGAAGGTGGCCCTGCCACATAATCTGGAATGTAGAAGTTAGAACAGAGGGGCCTGAACTGTACCACACAATTCAGTTTATACAAAAGAGGGAAGAGTCTTTTTGAGCTCATTATGTTAATTTCATGTAAAAAAAAAAAAAAAAAAGCCTTGGGGATAGGCCTGCTGGAGAGATAGGAGTCAACAGTGGGGAAATGATGAGATAAAAAAAGGAATGGGGCTCTGCATAAACCCAAAGACAACCAGATGTAGGCCTGGTGTAAGGGATGGAGGCAGCTGAAATTAAGGATCTCTCTGTGATGCAGTTCAATTTTTGCACTTTAGAAACAATATCCAATGATGTTTCCATTGTGTAATGTAATGCTCTGCCACTTGCCACCCTCTGGTATTCAGGAAAGGCTTATCAACCGCTAATTTCATGCTGATCTTCCAATAATGCAACCAGAAGGATTAAAGAGAAGGGGTTATGATCATGTGGGGCCAGAGAGAAGGATTCAGAGAAAACTGGGTCACCAGGAAAACACAGTGATGCAATGCCCAGGTGCTTCCAAGGAGACTAGGAACACCTGGAATTCAAAGTTCAGTGTCACAGACCACAGACATAATATGAAAACAACATTGGAAAATTTCTAGCAATACAAAATTCTTCTAGTCTTCTTTTATCAAGGTGAGACTCCTTATTTTGTACATTAAAAATAAACCCCCCTTGGGGTGCCTGGGGGGCTCATGGGTTAAGCCTCTGCCTTTGGCTCAGGTGATGATCCAGGGTCCTGGGATCGAGTCCTGAATCAGGCTCTCTGCTCAGTGGGGACCCTGCTTTCTCCTCTCTCTCTGCCTACTTGTGATCACTCTCTCTGTCAAATAAATGAATAAAATATTTAAAGTAAAATAAAATAAAATCCCCAATTCCAGAAGTTGAGGACATTTCAGTCTTAGAAAGAGTAAGTTGAAACTTACACAAATAGCTTGAGTTCGTTCTGAAGTAAGAAACTCTTAAAATTCTACAATTCAATTGATTTAATAAGCTTCATTTGGCGTTATACAAATACTGTTTTTCAAGAAGGAAACCAAATGACATAGAAACCCCTCTCTGCGCCAGGCACCTTGAGTTATCTCATTTTGTTCTTGAACCACTTCTACCAGCAGAATATTGTTTCCATTTTAGAAATCAGACTGCTAATACAGTGAGCGGCTAAGCAACTTGCCTCAACAAGTCATTCAGTGGTGGCAGAGCAGGGATTAAATCCTTGGTCCTTTGACTCTCCTGCCCCTGCCTGTTCCATGTCTCCCCAGCTGACTGGCAACTTCCCACACCAGGAAAGCAAGGCTAGTGCCTCATCATTGCAAATGCACACAAATACTTTTAGTCTATTATAATTGCTCCCAGAGAAGAATGAGAGTCTGACTTCATTTAAGCAGCTTTAATTCTCTAGGAGCTACTTAATATCACCGCTATATGAAATGTAATAAATTTTCCAGCTTAAAAACAGTGCTTCATCATTACCAAATGCATTAGAAAATATTTACTAATATCTGAATTGCACATAATAATGATAAATTTATTGAACACTTCTAAATGCCAGACACTGTACTAAGTACTTTACATAGATTACATCACTTAATGCTTACAAAATCCACAAGGTCGGTATTACTATTTTCTGCATTTTACATTTGAGGGCATTGAGACTTAGAGGAGGTAACTTGCCAAAGGTCATGCAATTTGATCAGGCACGCCAGGTGGTACCCTTCCACTTTTAATCAACATGCTAAAACTTCTCCAACATAAAACTTTACCAGGTGCTGG
Source organism: Mustela nigripes (assembly GCF_022355385.1). Taxonomy (NCBI): domain Eukaryota; kingdom Metazoa; phylum Chordata; class Mammalia; order Carnivora; family Mustelidae; genus Mustela; species Mustela nigripes. Next base: position 33,734,903 of record NC_081559.1, on the reverse strand, counting down.
GCACAAACTCTAACCTCTATCTTTCTTCTGTAAAGCAAAATTCACACCAAATAACAAGAAAATTATACATGATCAATATTCACAAAAACCCAGGGAACAGAAAAAAAACAAGAGAATGTGAGGCACCTTAGTTAGTACTGAATTCTGCTCTCTGCCATCTGTGTTCCTTCCCTCCCCAGCCACCACAGAAAGCAAGATAAGTGGAGGGGTTAAATAACTTCGCCAAGGTCAGCTACCCAGAGCCAAGTGTCCTGACTCTCAGGCCAAAGAAACTTCTAGCACAAACCTCAAGCCCTTATAGAAGCTAGGCTACATCCCTGCAGAAATCCAAATAGCAAATTATGCTTCAGAATTATCTTATTTTGAAGGTAACTTTGTTTTAAAGAAATTTCCAGCAACATCCTTTTAGAAAGATTTGTCAAAGAAATTATTGATGGATGGGGTCATGACTTTCCTACATACCTTAATAGCATAATTCAAACTTTAGGTCTTGCATATGAAAATGAACAAGCTGTTTCCTTTCTTCTTTTTCTCCCCCACAGGTGTGACTTTATGATTTCAGACTCTATTATCAACCCAAGGCTCTAAAAGAAATTTCCATATGAAGTTACATATTTATTTCTAAATATGGGATAACTCTTTGATACAAGGTTTGATTAAAATCTCTCCATGGTACATAATCTTTGGCACTGAATCTTTGTTATTTATTTATTTATTTATTTATTTGACAGATAGATCACAAGAAGGCAGAGAGTTAGGCAGAGAGAGAGGAGAAAGCAGGTTCCCTGCTGAGCAGAGATCCTGACACAGGGCTTGATTCCAGGAGCTTGGGATCATGACCTGAGCCGAAGGCAGAGGCTTTAACCTACTGAACCACCCAGGCTTATTTAAAGCTTGTATTCCAGAGGGCTTCATCTAGGGTCTGTGGATCATGGAGTCTCTTTTCATTAATGGAGCATCAGAGAGTTGTTCAAGTTGATCCCAATTGCAGAGCTTCTGCACGTGCAGTATAAAACCACCAGTAGTACAAGTATGGATATATATAGTAATTGTTAGGTATCATGATCACTAACTAAACTTCCAAACGTAGCAAACCTTGTATTTTATTTCTTTGCATCTCCTACATTTCTTAGCAATTACAATCCAATCCACACAGTAGGTTATATATTCAGTTAGTGAAAAAATAAAAGATACCTCAATTAGATGAAGATATTCGGTGTCCCTTGGAAAAGTAGACCAAGTACCCTGTCATGTCAACACGGTAAAGACTGCTAATTGTCATCTCAAATTCATTCTCTCCTTCATCCAGAGTAATAAAGTTTAAGACTGCCAATTTAGAAATAATGTTTATCAACCATCCCCAAAGAGATATGTAATCAGATGACTGCATTAAAGCCAATCGGACAGAATACAAGTGATGTTTACAATGTCTGGGTATTTTTCCATTTAAAACACAAGCCACTTACCTTAGAGTTCTTCTCTTTCTCCTTTGTTCTATGAAATAGACACAGTTAGGACCCAGTCTCAACTATGCAGGCGAAGAGAATGTCTAGGGGATGGCCAAACAACAAAATGGTGGAAGTTGGTCCTAGGAGTAGAGCCACCCTCACGATCAAGACCATTCACCTCAAAGAAAGACATAGTTGCTCTGTGTTTGAGGTCCATTTGTTATGTGAACTTAGCTTCACCTTAACTTTAATGACTGCTCCCATCAATAAAGGGTTAACTCCTGATTCCTGTGCCCAAGGAGGCTTGTACAATACTATTTTTATTGTTAAAAATTAATTATAATCACCTTGTGTAAGGTTTTGTTTTATTTGGCATTGTTAAGTAACTGCATTCCCTACAATATGTGAGGGATTAAAAAGAAAGCAGAATGAACTATATAAAGTTTATGCTGTCATAAATTCACTTTTTCAAACCACACTAAGGCTTTTACTGTCAACTGATCTTCCTACTCTATGTTAGTATAACAGGAAGGCTTTTCTTTTTTTAAAGAAGAGAACGGTACTCAGTAAATGCACTTAATTTTTCGTACTGAAGTCAAACAATTATTTGGACAAAAAAACGAAAGGGAGACCTGTGATTACTTCTAACTATTAGTGCTTATTTTTAAAAGGTAAGTTCAAAGTGACAGATTTTATTGAGGCAAAAGCACTTGAAAAATCATCATTCAGGTTGAATCACACGAAGGTCTGAAAACTATGCATATAAATCAATCAATGCACCTACCAATTTAGGGAAACTGGAGTAGGACAGAAAAGTTCTATCAGTCTGCAGTGCTGAGTTTTGTTAGGGGTAAAAGTTACCACTTTTCTGCCCATTTGCCTAAGAAATTACTTTTGTAACTCTATACATTTTAAGAAATCAGTTGGGTGTTATGAAAGTAACTAAGCTTCAACAGTCTCCAATATTAATGTCATTCAGTGGTAAACATTCTCCAAGAAAAAGGTCTTGCTCCCATGGTACCACAGGGTCACTTCAGGTTTAAAGTGACTTGTTCCATGTGTGAATTTCAAAGGAAAATATAAGGTGTGGCTCCACACACAAAGTGCCTTGTCAACAAAGTACTATTTCCTCCAGGGTTTTGTTTGCTTTTTACCTCAACACACGAATCAGTTCACATGACTTTAAAATAATTGCTCACTAGACAAACCAACACAGTTTTGAATTCAGGAGTTCTCAAGGGGACCCCTCAGGTTCTCACTCCTTGAGAATCTCTGCCTTAGGATAAATGGTAAGTATTAAATAAATAATACAACAATGGAGGTAAGGTGAGTGCAGGTTGAATTAATTTGCTGGCTCATTGATATAATCAAGAACTCAGATACTTTCCATTTTTACCACTGTGCCATTCTGAGAGGGTGTGCCTTTCCTTCTTGGCTGGTTTCCTCATGGTCCTAGAGCTGCCATAGTGCCAGACCTCAATAATAAAGGCCAGAGACAGAAGGAAAGTTTTATTTCATGAACAGTTTAAAAAGTTAAAAATAATTTTAAGATTTCTGTTATGCTCACTAGCCCAAAATGAATAATGTATATTCTCTCACCAATCAACTGGATGGAATCACCATGCTTAGTCTTCACACACTCACATACACACACACACACACACACACAGATATAGATACAGATATCTTTCAATATGTGTATTCCCTTCAAATTTACAATTCTACTTTCAGATATTTTTCCTGATGCAAGTATCAGACATGAACAGATATTAATGCTTTTTGATATTTTACGTGGCATTTTTATATTAATGTGTAATTTTAAAAAATTGGTGGCCCAATCATAAGAAATTGGTTGAATAAATTTTTTGTGCCTCTATCAATGGAATGCTTTAGAATCATTAAAAGGTATGATACAGAATTACACTTATTAGAATGTAAATCTGCTCACCGCATATTGTTATATAAAAAAGGAAATTTACAGAACATGGTACATAATGTGAGCCAGCTTTTATAAAATATATCTCATGAGAGGTGCCTGTATGGCTCAATCATTTATGCATCCAACTTTTTTTTTTTTTTTTTTTTGGCTCAGGTCATGATCTTAGGTTCCTGAGAACTGAGCTCCCCAAACAGCTCCATGCTCACATGGAGTCTGCTTCAGACTCGCTCCCTCTCCCCCTCCCCCCACCTCCTGCTTGCATGCTCTCTCTCTAAAAAATAAAATAAAAATAAGTTAAGGATAAAAAAATAAAATATATCTAATGATGTGAGTAAAACATGTCAGAAAAATCATATATGAAAATAATCTTAGTGGACATCTTTGAGTCATCATATTACAGGTCATTTTCATTTCCTTTTTCATACTTTTCTGAATTATCTGATTTGTTGATAAATGCATATTGTTTAATTATAAACACATTATTTTATAATAATTTAGCAAAGCTATTTTATCTTGAAATAAGTGGATGCAATGCAGAAAATTTTCTAGTTCACTAATATCATTTAAATATATTTTCAAAGGCATTTTAAGAACTAATTGTTTTCAGTAACTTCCTTTCCTTTTCAACAGAGAAAAGATGTTACAAGTTTTTTAAAAATTATTATGTATATACATTGTTATGTAATTTAATGGGACCAATTTTTATTCTGCATGGTTTCACAGTAGTATCAGTGTAAATAGAAATCATCAATCTCATTTGAAAGTCTTTCTGGTCCACATTTCCTTAAATCAAAATTAAGATTTGTCTAAGTTCTATAAAAACTGCAAACTATGCCTTCAGTCTCTCTGTATCTTCAGATAGAAAGCGTAGAAACCACAATTTTACTTGAGGTCATGTGTGAACAGGCAGCTGTTTGTGGAATTATGAGTTTAATATCAAATATAATCTTTATTTTTTATTTGAGTGTAGTTGACATATAATGTTCCATTAATTTCATGTGTAAAGAGTGATTAGACAAGTTTACGCATTATGACACGCTCGCTGCAAGTGTAGCTACCATCTGTCACCATCCAATGCGATGGCAATGCCATTGACTCCTTCCTTCTGCTGTGCCTTTTATTCCCATAATCTTTTCACTTAATTTGAGCACTTGCAACACCCTATTCGAGACCTGTTGCTTTGATTTACCTATTTAGAGATAGATAGGTCTATCTGCAGGTAATGTCTATCTGCAGTTTTACTCTTGATTTTTCATGTCTAGTGCTAACATTGTCTAGTATTATTCATTCATTCATTCCCTGAAATGACTGACTACCTAACATGTCCTGAGTAGAGGATGGGCCCCAAGGTACAAAAATAAATGAGAGAAGTCCTGCTCAGACAAATGTAAGAGATGAGGCCGATGACATCGTCTTTTTGTTGATGCTTACCTGAAATAAGTAAGCAACAATGCAATAGGAGCCAGCTCGTGGAAGGAGAGGCTGATTCTCAAGGAAATAAATGTCTGAGTGTCTACTTGCTCTGTCAAGTGGGAAGCAATGCCCGCAGCTGAGACCCGGCAAGGATTATGGAAGAGGAGGCAGGCTCATGCCGGGACACAGGAAGAGAGGGATAAAAGCAGGAGATACTCTCATGGGGAAAAGTCAAAGAAATGAACCAGTAATAAGAAGACAGCTGAACTTAAATTCACCATAATTTCAAAACAACTATGGGGATAAATAAGTGTGATTATGCCAGAGCAGAAAGCATGAAATGAAAATAGAAAGTAAAATAAGAAGACAAGGACAGACTTGGAAACAGCGGAGTTTGTAGAGATCTGTGACACTAATACCATTTCTGAGCTCAGTGCAACAAGTAGAATCAACAATCATCAATGTGTAATTGTACGACTCTCTGTCCCTTTTCTACTTTGTATTTGTGCTCACATCTTCATTGATGTGTCAATAATTCATGCTAGCATTTAAATGGAAAGCTTAATTTAAGAACAAACCATGATTATGTGATGTGTCATTAAGTAAATTAGAAAGTGGTGGTTAAACTAAGATAAGTAGTGAAGACAGTAGGCAAAAATACCTGCAACATTAATCACACAATAGACTGATGTTTTGCCGAGAATATAAATGTTACCTTAATGTATTCTGGTAATTATGGATAAGAATTAAAAATAGCACTATGGGGCGCCTGGGTGGCTCAGAGGGTTAAGCCTCTGCCTTCGGCTCAGATCGTGATCTCAGGGTCCTGGGATTGAGCCCCACATCGGGCTCTCTGCTCAGCGGGGAGCCTGCTTCCCCCTCTCTCTCTCTCTGCCTGCCTCTCTACCTGCTTGTGATCTCTGTCTGTCAAATAATTAAATAAAATCTTTAAAAAATATATCACTATGTTCCTACAGGAAAAATAATTAAATGTTGATATTAAAGTTTCAAAAGTGATAAAAAGAAGACACTTTAATAAAAATTCAAAATTTCAGACTTCTAAAGCAGTTGTTTATTTGGGTACAACTAATATAAAATGGAGATAAAGTTTTATTTTGGTGCTATATTTTTGTGTGCCCTGCATTTTACACCCCATGCTCGAACTTAAGGAATCCTGAACTTCATTCCTGTCAACGAATAAATGAGAGACAAATAGCCTGAAATGAAATGCTTATGTATCAACAGGGAATGGACCATTATGTAATGATGTAAGAATCCATAATCTTTAGCCCACAGATAGTAAAGGTCGTGTTTTGAAGGAAGATCCATTCACTCACAAAGTGACTGAGTCTATTAGTAAAGTGAGTTTTCAGAAAGCACAATTGTAATAAAACTCTCTTCTCATTTTGCCATGTTTTCTAGATAGTCCATGGAAACGTGAGCATATGCCACCTCATACTTGATTGAGGAAATGACCCAGTTAGCCAAGGACAGGACTTCCATGCCTCAGGACGTGTAGTTTTAAAACCAAGACAGCCCTGGGCAGATCAGAACAAGTTGGTCACCCTACCTAAAGCTAACCACCTCCCAGTAAAATGACCAGCTCTTCAAACTCCCAAAAGATAGAGTATTGGCATCCTTTAGCTGGATTACCCAACAGAGCACCAGCAAAGAAGGGAAGCCAGAGAATACAAAAATGTATAAGAAATTATTTGGGGGGTTAAATAAAAAAGCACTGAGGTAGTCAGTACAGAAAATCTTAGAACTTTGAATTTGTTGGACTTCCTTATGCTATTTACAATGTGACTTGATTTCACTTTGACTTCGAGATGGATGGATGGGACCACCAAACTCTGGATGTGATCATTGGACTCAGTCAAGATAGAGTATGTAAAGGAACAGCCAGAACATTTCCAATTACACATGATGTCATAATCTTCCTTTGAAGCAATGGGGGGTGATTTCAATAGAAAGAAACATAGCAATATGTGTAATAAAAAACCAGAGAACATTTCTTTCTCAAATTACTGTTCTTTCCTCAATTCATTGATGAGCATTTAAAAAGAGTACTTTGACGCAATAATAAGTGCTAAATTGGTAACCTACATTTTCTCTCATGCTTAAGCCACAAACATCAATCTCTAAAACAGTTAAGCTTTCCAAATTGTAGGTAAAGTGTAAGTTGTATATTATTGATTATATCATGATAACAGTTTTAAAACCAAAAAGTCATTTCCAGTTCTGTTCTTTTGAAGGATACACATGAACTTATATTAGTTATGACTTAAATGATTAGAATCTTTCTTGGTCCGAACACATATGTAAGTTTTTTTACAGGTTTTTAAAATGATAAATAAAATTTTATTGTATCTTTGAAGTGTTTTCTTCCCAGCTGACAGTCACTAATTAGAAAAAGTTGTAGATGCTCTCTCATTTATCACAGTCACTGTTAAAAATAAATAACATGAATTTGAATCTAGCTTGTTTATGGTCATTATTAGCTCAATTATTTTAAAAATCTAGTTATTCACAAACTCTGGACTCACAATACTCTGACATTTAACAACCCACCATTCTTGATCCTTGTCTGCATTAACAGTACCTTTCTCTTATTTTAAATTTTCAAATATTTCTAAAGGTTAATTACATAACAAAGCCAGATATGGTTCAAGAAAATTTATCACTAGAGGTAAGAGTCTGGTGCAAATCCATTATAGCGTCTTACAAACACACACACGCACAATAGTTAATTGTCTAAAATTCAGACAGTAAACAACCTAATATGTTAAAACTCTGAGTTCTAGTCCCGATTGTGTAATAAATGAGCCTTATGATTTGGGGAAAACTTAAACCCTCTGGGTTGCATTTTTAATTTCTATCTAATAATAAGTAAACTTTGATATGTATAAAAATATTAGTATTTTTATAATTTTTAAATATACTTTTTAAAAACATATGTAGTTTTTAAAAGGGAAAACTATGAGTAATATTTTTTTAAAGGAAAACTCTTTATAATACATAAACATACACATAATTTATCAATCTATTTAGTCACCTAATTTTATTTGTGTAGACGGATTGCTGGAAGGCTTACTATTAGATGCTGACACATTTGTTTCTGAGTAAGGGATGGTTTCCTTTTATTTTTATCCTTTTTTCCCCCTTTTTTATTTTTTCTGTTTTGGGATGGTTCAGAATCACATGAATATTTTATAATGACCATCTTTTTTCCACTAAAGCAATAAAATTTCTTATCTAAGATAAAATTTCATCAGCCATAAAAAACAATTAATACTTAGAAAATATAATTCTGATCAAAGTAACACCTACAAAGAATTGAAAAGCCAAATAATGACAAAAAGCATATAATGAAATAGAGAAGTTTCTTGTTTCTCCTCCTTACTGGCTCTTCTTTGAGGAGCTCACTGCCTCCTCCTTCCTCCCATGGGCGACCACTCTCCAGTCTTTTAACATCCTAACATCCTTCTAGTTTTTACCTCTGCTGACTCAACTCAGAGGAAAAAACTTAGTATTATTTGTAGTCATTTATTTAGCATTTTAGTTGAGTCATTTCCCTACTCAATTCTCGTCCTCCCAAAAAATAGGTATTCGTTTTTGGCTAAAATCCTATTTGGATCCACTTATAGTATAGAAAATTCCAAGAGAGTCTATTCCTATTCTAACCACAAGAGGAAGCTAGGTAATCCACAAAACCGGAATAACTGTGTAAACCTGTCTGAGAGCTGACCTCTCAGGGCAGCCAGAAGACCAGGACAACAAAGGGTACAAGGCCCTCCAAGAAGAAATGTCAGGGAATATTTCACCTGAGACAGAGAAGAATAACAAGAGGGGGCAGACATAAAAGCAGGTAAGAAGAACAAATTGAAATTTTTTAAAGGCTGCAGGCTAAAGGGACAGTTTAGAACCCCCAGTAGTCTGAGTCATGCTCTCTCTCCAGCTCTCTCCCACCAGAGGGCAGGGAAGGAGACAAACATTATATGGTTGACATTCTTCAAAACTATTACACACACACGCATACACACACCACTTTTTATTTTAATTTTTTTATTTATTTTCAGCATAACAGTATTCATTGTTTTTTGTACCACACCCAGTGCTCCATGCAATCCGTGCCCTCTAAAATACCCACAACCTGGTACCCCGACCTCCCACCCCCCGCCCCTTCAAACCCCTCAGATTGTTTTTCAGAGTCCATAGTCTCTCATGGTTCACCTCCCCTTCCAATTTCCCCCAACTCCCTTCTCCTCTCTATCTCCCCATGTCCTCCATGCTATTTGTTATGCTCCACAAATAAGTGAAACCATATGATAATTGACTCTCTCTGCTTGACTTACACACCACTTTTGATCAATAAAGCAGTTAAGACAGCCTCACTCAGGGTGGGCCTACATTTTATATGTATCACACGAGGAATATTTTAAAAATAAAAAATGCTAAACTTGTAGTGAAAAGGGTTAGAAAGAATGAATGAACAACTGGGGAATTTTAAAAAAAAACTACAAGAAAGGGTCAAAAAGTCAAATGGAAATGCTAAAAATGAAAATCATGACATCAAAGATGTCAAATTCCTTAGATGGGCTCACCAGCCCACTGGACACAACAAAAGAACAAATCAGTAAACCTGAGGGTACATCAAGATGGAATTATCCAAACTGAATTATAAAAAGAAACAATGTGAAAAAAATGTGTGCCGAAGATCTATGCACCAATATTGCACAAACACTGACATAATTAGACTTCTCAAAGAGGAAGAGATGGAGAATTGAACAGAAGAAATATTTGAAGACCTAATAATCAAGACACAATTTTCCAAAATTAATGGAAGACAAAGGCCACAATTGTAAGAATCTGGAAAAAGAGCTTAGGCATAAGATATAGATATATAATAATAGAAATAGATATAATAAATATATATATTTATTTAATATATATCTAGATATATATCTATATATCTAGATATAATACGTATATTATTATAAATAAATATATATCTATAAATAGACATAATAAATAATAGAAAAATAAACACACATATACCATCACAGTCACCTAAGTAAGAAATAATACATATTTTACATAGACTCATCCCATATTAAAGAGGAAGAGAGAATATTTCCTAACTCAGGATAATCCTTCTAAAACCAGAAGACATCACAAGGTTGGGTATAAAATTACAGTTATTCAAGATGAGTAATTTGCAGTGATTGGCTAATCTGCATAGTGCCTATAGCTAACAAGATGACACTGTGTACTTAAAAATGTGAAAATAGTTTTACCATTAAAAACAGAGAAGGACCCAGGAATATTTCTGGAAGTGATAGATATGTTTATTACTTGCATTGGTCACCTGAGTGTATATATCGGTACTAAAGAGAAGGAAAATTTCGTCTCTACCCATCAAGTTCTTCCAACTGGACTAAGAATTAAATTTACATGAGACATAAAGTTTTATTACATGTGCACAGAGGCCCAATAGTGAAACTGAGACATAATGAAGTGACCAAAGTTTTTATACTTTTTAGACAAAGAGAGAATATATTTGTGAGGAATTGACAGGACAAAGGAAACTTAACTTTGGGAAATTTAGTTAGTAAGGAATTCTGACAGGACTTAGGCTGTGGTAGTAAATTAGTAAAAAGTAGCAAAAGTTTTTATACAGCTTCCTCAGCCCTGAATTTTCTTTCTCTGGTGATAAGGATGTCTCTTTACCTCCTGGTACAGGAAGGCTACCTCTCACATGGGAGATTTGTCTCTTGCTGCTCGGGGGACAGAGTAAAGTCAGAGTGTCCCTCTTGAATAGCTGTCTCTCACATATCTCTTATTTAAAATAATCAATATGCCAAAGTGGCACATTTTGGGACAACCTGCCCTTGGCCCCTAGAGTGTAAACCCACCAAGTATATAACCAAGTTATATGCACTAATTATGTGCAGTTTGGGGAAAGGAGACATTATATGAAACCCCAAACAAACATTAACTGAGATAAAACATATGAGTCCTTAAAATGGTATGTGGCATATAATAGGTCCTTAATATTAATTATATTAATATTATACCAGTTTTCTTGGACTTAGAAATTGTCTTTATTTTGTTTAGTTTCTTTAAATATACAACTAAATCTTTGCACATGCTCCATTCATTTTGTAAAACTTTTTCTTACTTTACTCTTATCTTCTATAGTATCCACTGACTACAATTCCAGAAATTTGGGGGGATCTGAGGGGTAAATAACCTGACTTTTTAACAGTTCTTTCTCCATTATTTGTTTTGACTTTTGGTTGATATTTGGTCTGATTTTTATTAGGTTTCTCTTATTTCTTTCTTCAAACATGTGGACATGTGAATTGTGTACTCATATTTCTTATTACCCCTTTACTTTTCTTAACTTTACTTTTTCGGTGTTCTAAGGTTCACTGTTTATGCATCACACCCAGTCCTCCATGCAACATGTCCTCCTTAATACCAACCACGAGGCTCTCCCAACCCCCCATCCCTCTCCCCTCCTAAACCTTCAGAGTCCACAGTCTCTAATGGCTTGTCTCCCCCCCCCAATTTCCCCCAACTCCCTTCTCCTCTCCATCTCCCAATGACCTCCATGTTATTCCTTATGCTCCACAAGTAAGTGAAACCATATGATAATTGACTTTCTCTTCTTGACTTATTTCACTCAGCATAATCTCCTCCAGAACTGTCCTTGTTGATACCAAAGTTTGGGGATTCATCTTTTCTGATGGAGGTGTGATATTCCATTGTATATATGGACCATATCTTCTTTATCCATTCATCTGTTGAAGGGCATCTTGGATCTTTCCACAGTTTGGTGACTGTGGCCATTGATGCTATAAACATTGGGGTACTTTTGTATGACTTTCAAGAAAACTAGAAGGTGGACCCTTTCATTGATTAAAAATGTCTTTTCTCAACCACTGCATTCACAGATGAAGGGGGGAGGACTGAAAATCATTCACAATCTCACCATTCCTACCATGAATGCCTAGGACATCAATACAGAGTAATGATGATATTGGTATGGTTTTACTGAGGTTTTCATTGTTGTTGTTGTAACTTACCACTGCTTCATATTTTGAAGAACCACTCAAAAAATCAAAAGGGTCCTCATTTGTACCTCTCTGACATGACTATCCCCCTACCTACATCACCCTGATGGTAAAAAAGAATTTCTGACTATGGTTATTATAGTTATACTTATGATGAAAAAAAAAATGAGCATATATCTTAAGTCCCTTTCAATCATTATTATCAATTCTAGCTCTTTTTCCCTTTCTTCAGACATCATCCTGCTATGATTTTGTATGTTTAATGTGTATCTTTTGTAGTCTTTCTCAAAGATGACAGATAGATACATAGATAGATACACAGATAGATATCTGTATATGATACATATATATATAATGCATAGTGTCTCTTTTATATATTATAATAATTATATAATTATAATTATATTATATTAAAGGATTATAATAATTCCTTCTCCTTGTATATGCCTTCTGCAACCTGCTTTCGCACTCAAAACATGTATTTTCAATGTGTCCATTTATCTGCATATTTGCCATCAGTAAGCTATAGCATAAGACTGGGTGGATTGTAAAAAAAATTCAGGTAGAGAGTATGTTTGATCTCCATCATTATATTTTGCCAACAAATCAATGTATTTAAAAATCTTAGCCTATGCCCATTGAAACACTATTTCTAATAACAAAAGGCTGAACAAATATGAAAGAATAAACCAACCCAAAATAAACAAAAAGTCACCTTGAAAGAGAGGGAAGAAAGGGAGGAAGAGGGCAGGGTTGGAAACTTGATCTCTATAAACACGTTGGTTTTCTAGTTTGATTTGGTAAAAATAAAAAGCTGTTTCATGATTTTTTTGTTTCATAATTTTTTAAATTAAAATCTAAAACAAATAAATGAATCAATCTGAATATCAAATCAGGGCATGAGCACATAAAGAAAATTTTTTTCAAATGATATAAAGCACATATTTTGACTATTCATCCCTTGGGGGATATGTCCTAAAGCCAAAAGAACTATGAAAAGTTCTTTCAATAGTTTTTGTTGGAAAAGATTTGGGTATTATTTTGAAATTATTCTACATACTTTGCAAGATTAGGCAACTGGGAAATTGTTTTAGACTGAGTTCCTAGAAAGCTTAAAGCAAAATATTTTGTGTAAACATTCAATCTGAGAGTGCAATCCTGGGAAAACAAGAATGAGGGAGTGGGGGAATGAAATTAGAAAGGAGAGCATGAATATAAGAGAATGTATTCCAAAGTCAGCCAAAGCTTTAGGACATACTACCTTCTCGGTCTTGCAGAATATCTTTAAGAAGTCATTGCCAAACAGGGTGCCTGGGTGGCTCAGTTGGTTAAGCCCCTACTCTGACTCAAGTCATGATCTCAGGGTCCTAGGATTGAGCTCCACATTGGGTTCTCTGCTCAGTGGGGAGTCTGCTTCTCACTCTTCCTCTCCCTCTACCTGTCTCCCCTACTCCCATCCCTGCTCATGTTCTCTGTCTCTCTCTGTCTCAAATAAATAAAGTCTAAAAAAAAAGTCATTGCTAAGCAAAAGTAAGTGGAATTATATCAAACTAAAAAATATTCTGCACAGCAAAAGAAACAATCAACAAAATTAAAAGGTAACCTATGGAAAGGCAAAAAATACTTGCAAACTGTCTATCTGATAAGGGGTTAATATCTAAAACATATAAGGAACACATACAACTCAACAGCAAATAAAACAATCTGATTAAAAATAGGCAAGGTACTTGAATGCACATTATTTCCAAGGCATACAAATAGCCACAAGGTACATGAAAACATGCTCAACATCACTAATCATTAAGGAAAGCAAAATCAAAACCACAGGGAATGGCACACCTTTAGAATGGCAATTCTCACACCTGTTAGAATGGTAATTGCCAAAAAGACAGGAGATCATAAGTATGGATGAGGGTGTAAAGGAAAGGGAACCCTTGCCCACTGTAGGTAGGAATGCAAATAGGTACAGCCACAGTGGAAAACAGCATCCACAAACAATTAAAGATAGAATTTTCTTAAAATCCAGCAAACCCACTTCTGGGTGTATTTCCAAAGACAATGAAATCACTTTCTCGAAGATATCTGTGCCTCTATGTTCACTGCAGCATTACTCACCACAACCACAACATGGAAACAACCTAAGTGTCCACCAATGGATAAATGAGTAAAAAAAGCATGTGTAAATGTGTATTTATAACATAAATTCTACATATATATGATACATGCATGCATGTATATTACATGCATTATATGTGTGTGAGAAATGGGATAGTATTCAATCATACAAAGGAAATTCTGCACATAGATGGACCTTGAGGGTGTTATGCTAAGTAAAATAAGTCTAACAGAGAAAGACAAATACTGTATGTTCTCACTTATATGTGAAATCTTAAAAAGAACTCAAAGATATAGAGAGCAAAATCGTCATACCTTGGGGGTGGGAGAAGCATGAAAGTGTTAGTTAAGGGCTACAGAATTTCAGTTATAAGATGAATAAGTTCCAGGGATCTAATGTACAACATGGCAACTACAATAACAATATAGTATTATATACTTGAAAGATGTTCGAGAGTAGATCTTAAAAGTCATCACCACAAAATAAAAGAGTAATTATGTGAGGGGATGGAGATATGGTAACCTTATTGCAGTAATAATTTTGCAATATATATGTGGATCAAATCATCACATTGTACACCTTAAACTTATATAGATTATACGTCAACAATATCTCAACAAACCTGGAAAAGTGTATATAAATAAAATACAGAAGAAGGTATTGGGAAAATTGAATCTTTGATAATACGAGAGGAAGGGATAAGAATTTCTCTTTATCTCTCATGGGTCAAAGTCATTCATGGAGACTTCACACTTCCTCACTTCCTGTTGGGATTAGCAAATTTGACAGGATTTCCTATCTCAACTGCAACAGGAGAGCTCTGGAGCAGTAGGCTATAGGAACAAACACAAGAAATACCCACCTATAAAGTAACAAGAAAGATTAGAGCTCTCTGGCACCATGGCACTTTTGGTCTTTAACAGCAGTGAAGGCAGCAAGGACTTGACTCAGTACCATGGCAAGAGTAAAAGTGGTTTCTAGGGCCTCTCCAGACAAAATTCAAAGCAGGTGCACAGACATGTGATGGTGCCTACAATAAATATGGCACAACAATTACACTGATGGCATCAGTACTAGAAGTTTCAGCATAACAGGAAAAAAGATACTGGTGTAAAACCAAAAATTTTGAGTACAACCTTCTAGTTTATAACTGGAATTGGAACTGTTAAGATTAGCTTATGCCTTATTTTTCTGTTTCTAAAATGTATGTATATCCTATCTCTGTTTATTGAAGGGACTTGAAAACAATGACAACCAAGGGACAACTAAGGGGTCCCTGGTGCCCCAGATTTGGTCTCTAAATGTTATCTCTGAAAAAGGAAAAATAGTTTCCTGAACTAATAGCTGATTTTTGGATGTGGGAAAGGAGATGTATAAGATGAGCCTAGAATGCTATTGGAGCAAAAATCAAGGAAATTTTTGAAGATTATTGATATTGGTACAAAAGGAGAAAAAAGCCAATTTGTAGCAGTATTTTCTGGCTAAAGTTGGAACAGTTGAAATAATTAAGTGAATCAAAATCAAAATCCATGAGTTAATGATATGCAGGAAGTAAAAAACATGAAAGATTCATTGGTCATCTTTGGAGGTTGTCAGCATGAAATAACCCTTCTGAGGATTGGTAAGTAAGGAAAAAAAGTCAAGCATTTATCTTGACCTTACTTTTTGAATTGCATTTCGATGACCAAGTAATTAATGAAGAAATGTCTTTCAGGATATATTAATATCACCTAATAAATGCTGAAAGAATGATATCATTAGAAAATTCACCATTTTGTAACCCCATAGTTAATTAATGGGTCTAGATCAAGGCAATTACTGATAACTTTTAGGGGGAAGTTTGACAGGGAAACTTCATAATAGATGAAACTGTTGGCTAACAATGATCCCACTAGCAGTATTAAAACTATCAAATATACCTATTGCTTCTTTTGATATGATGTAATAGAAAATACAGAAAGCTACCCAAGAAGTATTCTTGCCTCCAAAGTTACCCTAAATCTAATCAAGGTTTTAGACTGAACTCCTAGTTAACAGGAAGTTTAAGAAATAAAGGAACATGATGATTGACACCACAAAAATGTAATTAGCCAAATTCAGAATCCATTACAAATAACATGGCTTCCAGAATGAAGAAATGCCATAAATAAATAAGGGAGAAGGGGTAACTCAACATACAGGCTAATGGAAACTTAAGAGTTCTAACAGTTGAATGTAGTATGGGGATTTGCATTAGATTTCCAGTCAAACAACTATTAAAAGTTAATTTTAAGACAGTTGGGAAATTTGAGAGGGACTGTACATTAGTAAA
The DNA here is from genome assembly GCF_022355385.1 of Mustela nigripes. Lineage (NCBI taxonomy): Eukaryota > Metazoa > Chordata > Mammalia > Carnivora > Mustelidae > Mustela > Mustela nigripes. The sequence continues at coordinate 33,718,597 of NC_081559.1, read as the reverse complement.
TATTAAAATTCTATCCTTAATTGTTAGGCATGATAATGGTGGAAAAGTTAAGCACTTTTTAAAGGAGACTTTCTCTGTGAAAGAAACCTAATTTCTGTGTAATATGATATGACACCTGAAATTGGCCTTAAATACACCAAGGAAAAAAGTAGGATTGGGACAAATAAGGCAAAACTGGCAAAATGTTGTTAGCTGTTGAAACTGGAAATGACTTATTATTCTATCCTCTCTGGTGTTGTGTAGGTTTGAAAACTTCTAAAATAAAAATTCAATTAGAAAGTTTTAAATGGAGTGCCTGGGTGGCTCAGTGGGTTAAGCCGCTGCCTTCAGCTCAGGTCATGATCTCAGGATCCTGGGATCGAGTCCCACATCGGGCTCTCTGCTCAGCAGGGAGCCTGCTTCCTCCTCTCTCTCTGCCTGCCTCTCTGCCTACTTGTGATCTCTCTCTGTCAAATAAATAAATAAAATCTTTATTTAAAAAAAAAAAGAAAGTTTTAAATGTAGGGACGCCTGGGTGGTTCAGTTGTTAAGCTTTGCCTCATGTCATGATCCCAGGGTTCTGGGTTCGAGCCCCAGATCCGGGTCCCTGCTCAGCGGGAAGCCTGCTTTTCCCACTCTCCCTGTTTGTATTCCCTCTCTTCCTGTGTCTCTCTCTGTCAAAATAAATATAATCTTTTAAAAATTTTTTAAATGTAAACATATATATTGAAATTATTTTTGTAATACATGTTCTTTTCAGATTGAATGTCCTTATAATCCATATGATGATAATCTTTACATACAAGGGTAATGTGCAGTTAACTCCAACCCTTCCATAAGAAGGCTTCCATAGGAATCTTGCATAATCCTCCATACAGGACAAAAGATAATGCTTATTTCAGCTCCATCTTCATTGAGGATACATATCCTGGCTTGTAGGAGCCAGTCCTTTTTTGGGTAAGTTTATGCAATCCTTATTCATTCACTCTCCAACAGAAATTGAGGTTGATGTGGGCATGATGAAAATCCATAACCAACAATAGCACAACCTATGCTTCACTTTGTCAGCGGCCTCATATGTGGAGCTGTCAGACCATAGCTGGAAAAGAAAACATAGCTAGTATGGCTGTTTCCTCTACAGGTAATGATAGTATTAAATTTCAGTGCCTGAGGGAATTCCAACTTGAAAAATGCCACTATGACTAGCAATACTGAATGAACTTTTTCTTATTACTCATCAATTCTACAGAAGCATGTGCAATTGTAAAGTCACATTTCTATGTCTCTGAACAGAGGTAAGCAAAAATAAATATCCTTAAAAATATATTTATTTAAAAAGTTGTACCAGATACTAGTTTTCAGCCATGCATGGTCTTATCAACTATCCAGTTCAATGACAACGACTGGTCAGCCATGCAAGGTTTTACCATGTAATACCACACGTGTCTTGCCATTTGGTCATTCTCTACCATTTGGAAATCATTTGTAAGTGGTGTCAAAAGAGAGGGAGATGAAAATGGAAGATTTGTTCTCAGTGACTCGGTTTAAAACAAAATTCAAATAATTGTTTATTTCAGTTCTCTTCCCAGTTACACAAATTTACCATTTTGGCAGAATTAAAATTGCATATATTCACTATAATTGAAAAGAAAGAATAAATATTCAAAGTCTAGAAAGAATTTTCTAAACATGCGCTCAGATATTTGATCCCTGTTTCTTTTTTTTTTTTTTCAGATTTTATTTATTTATTTGACAAAGAGAAAGATCACAAACAGACAAAGAGGCAGGCAGAGGGAAAAGGAGAAGCAGAATCCCTGCTGAGCAGAGAACCCAATGCAGACCTTGATTCCAGGACGCTGGGATCATGACCCAAGCCTAAGGCAGACACTTAACTAACTGAGCCACCCAACCACCCTGATCCCTGTTTCTTTTATTTTATTGTTTCTCTTCCATAGAAAGGGATATAATCAATGTTGACCAATCATTCTAGCAGTAGATAAGTATCAGTTCCAAAAGTTTTAATGCATACTAAAAAAGAACTTTACACAAAAACCTACTTTTTACTACTTTTTTCATTTTTTATGTTCAGTTGACCACCATATGGTACATCATCAATGTACTTTTAACAAATAATTGAAAAGTGAGACCTCAAATATTTAGGGTTACAAATATGTACAAATTTAATTACCCTCTGAACAGCAAGAGACAAAAAAAAAAAAAAAAAGAAAGAAAAACTTGATTTTGAGGTGACTTAGTCCTTATTGAACATTGGAAATCTCATCATTTCTCTATTTCAAAGCATAGTAAATGAGAAGCTAATATTGAAGTCACTGCATTTGGGAAGTGGAAGGAATCTTAGAGGAAAGCATCAGGTTCTGTCCAAAAAACAGGGCACTCATATTTGTTGTTCCATAGAAAAAAAAATTAATATGTACAACCGGTTCTGTAGGTATATAAAGAGCTGAACAAACCAAGGGGGAAGATAAGAAAACCCTGAGCAGAGCAGCTCCAAATAGTTTTTTTTTACCATTAAGACTGCAGAGCCAAGGAAAGGAGATAAGGTTGAGCCTAGGAAGTGACCTGCAGAGGCCAGCTCTGCAGTGTGGGGGCTACCTGGTGGTGTTAGAGCAACTGAGACATACAACTCTAGCTAAGAACCACACAAAGTATAATTAAAGGGGAAGTTACATGCTAATCTCTGTCTCTTCCTGGTCTCCAGTTTTCCACCAGCATTTCTTCTCCATAAAACCTAATGAGAAGTTAGCTGTCAAAGGAGTTGGGAACATGTAATATTTACAGGCGAGACTCCTCTAATACAGCACAGAGCAAGGGAAGCACAGAAGATGAATCCAAGGATGAAGAAGAAAATAACTGGCAGAGATGCCAAAGAGCTTGGATTCACATCCTGGGCTGTGGCACCGCCCCTATGATGTAGGGTGAATTATTGAACTTCACCAAGTCTCATTTTTTTGAACTGTAAGATGGAGACAATAATAACCTGAGTACCAGTGAGAATTGAATGACAAAAGTAAAAATCCTAGTTGACATAAAAGATCAGTGGCAGTGAGCACGGGCCATGACTTGGTAGTTCACTTCAGCTATTCCTGACACAATAGTTGAGTGAATGAGGGATTGTACAAATTATATTATAGACCAGGTATTAGGAAGCTATTTTAGATAACTGAATCTCAACTCCAACTTGGCCATCAACTTCCAGAGGGACTGAAATTCCAGCTTACAGCCATCCGAAGATCTACAGTTTTCACTGATAACAGATAAGCTGTCGTGTAGGGATTCAGCCAAGCAATCTATGCCATTGAAAATAAGACACTTCATAGGAAGTTCAGGTTTTCAAAGAAGTGAAAATCTCAGTGTTGTTTTTCTCCAGATCTGAAAGAGAAAATGCAGTTTACGCTTCTTTAGCAAAATTGGCATGCATTTGAACTTGTGAATAATCATCAAGGATTTTATTTTCAGAGAAAGGAAATGATCAGAAAAGTATCCTGATACATAACTACCTGCTTCCTGATTAGAAGGCCCTTATGAATGAGAAAACACTTAAAATGGAATTTCAATTTTATTTAAAACCATAAGTGACTCTTAATCTTACAAAACAAACTGAGGGTTGCTGGGGGGAGGGGTTTGGGAGAAGGGGGTGGGATTATGGACATTGGGAAGGGTATGTGCTTTGGTGAGTGCTGTGAAGTGTGTAAACCTGGTGATTCACAGACCTGTACCCCTGGGGATAAAAATATATGTTTATAAAAAATAAAAAATTAATAAAAAAAAAAGTAAAGTGCCATTTCTAGGTAGCAGATTAAAAAATATGAGTTTGTGTTCCCTCTTACCCAAAACACCACTCAAATAACAGGAACATTCCAGTTCTTTTTTTTTTTAATTTTTTATTTTTTATAAACATATATTTTTATCTTTCTTTAAATTTTATTTTATTCATTTATTTATTTGAGACAGAGCACAAGCTGGGGAGGGGGAAGAAAAGAGGGAGAAGCAGATTTCCTGCGGCAGAATAGGGGCCTCCACAGAGGGTGGAGCACCAGGGTTAATCCCAAGACCTCAAAATCATGACCTGAGTTGAAGATGGACGCTTAACCCCCTGAGCCACCTAGGTTCTCCCAAACATTCTAGTTCTAAAACAGAAAAGTTGAAACACCAATTGCTTGTGCCTACCCCACTCGCAGCAGAGAGAGAATGAGATAGAGAGATTGAAGAGAAAGAGAGAGAGATTGAGGGAGAAAATCAAAAGTAGAAATGCATATTCCATTTAAAATGACACTGGATCTGTAACTCCAAATGACAATATACAGAGAATCAGTGACAAATTCAGTAAAAGAGACACTCGGATGTGGGAAGATGTTAAAAAAAGACAACTGCGCTGCAGATCTTAGACAAAGCCAACAGCAAAATTACCAAAAGTGTTATCAGCAATCCTGGAGTGACAAATACTATAGGTTGGCTAACTTAGCAACCATGCCAACATCCTTTGCTATCCTCCAGCGTAGAGGACAGAAAGCAAGGGACTCAATCCTTCACCTCTCAGAATAAATAAAAAACAATAGAAAGAAAACAATAAGAGTATCAACCAATAAGGGCTATAGATACAGCTTAAAAGTCTGATTTATACTGAGGCGGTTGATGGTTGAGAGAGGAGGAACTATACATAAGAGAGACTGGGAAGTGGTTACGCTCTGTGCTGGAGAAAGATAAAATTTGACAGATGGGAGTGGGAGTAAGAATGGGTCTGAACACCTGGCTGTTAGTGCCTGAAGTCTGCCTACTGAATGGCTTCCCCTACTGACCCACTCCCACTTCCCCCAAAGGCAGAAAATGAGGCTGTCCCTGTGGTGTTGAGTCCCCAGGAGGGAGTCCTCGGCTTAATGTGCAGCTTTCCTTTTGCTTGCAGAGAGCAAATTCTAATTGTCAAGAAGACCCACCCCTGTTTACAGAGCTCAGAATCAGCCTATGGAGCACAGATCAACCTACACGGAAGCAAAGGTTACCCAGATTGGCCACTGAGACATTCGACATTAAATACGGAAGGACAAACAATGATCCACAGCAGACACATGAAGAATGCCAGAAACCGGAAAGGAAGAACCCAAGGTAAATAAATAAAAGAGCCTAAAGGAAATAGATGAATCAAATCAGGGAATAGAATAGATCAATTAGAAAATTATTAAAACAAACTACAGTTACTGGAATATGAAGTTAAAGATACCTAACATAATATGTGTTATGCATACACAATTGACATATATTAATAGATTTCACTATACTTAATGTAATATAAAGTAAACATATAGATATGCTTTTTTTCTCATGAAATTTTAAGAACATGGTTGCCCAGGTTTTGAATCCTAGTTCTCCTCCTTACAAATTACATTTAAAACAATGTAGTGATTTAAAATGCTAACCTGATATAGCTATTGCAAGGATTAAGGAATTCCTCTGTGTCCACATTTATGACTTCACATCTTCAGCTCTATGTAAGTCTGCTATATTACCGAAGCATTTATGTCAACCTCCAAGACAAAAACAAAATGGCAGAGAATGGGAGAACAGGTCAACAACATAAAGGATTGTATCTGAACATCTAACCTCCAATTAATAAGATGATCTTGCTCATTGTGAAATATTTTGAATGTTCCCCTCCCCCAAGGAGAGTGATAGAATTTAGGAGACAGAAATGAGAACAAAAAACAGAGGAGAGGGTAAGAGTACTGATACCTTCAGCTTCCTTGGTAAGGTGACAAATGTCCATAGAACAAGGCATCTTAAAAAAAAAGAAGAACAAGGCAGGTAGGTTATTCTATTTTAAAATAAACAGGTAACCAATAGAAAGCCTGCAAATATTAGAATTATAGAAAATTGGAGAGTGATGGGTAGTAAAACTACAACTTTCATTTGGAGGAGTTGAAAGCCCAAGAAGTTATAGCGTAAACACAATCACTGTGAAGTGAGAAACCTCCCAAGAGAATAAAAATTGGAATGATTAAAATGGTTTGCCTCTAATTAATGGAGAGAGGTGGGAAAGTTGAGGTGGGAAACTGGTTTTTTGTTACGAGTTCCTCTGTATTCTTTGCTTATTTTTCCTTGCATCTCTATTATTTGATATAAAGTACTATAAAAGAGAAACATCCTTTTGGCTACAAACTTTTGACAGCAAAGTGTGGGTCTTATTCCTTATCTTTTCCATCATAATTTTCTTTCTAATCTTGAAAATGCATCTTTAAATGGTTGTTTTCCATTTCCCTCCCAATGCTATCATTAAAATAATAAGCAATTCTGTGGGTAAAGAATAAATCATTCAAGGGTTGAGACACTGGAATGAAATGATTAAATCACCAGGGGAAAATTAAGGCTCTAATTTAGCTGCTATAATATGCAAGAATATCCAAACTTTAAAACCCTATGAATTTTTAAAAATTGTTTATGGATTTCACTGAATTAATTACAAAGTATTGCTCTTGATGAGAGAAGTGAGTCTGTGTTATTTTTGTCTTATTTTTTCAACTCAAGTGTAAATGTTGAGGGATTAATAATTGAGCAGATACAAATAAGACTATTCGAAATCCACAAAATAACATGTTTATGTTAAAATAACACATAGATGTCCCTTCCCCTTAATAGGTATCTTCCTAAAATGGATCTCTCTACCCTCCTCCATTTCTTCTTCAGATATACGACCCACCCCACCTCCACTCCCCAACGTTCTCTAATTCTCAAGGCTTCCAGTGAGCTAGTCTTTGTTTGGTTCCTTGTACTCTTAATGTCTCTCAGCATGAGACACAACTGGCCAGCCCCCACTCCTCCATCCTTCTCTCAAGACATCCAGCATGATTCAATGCTTTAGACAGAATGACTCACAGGGTACATTCACGGTGATTCACCCATTTCCTCAACTTCCAGATTCCTGCTTGATCAGACCACAATTCCATAGTTCCAGATCTTTCCAGATTTTAAGTTCCTCAAATATTCAACTTTGCTTCCCTTCCACTAGTGACTAGAACAGTACTGGATAAATAATAGATCCATAAGATATGACTTTTTATTTTAAGCTTTATTTTAAACAGAATCCTGATATCTGTATTCTAGATCAGTATTACAGTCCTGGCCAACCTAAAGAAAATGTGATAACCTCTATTTTGGTGCAATTGTTTTCTCCTATTTTGATTTGTTTTCCTTTACTTGTAACTTTTCCCAGTAACCCTAACCTTTTCAAAAACATGTTATTTTTGTGGTGTATTTTTTGTTTCAAAACATCACCTAAAGCAATATGCAATGCAAGTCCAAAACTCCAACATATAAATTATCTTATAATAGTCTAAACTTTTAAAATTTGTAATATACATTCTCATCATACCTTCAAAAGTCTCTAAGATCACTTGCCATAAAAGACTGGTATCTAGTAATGTTATTTAAATGAAATAAGTTTCAGAAATCCTTACATTTCACACCAAATATCTAATTTGTATTCTGGCAAAGACAAGCTTTGGCTTATCTTCTTTAGCTTGGAAAGAATGTGACAAAATTATCATTTAGGAAAACTAGCCTTTTTGGTGTTAAAATATCTGTCTCTATATCTCTAACTAGTGTAATGAGGAGTTTTGGTTCGGGGTCTAAACAGGAAAAGATTTCATTTTTTCTAGTCACTGTTCTCAAATTGTGCTAATATTCATCCCCCCCTTTCCCACTGTGTGCTTTAATGACATTCTGGCAAGATTCTGTCATTTTCCACTTAATTTCGCTTATTTGAAAAACCTTATTTTCAGCAGTTAAGAGTCAGGACTCCAGCAGCTTATGGTTAGGGCTGGTGGGGGCGGAACTGGGAGGACAGTATAGGTAAAAGGAAGGACTTCTTTGGACCTACCTCTCCTTCTTCCCTGTTCCAGGCACAAGCTAGTCCCTCATGCTGGGTTGATAAGGAGGCAGTGGTGAGAAGGTAAGCTTCCCTCTCCTGACTGAACAGAGAGCATGCCTCTCCTTTGGTCAATTGATACCAAAGTCCTTCATGTCGCTGGCTCCCAAATGTTGCCCACTCTTACATGAGGGGACTCTGTAGAGGCTGCTATGCTAAAACAGGTAGCTATGGCTCTGGATAGCCCTCTTCAGTTTAACACTTCTTAACCCCCCACCGAAAAAAATCTACGCACTGTTTGTGCATGGGGGGCTTTTCCTTATCCAGCAAAGGACTTCTTGCATGAAGGACCAGAGTAAAGACTAAACAAAGCCCAGCCATCGGTAGTGTCCACTTGACTTACAGTGAGCTTATGTTTTCCTGCCATGTCACTCCCAAATTTCTCCTTTACAACCTCACTCTTTCCCTGTGTTCTGAGGATGCAAAGAAAAGTCAAGTCTCCTTGCTGAGCAACAAGGACCATAACTGAACCCAAGTAACCAACAAATCGGTGGTAGGCTGGAAGGAAGAGGACAGGTTTTTTACGTTAATGGACTATGTTTTCAAAATGTTCAGGCTCACTGGAGTGTAGAGAAAAGTTGATGAATGGGGATAGACAAAAGAGGAAGTGAGTTCAATCAGAGTACCAAAAAGTAGCCATCCTACGGGGATATGATGAAAGTAGTCATCCTAACAGGATATGATGAGCAAATAATGAGGCAGATAAGACAATAATAAGTCATGAGAGGAAAGCCACAGTTAGGGTAAAATATGAAAGCACAGCTTGCAGATGGGAACCCAAACCAGACAGGTGAGTGATTAGAAGCTCAGGACATAAAGCATTTCTCCAGAAAAGGAACTGAGCAGGAATCCATGCTGGTGGAAAATCCAAAGTGTGAGATTAATTAAAAAAAAAAATGCCTCTAAGAAATCAGAACATGTCTATAACACGAAGGCTATATACTAGGCAATAGTGCCTGCCTCGAGTAGCAGTCTCCCACATGATTCTAGCTGGAAAAGGAACCACATCCAGGATGTAGCTAACTCAGGAAGCACAAGAGAGACAAACTGCCGTGCCTGCTGTTCCTGATAGCATGCGTGGTGTCATCAAATTTTCCAAGGTCATTAACAGAAACAAGGTGAAAAAGAGAACCCTGCAGAGGGGCATTGTTATCACTCATAATTACACATTTTAGATGTTTCAAACTATCAGTGCATTACAGCAAGGAAATTATGAGGCTAAATTAAGGGTTTCTCCTGAGGAGAATGAAGATAATGAAGTCTATGTTGAATATAAACCAAAACCAATTAGCTCTCCAGCACTGCTACGCAGATTATAAATTCTACTGATGCAGTTTGAACCAGCAAAATAAAAAACTCTATAAACTTATTTATTAACACTAAAACAAGTCAGTCATAAGACAAACAAGCTCTCTTAATATTTAATGGCACATCAAATAATAAATCCTTTATTTACTTTTGTGTTCTGATGATAAAAGAGGCAAACCGCTAATAATCAGATCTCCAGTGACCACTCCAAAGCTTCATAATGATCCCCCTTCCCCTAATATAAGTCTACCACAAAAGGGAAGCAGGAGTCTCTAAATTTTTATAAGAGATAATTGTGACTTCATTGACAAACTTAAGAGACACCTCCCAATTTATGGGAACTACTTTCCTCAGCTCTTACTTTGCAAGGTTTTTAAGGGGCCCTACTATAGGATGCAAGGCCAGAGCATATGACCTTGGACTAGACCAGTCAGTATATTTTTTTATGCTGTTTGGCTGAGGGATGTCATTGTGGCCCAACATAGCCAGAGAAGGAGTGAATACTTGGACTTCTATGGGAACTATCCAAAAAGACTGTTCAACTGCACTTCCCGCTGGAGGAGTGAAGTTAAGGCACCTGTGGTCTACTTGCGACACCAGGTTCCAAACCCTATTGCTAACGGAGCCAATATGGAAAAAGAGATGAGAGATGGAGAGAAACATGGTCTGAAGCCATGGACTTTTCAGTTACAGAAGTCAATATTTTCCTTTTTTCCCTGTTCAGTTTAAGTTGGTTATTCTGTTACCCGTCTGAGGAAAGTATCCTCATTAACATGGTTTTCAATTCTCGTGAAAATGCCTAGCAGACACTACTTTCACTTATCCCATTTACATAGTACCTATTATCCATGGACATGGTCAAACCCAGTTAGGGTTTGTCATATGGACTAGACAACAACATAAGCCGGTATGGGGTAAATGCCAAATGAAACCCACCAGCAGTGTGGTGAGCACCAAAGTAACAAGAGAGTGCAACATAGTGCCTGTGAGACAGCACGGCCTTTCGCCATCAGAGCTGTTAAAGTTAGCAAGCCTAACTGTAATGTTTATCTTTATTATCCATGAGATTTTGTGTTTTCTGTATTTGGGGATAAAAATAGATCAACTATTAACTCCCACACTGTGTATGCATAAAAATCTGACAATATCACAACTTACAATTTAAATCCTCTTAACTCAAGGCATTTTAAAACTTCTAAAAATAACCTAAAGCAAAACAGAGAGCAAAGGAAAAATGACATATAGTAAGGGACTTGGGTTTCCCTTCCTTAAATTCCACTGAAATTTTAACTATCACAAATGGGAAAACTATTTCTTATAACCTATTATTCTGAAAGAATCATAGATTCAGAAGAAGTTGCAAAAATAAAATAGTGTACAGAGAGATCCCACATATCTGAGCCTCCCACAATAACGATAAACTGTGCAACTAGAGTATAATGTCAAAACCAAAAAATTGATAACCCCCACAATCCAACTTAATCGGATTTCATCAACATTTCATGCATGTGCTTGTGTGAAGGGGGTGGGGGAGGGTATACCTCTATTCTGTTTAATCATCTGTGTGGATACAAGACACAGAACCATGCTGTCACCATCCTCTATAGCCACAACCACACCTACTTCTGTCACCAATCCCTGGCAACCACCAATCTGTTCTTCATTTCCCAATTCTGTCATTTTAAGAATTCCATGCAAATGGAATCATACAACACATAACCCTCGAAACTGACTTTGTTCATTCAGTATAACTCCCAGAGCTTCATCCATGCTGCCACAAGCACCATTGGTTGCTTCCCCTCTATAAGCCATATTCCCTGCTACGGAAGCACCTCTGTCTCTTATGTCATTCACCCATTGAAGGACATGTGGCTTCCTTTCAGTTTGGGGCCATTATGACAAAGCTGCTATGAAATTTCATGTGTCTTTTGTTGCCTATTTTTGTGAGAAAATGAATGTTCATTTCTCTGAGATAAGTGCCCAAGAATGCAAGTGGGGAAAGAATTTTGACAGATTAAATCTTTTAATCATCCTGAAGATCTCCCTGCTCCTGCCTCTGACATTCTTGGGCTGTAAAAGGCAACGTCAGAGCTGGCCTCTTTAAGTTCTACCAGACGCAACATCTAAACCTTGGCTGAGCTGAGGGGGACAGCCTGTTTTTTCTGATTTTGAACTCAGTATACTGAACATTTGCTGAACCTACTGCCTAGTAACGAACAGCTGAGAGTGGAATGATCAATCTTCGCGCACAGAAAAGCTTGAGGTGCCAGCTAGGCCCACTTTAGTGGCTAGAAACAGCCACCAAGCTGGGATTCTTGCTTCACAGGCTGGTAAGTAGTTCATAACATCACAGGCGGGTACGGTAATTTTGAGGTCTCATAACCAAACCATCACCTACTATTTGAATTCCCAACATAGTTTAGGGCTGGTACCTCATAAGCCCAGCTCTTTCTTTGTCTTGTGTTACATCTCGCAAAACCCACACTCATGAGGAAAGGAGCAAGTCACTGACACATGACCATTGTTGAATTGCCAATGAATTTCCATTCTATCCCCATATTGATACTGTTTGTTGTTCCACTAAGAGACAACAAATTCCACTTGCATTCCAGAGGAAACACATTCAATAGGCAAGGGAAGAAGAAAATGCATTTCTTGAAGTGTGCATTGAGTTTCTATTTACTTTATTAAAAAGGCAGAGATGGTCTCTCTCAATCCTTGTTTTCTGTGCTTGTGTCTGATCATAAGCACATCCATCGTGGGCCCCTGTGTGAGGACCCATGTGGGGAACTCTCCACATTCAGATACATCTGCCCAAGTCCCAAATCATGGAATATTCTCAATAAGAAAGGAGGAAACATGGATTCAACCACTTCTTCCACAAGGGATTATTGAACACTTAAGATGTACGGGCCCCAGGATAAATGATAGTAATTCATAATGGTGAACACAACAGATAAAACTGGCCTGTCTGCAGATTAGACAGGGCTCCATGTTGAATGCTCAGATATCCAGAAACAGGAGGACCGAGTGCTTTGGCTGCATGGAGAAGAAACACAAACTTGAATTAGGAAGGTGAAGCCTCCTGGAGGCCCGGAAGGGTTAGCTGACTCCTGGGAGATGAGTAGAGAATCGCTAGGTGAAGGGAGAAAGATGGGGTGGGAAGGAGACACATTTCAGGCAGAGGATGTAGAAGACCGGAAGGAGGAGCTTTTTCAGCAATTGCTGGAGCAGTTGCTGCAGGACAAGGAGTAGAGTGGTCGGGGAGGCGGGTGAGAACAGATTAAAGTCTGTTACCCAAGGAAGGGATTTTTTTGGTTTTGTTTTCTGTTCCTTTTTTTTTTCCTTTTTAATGGTTGCATTTTTTTGTAAACCATTTTCCTTAAATATATCTTTAGTATTCTATAAAAATAAAACATATTTACTGAAAAAATCCAAACAAGATGAAATATTGTTCGATGGTCAGTTTTTGGTTTAAAAATCAAAGATGTAAAGGACAAGGAAAAAATCCACTGGTCAAGTTCTTTCAAAGCCAAGTCCCCTGGGACTCTGAGCATCCTGAACTCTGCATGCCCTTCCACATCCCCAGATGCACACTTCCCTTCCCACCTTCATCTGCCTTCCACAGCACCAGTTCTCCTCCCCCTCAGCATCAATTGCCCCTTTCTGTGTACTCCCAAAGCACTTGACCCATTGTTATTAATTAATATAATATACTATAATAGTAGAAACTATATTAATAATTATTTGCCTAATCCAATTATTAATAATGATGATTATTGTGATAATATAATAATTAAATGTTTTAATTGATAAATTCATGATAGTTGTATTAGTATTACACACATTATCAGAAACTATTACAATGACTTCTTGGTGTATCAGCCTTTACTGATAGCTGAACTCCTTAAAGAAAGACTAGATATGTATAGGTTCTGGGTTTCTATCCAATCACTCCTTCATTTATTCATTAATAAATATTTATTGAGAACCCACTATGTGCCCAGCAATGATCTCCGTTCAGGGCACGTATCAGGAATATGTAGTCAATACTCCCTGCCCTCTTGGAGTCTACAAGAAGTATACAGTTCATAGCAGGAAGCTTCAAAAGGGGTCTTTTTCCAGGAAAGTAGCCAAGAGAGCCTTCCAGTTTTCCACCATTTCTGGGAGGAGTTTCTTTGAGGAACTTAGAGTCTGCAGACCAGTATTCTCTTCCATCTACACAAAGGTCCTTTAAAAACTGATGGGCTCAGGGGCACCTGGATGGCGGGTCAGGTAAGCTCCCAACTCTTAGTTTCAGCTCAGGTCCCGATCCCAGAGTCCTGGGATGGAGCCCTGAATTGGGTTCTGTACTCAGCACAGAGTCTGCTTGAGATTCTCTCTCCCTCTCCTGCCCCTCCTGCTCATGTGTTTTCTCTATATATATCTAAAATAAGTAAATCTTAAAGAAGAAAAAAAAAAAAAAAAACCCTGATGGGCTACCTCACAGGAATAGCTCTCCAATCCCCATCAAACACCCCCTCCCCTTCTGTTCTTCCCCTGTGAGAAGTGAGGGTCACATCTCTAAGGCACTTTTAGAGTTTGCTTGGTCTGGGGCTAAAATGGGCAGTGGGAGATACTAGCACACTTTTCTCCTCAGCTGTAAATTGCCATCCCTCCTAGCAAAAAGTCTGTGCCCCCATATAAGTCTTTAAACTTGCATGCCAAATTGATCAAAGTTCTTTGGATTCTTTCGAGCAGCCATTTTATTAGTGACCTTGTCTACCCATTGGGAGGCCTGAAACAAAAGGGGTTTTAGTGCCCGTGAATTTAGAGCTTAGCCATTCTTTCCCATTTTAAAATGTCTTTAGATCAGTGCATGGACCAGCACACCAATCTCTCTTTTGACCTTATGAAAACTTAATTTTAGAGGCCTAGTTGCCATTCTGGGCTACTAGCCTTGTGAAGGGCCCATGAATTTACCTCAGTAAGCCTACCTAAATTCTAAGTCTCCTGTTTGAGAATTTGGGAGCTCACCCCTTCACTCTAGGCTCCTGGATCCTTATGCAATTTCATGTGACCCTTCCCCAGAGCTCCATATTGTACTGGGAGAGACAACCTTTGCTCAGACCTAAAGCAATGGGTGCCAGCTTCCCTTATCCTAAATAACAAGAGAGATCATCCAAAATACTCCTATCCCAGATGAATCTTCTCCAAGTGGGACTGCATTCTGGATCTCCAGATATCAAGTAGATAAAATAGTTTTTTCTTCTTTAAAGTCCACCTCGTCATATACCCTACTACGATTTTCAACCAGTATTTTTAAAATCTGTCTAATGATAACAATCACCTAGGGCACTTTAAAACAGATTCCCAAACCCTTCTGTATTTAGAATATGGTTTACTAAGTTTACATGGGATCAAAGAACCCAATTTTTTTAACAGGCCCCAAAGTGATTAGTACCACCATGCCAGTTTGGGAAACTATCTTAACTAGTCATGTGTTGATTTAAAGTATTGGTTTAAAGTTTCTAATGAGGATGGACATTTCTAATGAAGCATGTTTATACAGGGTACATTTGAGTTTAAAACATTTAACAGTTCAGATTTCTCTTCAAGATACTGATTTTGTATATACACCCGAGGTGAGATTGCTGGATCATATGATAGTTCTCTTTTTAATTTCTTGAGGCATCCTCATACATTTTACATAGTAGCCTTACAATGTACATTCCCCCCAACCATGTACAAGGTTTCCCCTTCCTCTATATCCTCATCAATGTTCACCTTTTGTCTTTTTAATAACAGCTATTGTTGCAGGTTTAAGCTATATCTCCTTGTGTTTTTAATGTGCATTTCCCTGATGATTAATCATGTTGAGAGTTTCTTTATATATCTGTTAGCTATTTGTATGTATTATTTTGAGAAATGTCTACTCAGGTCCTTTGCTTATTTTTAAATCCAATTATATGTTTTCTTACTATTTTCTTATATATTTTAGATATTAACCCCTTACCAGATGTATGTTTTATAAATACTTCCTTTGGTTCTGTAGGTTGTATCACCACTATGTTGATTGTCTCCTTTGTGATGTGGAAGCTTTTTAGTTTGATGTAATCTCATGTATCTATTGAGGAGAAATTTCATGACATATTTCCCAAGTCTTCAACTTTTGAAGTGGGGATGTGACAGAAAGTGCAGGGAATTTATATTTAGGAAAACTGCATTGTTGTTGTATGACTTTATCACCAAACACTAGCCTCCAAGAGTTCATGGTTCAGTAAGAAAGCAGAAAGTAAGCAGCTATCACTGTAAAATGTGCTAGGTGCTAGAATGAAAGTATGCCCTGGTTTTACAGTGTTCACGGGGCAATTTATAGGTTGTGAAGATCAAGGAAGGCTTTTGGGAAGAGGTAATGACTCAGTTGACTCATTGGATCTACTGAACCTCATTTTTTTTTTTTTTTGCATTCCGTAAAATGGAAATAAAAGCTTTATTGCACAGGTTCGTTATGCATATTTAATAAGTTAACCTAACACATTTTGGGTACTCAACAGGTACTAAACAACCTCCCCTTTTCCTTTTGGTTAAAAAATCCTAAAAACCATCATTGAAAAGGAATACAGAGAACATAACATAGAGAAAAATTTCTCCAAGTATAATGAAGTATGAAGCAATAATAACTAATGTACCTTAACCTTTCACTCTAAATATAAAACAAAATCTCCCCAGGTGCTGCTTTCTCCATTTGGTCTTCATTTAATTGTACATTATTTCAGAGCAAGAATCATCTCTTCTATGTTCTGTGCAGTGCCTTGCCCTGTATCCAATATGCAGTTGGATGGGACTAAGTACATTTTATTTAAATTAAATTGACACACATGCACAGTCTCTGTTTTGCAAGTCATGTATAATCATTAGTCCAATCAAGAACCCTGTGTGGAGGTTAAATTCCTCTCATTTAATTATCCTGGGTTTATAATCCATGGTCAAGGAAATCCGGAGATTGAAGCCCTCTTGTTGGCTTAATCAGTAGCTAATGAAGATTTAAACGAAGTCTTCCTGACTTCTTTTCCTTTAACAGAGATGCCAGATCATTTTTCCAGTTGATGCCTAATTTATTAAGAAAAATCATTTAAAGGACTTAACAATTCCTAGTCTGCCCTGACAGACACATATTACACATATTTCTGAAGTAGACCTTAGATTGCTTTATGTAATAACAATAGATTATTTTAAAATTTGCATACTGAAAAACAAGAATAGATTTTAAAGTTGCAAAAAAAAAAAACCTTTAATAAGATAAAGTCTGTTTCTGTTGTTTAAAATTAAGTGATTGATTTGTTATTTTTAAGCTTTTGAAGTAGCTGAAGATTTCATATAGTTGGGGATTTTTGGTATCGTCTGATGTTTTTGTTTGTTATTTTTAGTTTTTACATGTGATCATAGTTGTAAAAGAGTCCACTGAGGATAAAAGAAACACATTTTTTTATATTTTTAAATGAAAATTTGTCAATTTGTTATAAAGCAAACACACCTTGGATGAGCTGGAGCACACAGTACACTTGCAATGCCTTGAGGACAACCATCCCTGAACATTAGAGCTGATAGAGACCTCCAGACTCCCCCAGAAGTCACCAGGGTTACTTGGGATATACACATCCTGCCAATACAGAGTTCTACGAAGACTTGATTGGTTCGGAAACTTAAGTTTTGGAGGCTCCGTATCAAAGAACTCCAGATTTCTAACTTCTCATGAAAAGTAGCCGGATCTGGCAGTACAATGCTTCATTTGTGCACAATCACTCTTATCTGCAGCTGAGTGACAGTTACTTTCTTCAGAAGGGGTATGTGAGAGGGCATCAAACACTGTCTTGTTTCCCTCCTTTGCTTTTCCTTGCTGCCCTGATGGCAACTGGAATTTGGAATGCCAGCCCTATTCTGACCCACGCATGTTGTAGAAGAGGAGATTTATCCAGGGTAAACAGATCAAATTCGTTCTGTGGCCCTAATAACACTGCATAATAAACAACCCAAAAGCTCAGCAGCATAAAACAATAAGCATTTGTTTTGCTCACGTGTCCAGGGATCAGCTGGGCTCTAGTAATGTAGGCTGGGTTTGGCTGGGGTGGTTTGGCTCTGCTCCAGATGTCACTTGTTCCCTTCCACCACCAGCAAAGAAACTGGGACAGCTTCTTCTCACGAAAATGGCAGAAATGAAAAAGGGCAAGAGAAACACACAAGCCTTTTTAATGTCCAGAGTCATAACTAGCAAGGTCTCATGCCCATCTCTCTCAAGTGTACAAAGCAAGTCACACACTGAACTACATCAAAGAATGGGGGAATGGAAACTGCCCCGTTAATGGGGAAGACTTCAAAATCACAGCACGGATGGGAGCAGGGACAAGGTTAAATAATTCAACCCAGCAACCCAATTGACTATTGAAGGAGTCTTCAATCACACATTGCACAGTTTCCATCAAGCCTAACTTCACTCATTCACTTTCCATTTCTGCCCAGGAGCCAGAGGATCTGGGGACAGCTGGTCTAACCTCACTATAGGACAAGGAAACTGGTGCAGAATCCCAAGGAGAACATGTCTCCTAACCCGCTGTCCTTCGCGTTTCGATTTGATGATGAAGCGCTATGGTCTTACCTGAGCGAAATGACATGGTCACTCATAGTTTTGCCAATAAAATTTCAGATTTTGAAAGTTATATTAAAGCCTAAAAGGCAACAGAGAATTGAACTACAAATCACTCATTAGGATGAGTTCTAAGTTCACAAAGCTATCTGTTCTTTAAGAATTCTTAGAGTCTAATTTCACCTTATAAAATAATATAGAAATATGGCCCTAGAGACCTCCATTAAGGAAGCAGAAGCTTCCAACAAATTAAGAAGCATTGTTTATTTTAGGTTGGAAAATCTCAACAGGCTCCCCTTTACTTTCAGAATTGTATTTTGCCTTGTTCTCTGCTTCTAAGACTTGATACTTTTTAAAAAACACTATATATACTCAGAAAGCCAATAAACCACTGAATTTCTAATGAATGGAGAAAATTTAAACAAAGTTTAGTAAATGAACTTTAAAATGCTAATTTTGACTGACACCCAAAAATTACCATTGGGATTATTTAATTTCTTGCAAGGGAAGCTCCGGTCAAACACAGGCTCATTTTTATCTGGACCGAGGATTCCCCAAAGGCCTGCAGTACAAAAGCCCCAATCTGAAGGATTGCCCCAGAGCTCTGTTAGCTGAGCCTCAAACCAACCCCAAATGGCAGGTCCCAATGCCTTCCTAGCCCCCACCTGTATAGTGTTAGCTTTCTAGAGGCATTGTTGTCATCCAGGCAAAATCTACCTTCCACCATGCAAAATGAAGAGGTACACATGTGGAAATCAAAACTTCAAAGATGCCAGCAGTTCAAAAGCTCCAAAACTCCCAGAGCTACTTCCAGTCTAAAAGTTCACAATACAACCTCCCTCCCTACAACACACATGTCACAGTGTTCAAATCCTCTCCATTCTTTGACCTAGGACCCCTTCTCCCTAGGTTGGTGTTATTTCTGTGGAGGAAGGGAAACTGTGAAGGAGAAAAAAAAATAATAAGTGGGAGTTTTCATGCCTCTCCCCTCCTTTGAAGCCCAGAGTAAATGGTTTTTCTCTTTCTAAAATTGTTCCTATCTATAATGAACATATTTTGATGACAGCTTTGCTGGTTCAAGCCTTTCCCATTAGCCAACCAGCTGCATAATGGCTAGATGCCTCCATGGCTCTTGGTCATGTCTTCATACACGATGAGAACTTTGTGTTTATCATGACTGTCCCCCAAGGGGAGTGAAATGAATAGAGATACTATGTTTATGTAAAAGCTAGATATTAAAGAATTCCATAAAGAGCATGGACCTCCATGGATTTCAACATATCCATCAGGATGAGAAACAGAATTTAAAGATAGAGCACTTTATTATATGTTTTCATGGATTTAAAGTCACTTAAGTCCACACAAGTACAGCCATGCTGAAAGTTTTCATTTTCATTTTGTGAATGGGGTGAAGGGAGCTAACTGTTGAGAGAGATGACATCACTTTCTCAAGGTCACACTTAGGAGCTAGCAGAGCTATTGTCGTGGGGGTGGAGCCGTGGAGCATGAGAAGACCTTGGGCACACTAAGGCCTCTTTGTCCTTGATTGAATACTACAGTCCTAACTCTTTTCAGTTCTCTTTCCAGTGCCTGTCAATAACTCATAAGAAATACAATGAAAGTTATCTTCCCCACAAAATAGTTGATTTCACCATTACAAGCTTACAGTGGTGCCTATTTGTATCCCTGTGATGGTTTCTGAACATATTTTAAAGATATTTGAGAAAGCATTAATACTGCCAGGCTTCACTTTCCTTCAAGAATCAAATCAAATGATGCCAAGAAGAATAAAATCCAAGACCAGAATAAGTTTCCAATGTCTTGGTTTTAGATAATTCCAGAAGTTGTGCCAATGAGTATAAAACCTGCCTTCCTTATCCAACTGTGAAAGAGATAGACAAAGGAGAGGTTGAGAATGTGTGTGTGCAATAGACAGGCTTCAGAAAGGCTTGCCACACATGCTTCAGATTTTCATTTCTTCCTTGGCCAGGGTGACCAGGGAAACCAATGACCAAACTCTCCTGGGCATAACTGCAGTAAAACTTTCACTACTGCCTTTCTTACCTTTTTTTTTTTTCTTCCATTAAAGATTAAAAATATGCTTTTGCAGGGAGAGTAATAAAATCTAAAATTTTGCGAATTCAACACTTTGTCCTAGTTTGGGGTTTGATAGGAAGTCTATTCTAAAATCTAGTAACTGTCTGTATATCTCTTACACTTACTTAGTGTGCTCTCTGAACTTCCTTGCATTATCTGGATGCAATAAACAGGCTGCATAATAAGAATGGAAACACACCATCATAGCCATGCTGCTGTGTAATCCCCACCCTTTGAGTGTGGGCTGGCCAAGTGACTTGCTTCTAACCAGTAGAATACATCAAACATGATGGGATGTCACTTCCATGATTACGTAACATAAGAGAGTGATTTCCATTTTGCTTGCAGACTCTCTCCCTTTTTGACTTTGACAACGCAAGAAGTCATATTGGAGAGACCCATGTAGCAAGGAACCGATGACTATGAGCGAACAGGGGCTCTCAGACCAACATCCTGAAAGAAACTGAATCCTGCCAATAATCATGTGAGCTTAGAAGTAGATATTTCCACAGTACAGCTTTGCAATGAGGCCCCAGTCCTCATAACATCCGGATCGCAGCTTTATTAGAGATTCTGAGTCTGAGGAACCCAGCCAAGCTACAGCTGGATCCCTGGCTCACAGAAATTGGAAGATAATAAATGTGTGCTATTTTAATCCAGTAAATTCAGGAGTAATCTGTTAACACAGCAATAAATAACTAACACTTAGCCTTAAATACAAGGTACATATCAACTATCTTTTGAACCTAAATACTTTGTGGTTTTTCTATACTGGAGTTTCTCTAACACTCCCGAGAAGAAAAACAAAACTAGTGGAATTGAATAATAGATGGAAAAATGGAGACACCTGGGTGAGGCAGAAATGTTTTAAAACAT
Organism: Mustela nigripes; assembly: GCF_022355385.1. Lineage (NCBI taxonomy): Eukaryota > Metazoa > Chordata > Mammalia > Carnivora > Mustelidae > Mustela > Mustela nigripes. The sequence goes on along the minus strand of NC_081559.1, from coordinate 33,697,778 downwards.
TGACAGCAGTAATAATTGGCTTCAAAACTTTTGTTTAAATCTACTCTCTGGATATTGAGCTGCACTTGTGAAATGCAATGTGAATTTTAGGACCAACTCCCTGTTAATTTGAAGTGATATTAGTGGGTCTCTGATATAAATTTTTTTCTGTAAATAATGTTATTGAAAAATAATCCTGACCCTTATACTCCTTGAGAAAAAGAAATGGAAAGATTAAAGCAAATATCCCTCAATCTTATTCAGTCACAACCTAGAAATTCTACTCCTCCTTAAAGTTAAAAGTATAGATAAAAATACCTTGTTGGTTAATAACCTATATAAATCAGGATGAATAAACCCAAAGCTGTTTGAATTCTTACCTATGGATTCAATAGATGGCTCTGGACCAGCTTGTGACAGAAAATTGTATGCACCTATTCTCAACTTTGTGGTTAGTGTCTCCATGGTAGCTTGAATTTGGCTGTAAAAGGAGGATATGTGAAAGGCACAGCAGCGAGGCAGAAAGAGACTGGATCCTAGAGAATACCTCTGAATCACAAAGTTACATCAAGCCTAGAACCTGGTTTATATCTGGACCTACATCCAATTGCTGAAACAACTTTTGCAAATTTTAGTTGAATTTTCTGTGTCTTTTTCTTTTTAAGATTATTTATTTATTTATTTATTTGACAGACAGAGATCACAAGTAGGCAGAGAGAGAGAGAGAGAGAGAGGAGGAATCAGCCTCCCTGCTGAATGGAGAGCCTGATGTGAGGCCTGATCCCAGGACCCTGGGATCATGACCTGAGCCAAAAGCAGAGGCTTAACCCACTGAGCCACCCAGGCACCCCGATTTTTTGTGTCTTAAACTGAATACATCTCAACTGGTACCTATCTGAAAGGAAAAATTGAAGATGCACTCTACTTCTTGGATAAGTTCCAAACCACTACTTGCTCTGTGCAGCCTGCCTTATTAATTGCCTATTCTAGGATAATAATGTCATTCTAGTTCACAGTTTTGATGAAAAACATTAAGGATACTTATAAAACATGGAATCAGAGTTGTTTCAAAAATAATAGACATATTTTCCTAGCATTGAAAAGTCGTAGAGTATTGGCTTGGCACAGGTATTTTCAGATTTTTTCTTCATTCGTGATACTTCAGTACTCTCAAAGAAATGAGTAAACAACATTCAGGACTAGACAGAGCAAATATATCCCTTTGAGAAGAGAAACTATAGAACTTGGCCTTGCCATGCTTTATGGAAGGAATTTATGAAAATGATAGCTGTCAGTCTCATATTCTAAATGACAGCATGATTAGTGACTTTCACTGTTACGCAGCTGGCAAAAAAAGCAGACTCTTGATCCTCCTCCAAGAGAAGACAAAGGAAAGAAATTTCTTATAGGGAGTTATATTAAGCAAGAGAAAATTTTGAAAAATAATTAAGAATACGTTCTGAAATGACAAAATAAAACCTAATGGTTGGGTTTCTCCCAAAGCCATAAGCATACACAGGGGGAGTAAAGAGATATGTGGAGGTAGATAGGCTGAAAAATGTCCTCCCCCCAACCACAGTCTTCATCAAAAGATACCCATGTTCTGGGGTGCCTGGGTGGCTCAGTGGGTTAAGCCTCTGCCTTCGGCTCAGGTCATGGTCCCAGGGTCATGGGATCGAGTCCCACATCAGGCTCTCTGCTCAACGGGGAGCCTGCTTCCCCCTCTCTCTCTGCCTACTTGTGATCTCTGTCTGTCAAATAAATAAATAAATCTAAAAAAAAAAAAAAAAGATACCCATGTTCTAGTTCCCAGGACCTGTGAATATTACCTTACTATAGGAAAAGTGTCTTTGCAGATATGATTACATAAGGGATTTGTGAGATGGGAAGGTTATGCTAGGTTATCTGGATGGGCCCTAAATGCCTTGGCATGTTCTTGTAAGAGAGAGGCAGAAGATTCCAGACAGGGGAGAGGAGAAAGTGAAGCGCAAATGGACCAGAGAGAGCTTTGAGGATGCTTCACCCCTGGTCCTGAAGATGGATGAAGAGGACGGGAACAAGGAAAAGCAAGAAAAGCAGTTCTAGAAACTGGAATAGGCAAGGAAGTGGAGCCCTGTCAAACCATAAGTTCAGCCCAGAGAAACTGACTTTGGACATCTGATCTCCCTGAAACCTAAAGGGGATAAATGTGTGCTGTTTTAGCTACAACTAGAAACCACATTAAGTTTTTGACAAACAGCCATAGGAAACTAAGAGATATATAAAAATAAGTTTCAAATGAGTTTTTTCTAAAGGCCCTTTTACCACACCTTGAGATTGACAGCACTTTACTCTTCAGGATCCCATCAAGTGACTTCACCTTACCAGAGGAGGTCACTAGTCCCCTGGTTGGGCAGAGAAGTAATAAAATGTTTGCCATATGTCATTCTAAATCCTCGAAAATATTTCTTCATGTGATAGCACTCTCTGCCTCGCTGGATTTAAAACAATGAATCAGAAAAGGTGATTTCTTCAATAACATCTTTCTATGTATTCATCCTTGATTTTTGGTTCTTGACAATAAGACATGTGAACTATCAATTTTACAGTGTTGTTGATGTTTACTCTTTTTAAAAAATTTCTTTATTTGAGAGAGAGAATGCACATGTGAAAGTAAGCAAGCAAGTGGGGGGTGTGGAGGCAGAGGGAAAGAATCTCAAGCAGACTCCCCACTAAGTGGGGAACCTGAGCTGGGCTTGATCTCAAGCCCCTGAGATCATGACCTGAGCCCAAATCAAGAGTCACGTGCTTAACCAACTGAGTCATCCAGGTGCCCCTCTTGATATTTATTCTTAAACCACACTGGTAAATATCTGAATCATGCCCTAAATGATTCGTTTCATTTTCAAAGGTTGTGATGCAGCTATCATTCTTAAATGATTGAATTCTGAAAGTTGAGAATATCTTCTCCCATGACTCTACTTTTGCTGTTGAATGGGAGCTTTGCTTTTTTACTCCAAAGGGGGTGCCAAACTCTTGATTTCTGACTCCCAAGAAACAAAGATACAAGCCACCCCTAACTTCACAGGAGACAAATTCAGTTTCCACTACAACACTCTTTTAAGACTTAACAATTCTCCCTGACCATGCTTACCACAATTACAACTAATAATTAATAATCAATTATATGTTGTCTTTCTCCCTCAACTAAGATGGGTCCCAGGACAGGAGGATATACCTCCTAGAAGGTAAGTAAGATAAACTGTCTATACCTAGAAGGTAAATGTATCTCATGTGCCTTCTAGCTCCAATGCCTACCATTGCCTTGCTCATAAAAAGTATCTATTGAATGAATGGATACATTAAATATATGGTATTTTTTTATTGTGCTGTTATATGACTATTATTTTATATTATTGCATAAATAAGGATGAGAAATTTACATCATATAACATATACCCTGCTGAAAATTATGTCAGTCTTAATAATACGTTTTAAAATAGTTTATTTTCTTTCCTTGAATATTATAAGGAGGATAAGGTCAAATATATTGGGAGTAGATATTAAATACATTATCAGGCACCTGGGTGGCCCAGTTGGTTAAGCGTCTGCCTTTGGTTCAGGTCATGATCCTGGACTCCCAGGATTCAGTCCCTCATTGGGTTCCCTGCTCGACGGGGAGCTGCTTCTCCTTCCCTTCTGCCAATTCCCCTGCACCCTTGTACCCCCTTTAGAGGAAACTAAAATTACTATAGTTGGAACTGTTTGAGAAAATGAGCCCTGGGGTACTAGTCTGCTCCCGCAACCTCCTCCCCATCTCCTTTGCACTCCTGCCCCACCCTACCCTGCCTCTTCCCACCAACCTGCCAGTGCTAGATAATAAGCAGGGTCTGTTGGTTTGTTCAGGGAATACACCAAAGGAAATCATTGGCTTGTGCTGTGATTTGATGGTTTGAAGTAAGATAAGCAGAGAGGAAATTCCAAGCCAAGGAGATGACTTTGAAATAAGCTGCAGAAATGAGTAAAAATCACAAAGCAGATTGAAAAATGCATAGGCTTCTGGGACCATATATCTTAGTAAGGATGTGCGCCATAAGCTATTGAGAAAACTTCTATCCTGTACTAGCTGCTTCAAGACCTATTTCCCCTTCCTGCCCCAAGGAGTATATAAAATACTTTTAATCTTTCAGAGCTGGCTGTGAAGAACAGCTCCCTTCATGCTATTGAGGGGGTGGGGCTGGAATTGCTCCACACTGAAAAAATTGGACGAGAAACAGCACCCTGTGTTGCAAAAATGACATGAGATTTTTGCGGGAGTCCAGTCCTGTGAGGTAAGGAGCTCAGTAACTGTTCTCATGCCTCTCCTGAAGTCTGACCACTTCTGCCTCCTTTTCAGTCCTGCCGTGTACCTACCTCCTTTGTACCATGGCTGCCCTTCTCCCTACCCCACCAGCTCCAATTCTCATCCCAGTTAAACCATCTTTGGAAGACCTTGTATAATTTTAGAATTATTTCTTCTTTGAAAGTTAGAACTGCTCAGTGATGTCGTTAGACCTGGAATATTTTTTTTTCCTTCTTTCCTTCTCCCTTTCTTTCTATTGATTCTATGAGGCCAGCATTACCTTAATACCAAAATCAGGAAAAGACATTATAAGAAAAGAAAACTCAGACCAATATCTCTGATAAGCATAGATGTAAAAATCTTCAACAAAATATTAGCAACTATACAGGAAAAAGGAAAAACTATGGGAGACAATAAAAAGTCACTGGTTACCAGGGATTAATGGAGAGGAAAGGATAAATAGCAGAGCACAGAGGATATTTAAGGCAGTTAAAGTATTCTATATGATCTATTATCATATACTTGTGGATACATCTCATTATATATTTGTCGAAACCCATACAACACCAAGTGTGAACCCTAATGGTAACTGTGGTCTTTGAGTAATAACTATGTGCTAATGGAGGCTCATGGACCATAACAAACGTATTATTGTAGTGCAGGATACTGACACAGTGGGGGACGCTGTGAGTTGATGGGGACAGAAGATATACAGGAACTCTCCATACTTCTCCCTCAGTTTTGTTGTGAACGTAAAACTGCTTTAAAAATAAGTTGATTCGGGGACGCCTGGGTGGCTCAGTGGGTTAAACCTCTGCCTACGGCTCAGGTCATGATCTCAGGGTCCTGGGATCGAGTCCCGCATCGGGCTCTCTGCTCAGCAGGGAGCCTGCTTCCCTTTCTCTCGCTGCCTGCCTCTCTGCCTACTTGTGCTCTCTCTCTCTGTGTCAAATAAAGAAATAAAATTTTAAAAAATAATAAGTTGATCCATTAAACATCTGACTCTTAATCTCAGGGTCATGATCTCGGGGTGGTGAGATCAAGCCAGCTCAAGTCTCAGCATGGATTCTGCTTGAGATTCACTCTCCCTCTCCCTCTGCCCTTCCCAGTCGCTTGTGCTATAATTAAATAAGTAAATAATCTTTTGAAAAAGTAATCTATAAATTAATCTATAAAATCTATAAAAATGAATGTATATTTTGATCACTTCAAGTTTGTAGGCCTTCTGTTAATTATGTTGTTCAAAACTACATCCTCATTAACTTGGTGTCTGTATATTACAAAATAGCACACACACTCACAATCACATAGTTCAACTTGATTTTCCAGTTATCCTCACTCTCGATTATGCATCCCATCACCACTGGAAGCAGAGGTTTGTGCTGTGACACTTTCTCCAAATTTTATGGTATTCCCCTTTTCCTTCAAACAAATCTATTCATCCTCTCAAATTCCTACTAGGTCTTCAAGACCTTCCTTTAGGGTGACTTTTCCTAGACTGCTTTCCTGAGGGCTTAGTGGAGATGGTGACTTCCTCTCTGTGGATTATTATATGCACTGTATAGTATCATTTCTCTCCTCAAGGGCATAACTTTTCTACAGCAAGCACCAAGAATGTTTACTTTAAATAATATGTATGAAACAAATGTTGGTAGCATACATGGATGATAAAATTCATTTTGCATAATTATAATGGGAAAATGAGACATTTTGTCTATCTCATACCTGAATCCTTTCTCCCCTTGATGTTGATTTCAGATTTTTCTCTTTTCTGCTACTTATATTTCTCCTACTTAAATACAGAATTATATCATTTCTAGCTTGGGTAACTAATAGCAGTTCTTGCTTCCTGCTCAGGTTAGTAATAAAAGCCCATGTGGAGAGAGGAGCCACAGGGCAAAGTACCAGAGTGCCTCAGCAGACATGTGAGGCTGTCTCAGATGTTCCAGGTTCAACAGAACTCCTAGCTGAACACAGCCACATGAGTGTTCCCAGTCAATCATGCAAAGACAGAAGATTCTAACCACCCCCAGAATCATGATAAATAATCAGTCGTTGTGTTTTCAGTCTATAGTTGTAAAAATAGATATGGGAAATACCATTATGTCCCTTGAGGTGTTTGAAGCCAATAGAAATGTCATTAAAAATGTAGTTTTACAAAAGCATTGGGAAGGGAAACCCGAGCTCAGAGGCCCCTCTTGTACTATCAAGTCGAAGGATATGTGTATACCTCAAAATTGTGATCCAGATGCCAGAAAGCTTTGGAGGCTGTTACCACAACTGCCACTGAAACCTCAAAGCTGGTGACTGGCTCTGGATCTTTGATTCTGTCCTCTCTGACTGTCTCTACACATTCACATTCCCACCATCTTGCTTTCCGGTCACCACAACATCTGGAAAATGGCCAGCAATGTTACCAGTGCCTCCAAATCTCACACTAGTGTTTCTAACTGCATGCCTTGTGTCATCTCCAGGATCCTGAAATCAATGGAGTTCTAAAATGTAGATTTTAAGGATGACTGGGTGGCTCAGTCAGTTAAGCATCTGCCTTCAGATTGTGATCTCGGGGTCCTGTAGGGGTCCTGGGAGAGAGTCCTGCATCGGGCTCCCTGCTCAGCAGGGCATCTGCTTTTCCCTTACCCTCTGCTCCTTCGTGCACTCTCTCTCAAATAAATAAATAAATAAACAAACAAGTAAATAAATAAAATCTCTTTCGAAAATGTAGGTTTTAGCTTTTTAGCCTCAGAGGTCAACAGAGAAATATAATGAATCATGAAGGAAGTCTAGTATCCATGGTCACAGCCCTCTGACCCTGAATTTAATCAGTAAAACATGTAGGAATGACATAGGATTGGCAGCCTGATAAATGGGATTTCCTATCCTAGTAGGTGTCCATCCTTGGTCAAACTACTTAACCTGTCTGAACTTCAGTGTCCCCAGCTATAAAAATGGGAATACTCATAACTGATTCAGAGGGTTTTAAAAGAACTCACCACAGCTTTCACAAAGTTCCCGGTAAGATGCTTGGCACATTGAAGGTACTCAGACACCCATGCCAATTATTAATGGAGAAAGAACTAGTAAACAGAAAACTACAGGATGCAAGGAATATTATTTGATCTTGCAGAAGGCACAGCTAACAGATTGCGAAGGGAGAAAGGACTCCTTAAGAATGTGATTTCTGAACTGAATCTTGAGATATGAGCAGGGCCAGGCAAAAAATGGGGGAAAGGTAATTCTAAATATTGATGTTTCTCTCTGGTCCCACAGCTGTCGAAAACTGACCTCTGTGCTTCAGACCCAAAATATAACTTGAAGACAGTCTGGGATAAAGAGGAAAAAAATATCTTTATTGCTTTGCTGGGCCAAAGAGGCTGCAGCAGGACATGACTTTCAAAGACTGCAAGCCACCCAGAGGGAGGGGCTGAGGGTGGGGGGTTCTAGGCAAATACAGGATCTAGCCAGTTCTGACAGGAATTGTGTATATGGTACCAGCCTCCTTTATCGTGTCTGTAGAGGGGTACCAGGTTCTTGAAACAAAAAGCTAAGAAAGGAGGAGAAAAGTTTGGCAGAAGAAAGGAAAAATGTTACATAGTTTAAAATCGAGATTTGCTGAAGCATGAGAGCATCCATTTTGATTTTTGTCCAATTTTATGCTTTTAGGTGATCTATACCCATGATCCTATAGGTATGACCAGGACTCCAGTGGCTTTATAAATCTAGAACATTTTATCAGAACGGTATTTAATTTAACGTCATGAGCCTCTGACTTTTCTCCCTTTTGTCTTGCTTCAACATGATACACTGGAATAGAGATTGAACTAGCAGTATATGTGGGTAGCATTCTTACCTTTGCCACCAGGTAGATTTCACTAACGATCTGATCTTAGGTACAACCCTTAGTTTCTGATGGTCTGCTTCCCCTTCCGTAAACAACACCAGCAGAACAAGAACAAAATAGCCAAACAAACATGACTTAGATGACCGTTTCCAGCTTTGGCAGTCTCTGAAATGATTCAATCCACTTACACCCAAGAGTGGCTCAGCAGCTATTACCAGTTGACTTATCATCTGTACATCAGATGCTCCACCCCTGTGCTGAATGAGAATCCAACAAGAGAATACATATTCAACAATTGAAATAAAGCCTATTAAGGAGATTTACATACTAACCAGTAGGTCTGCTTCAAACTGACCAACATTGGTCAGAGAAATCTTAGAACCAAGGAAAGCAGAGAAGGGTAGTAAAAACCTGGTGCCTTTATGGAATATTTTATTGGGCTTTAAGAATCATCCTCATATGCTTTCAAATAGTTCCCATCTAACATTTCTTTAACAGAAGACAGGCTACGTGGCAGGTTAGAAGGGCCTCTTGTTAATGTGAGCTTGGAGCTCTGTCCACATGATAATGCCAGTTGCACCCTTAAAAAATGCACAAAAAGTACTTTGATCATATTAGGATATTTTAAACCAGTTGTCTAATAACTCTCCCATTGCTTTGAACATTTCTATGAAAGCAGCGATTTTACTTCTTTTTGTCCCTCTAGCAAATAAACAAGTAAGGAGAAAGGGGACAATATTCATTATTATCTTAACAACAGCAACACATTTTAAAGCCTACACATGAGAAATTGGTAGAAGATAAAGCTATGAAAAATCCTACTCTAGTCTCATATTAATGAATTCTTTTTTTTTCAGTATTAATAAATTCTAATGATCATTCTGGGAAGAACAAAAGCCCACTAACTTTCATTTGAATAGACTAGTCTATTGAAAACACTAGTCAGTCTGCCATTTTTGCTTTGGGCTTCAGAAACGCACGTGCAGTTTGTATTGCTTTCCTTCCTCAAAAAGGGAGCTCTGTGCCATGCTATTATATTTTTATTTTACTTCTTTTTACAGCAGCAAGAGCAGAGGCGAACAGAGCATATGCACAGGAAATGGTTAGTGCAAAAGCAAGCTCACATGGCAACCACAGGCCTGAGAAAGGGCTGGGACTACAAAAGATAGTTTTTCTCAAAAGAAAAATTTCCTGAAAGTAAAACCACTTGTTTTTATCAACTAGGTCTGCCAAAAACATTTTTCTCCGACAATCTTCTGTCCAGTTAATCAGGGTATGGAATTAATGCTTTGAAAAGCTATACGCATAGATTTGAGTATTAATATGCTTCTTGTGATGTTGCCTATTAGGAAAAAACGCCTTTAATATCTCTTTTGGAAAATAAATAATCACTTGAGATTTGTTAAGTATAGATCTAGTGTATCATTCATTCTGTTCACTAATGTCATGATTTCTGAGTAATGTTAAGAAGGTACAGTAGTAAAAACAACAGATTATATAGACGCACATATTTCACAAAGAATTCTCCCCAATTATATAAATTGCCTAATGGATTCTTTTATTATATATTTTGCCATAGTGAACTCTTAAGTTTTATGTATTAAAATACTACTTTTTTTACTTCTTTAATATCTAGGATTCCTGTACTAAGAGGAATAAAACTTAAGCAAACTAATAAAACCCAAAACCAGTTTCTTGAAAAGACTAATACAACAGATCATCCCCCTTGAGAACCCAATTAAGGGTAAAAAAAAAAAAAAATCCCTGATTAAGAATAAGAAAAAACTTTAGATAAAAAGGAACAAATTAAACATCAGTAAGAAAAAACAAAACCTGTGGAACTCTGGGTCTCTTTAACCAAATCCACTACCAAATGGGAGGGGGGGAAGGGCTTTGAATTAAAGGTTTAAGAGAAATGACAACCAAAACAGTGTCTTCAGTGATTCAATTCTGGATTGATGAATCAGCTATCAATAACAGGTATTTGGGGAAATAGTTGGAGACATTTGAATGAATTGAGTAATAAAAGTTATTAAAAGAGTTTTGTTAATTAAGTTCAGTATATTAAACAATATTGCTGTTATGTAAAAGAATCCCCTTACTTCTAAGAGATAAATGCTGAATTATTTAGAATTGAAGGGTCATGACTTGGTTGATTTAAAATGATTAAATTTAGCTAGGTGTTATATGGGAGTTCATTGTATTCTTTTTGATACTTTTAAGGAATGTTTAAAATCTTTTTATAATAAAATTAGAAAGAACACATATGAGGGGAAAATAAATAAATTGATTCTCCATACAATCCTAAGGGAAATGTTTCTAAAAATGGGAAAGTGGGTGATACCCTCCATTAAATATCAATTATGAAGAATTATAGGAAGATGCGTAAATCCTGAGGAGGCCAATTACAGTAGAAGAGATTTGAAAGTGACTACAGATCTCCAATTAAAAAATGCTCCAGGACCAGAGGATTCCACAGCTGGATTCTATGTCAACCTTTGGAGAACAAATGATCCCAATGTTATTTAAATTATTAAAGGCCATGGAAAGGAACAGGAATTGAACCAATCCACTTTAGGAAGCAAACAAACCTTCCCGACAACAGGTAAGAGAAAGTAGCCAATCTCACTCATGCATATAGATAGAAAACTCTCAATGAAATGTTAGAAAACAGATTTGTTTTTATGTTGCTTTCTTTAAAAAATAAAAGAAATAATTATAATTTTGTTATATATCAAGGTGCATTTTGTGACAATAGTGGATGCCTGGTGTTATTAATATCTCAAGATGCCTGGAAGAGTAAAGTAAGTACAGAGTTTAATTGTACATGTAAGAAATTGAAACGTTCCCATTCTATATTTACTAATCATTTTCTTCATCCTCATATCAAGTCAAAATCTGCCTCTGAATAATGTTTGCAGATGGAGACATACATGTCCCAGGACATTAATTCCCTAAGGCTAGACTACAAATTAAAGCCAAAGCAGGAAGGAGAATTCAGAGACTGGTTTCTGGTTGAAACTGATCTTTTCTCTCAACCGTGTGCCTCTCTTTGACATATGTGGCCCCCCCCACCCCGACAAGGATTCCAGTGGATTAACAGTGCTATAATGTCCTACTGCATGTGGAATGTGCGCACAATACATAGCCAGGCAGAGAGCTTCACGTTCACATTCAAATCATTTCCTTCAGTGTAATTTTCTCCCAAGGAGTGATCTATCTTGTAAACATAGTAACCAATCCATATCAAATTTGATGCCATCGCCCATAAACAACATGGAGGCACTCAGCTTTGTCAAATGGCTCTGGCAAGGACGAATGGATCTCCACATATATCACACTTTTCAAATCCTATTTTTCTTGTTGCTTTATAATATTCCCTTGGTAAGGTGAAAAAAATTTATACCATATTAAATAGTATCCAAGGGAAAAAATTGAATTGTTTTATTTTTTCTTAATATTAAAGAAGAAAGAAGTGTTTACAGCAAAGTATCTTCTATCTTGCTGAATAAGATAAGTTGTATCCTTTTAATAGACAAATTCAATTAATTTAATTTACCCACCCCAATTAGAGTAAGTACAGTGTAGGGTAAATAACCTGCTTCCTTGAACTTCTTTTCCTATTATAAACAAATAGGATAAATATACTTTTCCCTCAACAGGAAATCATGAAGGAAGGCTTGATACCATATCAGAAAATCATTTTAACTTGAACATTTGTATTCTTATATCTTTGCCCTTTTACTAATAGCAAAATACTCCTCCTTCTTATTTCCATGTTATTAAATTCTCTCTCAACTTTCTCTCTATACAGCAGAGGCAATAATACCTGCACATTATCTGCCCTTTAGGATGAATGATTTGAGAATCAAATAATATTATGGGTGTACTTTGTAAATTGTGTGAATTAAGCAAACGTGAAGTAGCCAAGCCTCCAGATAAGCTGATGTCCAGGCTGACCCCCAGGATATACTAGACTTGTTATCACTTTAGAAAGGAGGCTTAATGCCATGGAATTAATGCAAGAGATAGTTTTTTCTACAAAATACAAAGTGAGTATCAAGACTTGAACTGACACCCAAGTCTTCAGATTCCTAAACTAATCACTTAATTTTCACATATGACACCACAAATAAGTTGATACTTATTTGGTTGTGAAAAATTTCCTTTCTTTAGTCATAATACCAGTGTAATCAGCCTTGGGCAAAGTCATAGAGAGGATGACAGGTGAGAGTTATGGACAAGTTCATTTTAAAGAATCAAGGGAAGGAAGGATGGAAGGAAGAACAGGAGGAAGAAAGAAGGGAAGGGAGGAAGGAGGAAGAAAAAGGAGGGAGGGAGGGTGGAAGAAGAAGAAAATTCCATGTTAATGTGGCCATTCTTTGTCCAATATTAGAGACATAAGAATATAAAACATAAAATGCAAGCACAAGTCCTATCTGATAGATTCCATCTCTAAAATCTTACCCCCTCCACTGCCAACTAATATTTTATAAGTCAGTTTCTCTATTTCAAATTAAGCCATTTGGAGGTATAGACCATGCATTTTAGCTCTAGGCTTGCATAGTTTTGGGTGAGATCTTGTCCATAGTCGATAATCCATAAATGTCTGTTGAGCAGGTTTATTTCTTTCTGATTGAGTGGTTGGTCCATGTCAACCCAAATAAAGAGAAGAATGAGAACTTGATAATACTTGATTGCAGGCTACACTTCTAAATACTAGAAAATACAGAATATAAAAGCTTAAATTTGAAGTCATGGAACAAAATTTGCTGCCACTGTCCCTAAAATGTCTCCTCTGTGAACTTTGGGTTCCTTAGTGATCCATCTAGACTTACACACAACAAGACACAAGATCAGTAGGCTGAGCAACCACATTTTAGAATATCTTAAAATTCAGGGGCACATGGATGATTCAGTCGGTTAAGCATCCAACTCTTGACTTTAGCTTATCTCATGATCTCAGTGTCCTGGAATCAAGACTCATGTCAGGCTGCAGGTTCAGTTGGGAGTCTGCTTGAGGATTCTCTCTGTCTGTCTGTCTCTCTCTCTCTCTCTCAAATAAGTAAATCTTAAAAAAGAAAACAATATATTAAAACACAAGTTAAATAATATATTGTGAAACTGTATTCCAAGCTGCAGCATACTATGTTATTATTGGATGTTAATATTGAACATTTTTACATGACATTGGATGAATGAATATTATAATATACAGATTATATTATTGTTCATGAAATTCCAGAGTCATTGATTTGGGTGAACACATTGTTTTCAGAATGCCTGGATGTCCATGATCTTGCCTGTACAATGGCATTCATTGCTCAATGCAGAAGTTCTTATGAGAATCAAATGTATTCATGTATGATTAAATGTATTAAATAAACATATCAAATTGTTACATGAAATATTTAAAAATTCCCAACTGTTCTACAACTCTAGTAACAAAACCATTCACTGTAGTCTCTGTGCTAGGTACTTTTTAAGAAATTTGAACTCATCTCCATAAGCCATGTCACACAGGTACCCACCATTATCCCTGCTTTTCCAAATAGGGAAACTGGGATTTAGAGAGTTTCTGTAACTTGCTGAAAGAAGAAGTAAAATTGTGATTTGAACCCAGACGGTTGGAGTCCATAGCAAGTGCTTGTAACCACTACTCTCGATATCAGACACCACTGAAGATTCACTTGTTTCATTAACTGACTATTCTCTGAGAAATGGGAATCAGGATGGGTATGTTTCTGTATTGGTATCTCTTAAAATGAAATGGTGCAGGTACAGAAAGCAGAATGCAGCCGAGTGAGATGACTGAAATAAAGTTGAGGTAGGGAAGATGAAGTCCAAGCAGAAATATGAGCCAAGAAACCTAACAGACTTCAGGACTTTTTTTTTTTTAGCTTTGAATTTTTATTGAATCTGTAACTATGACCCTTTTCTCACTCCTAGTTTAATTTCTTTATAAGATATCATTCTGTTTGTTTGTAAATAAATTATTACAGTGTCACACAAAATTTAATAAGCACACAGTGTGTATAGTATAATACAGGGTATATAATGTTATAATATATGTACACAGTTCTGTCTCCCAGCCAGCAAGTTCCCTTTGCCAGAAATCACAATTATAATCTGTTACTTGTGCAACCTTCATCACAATTAACTTAGGAACATTTCATCACCCCCAAAAGAAACTTTGTACCCATTAGCCATCACTCCTCATTTTTTTTTTCAAACCAATGTAGCCTTAGGCAACCAGAAATCTACTTTTCTGTGTCTAGATTTGCCTATTCTGGATGTTTCATTAAAAAAGGTATCTGAAATATGTGGTCTTTTGTGGCTAACTTCTTTCCCTCAGCAAAATGTTTTCAAGGTTCATCCAGGCTGTACCACATAACAATGTTTCATTTTTTTAATGTCAACAAATATCCCATTGATGGGCACACCACATTTTATTTATCCTTTCATCAGTTGATGGATGATATCTGGATTGTCTCTACTTTTCTGTTGTCAGGAATAATGCTGCTGTGAACATTGTTGTAGAACTCTTTGTGTGAATAGATATTTTCATTTCTCTGGGAGTGAAATTACTGGGTCATATGGTTACTCCATGTTTAACATTTTGAGGAACGGCCGAACTGTTTTCCCAAGCAGATGCACTATTTTACATTCCTACCACCGATGTATGAGGATTCCAATTTCTCCTCATCTCCCAACACTTTTTTCCCCCATGTTTTTCATTATGGCCATCTTCATTGGTGTGACATCTCACTATGATTTGGATTTCCACCTGCCAGGTGACTAATGATGTTGAGCACTGACCATTTGCATATTTACTTTGCAGAAATGTATGTTCACATCCTTTGCCCATCCTCCCAATAGGTGATTTGTCTTTTCCTTCTGTTTCACTGACTCTCTCCTCTCCTCTTATCCATAGTCTTCCCCATTATCAACATTTCCCACCAGACCAGTAAGCTTGTTACAACTGAGAAGCCTACAACAACACATCGAAATCACCACAACTCTATAGTTTACATTAGGGTCTTCATGGTGTTTTCATAGATTTGCCTTTACAAAACATCTTAGCCAAATCTCTCCAGGGAAGTGAGAGATAAGTGACCAGCAGAGTCAGAGAGTTCCAAATGAGCAGACCTGCAAATCCTGTTTTTACAGCAAAGAATGTGTGTGTCCATGCTGTGGCCAGGGGGAGACATTCAGCTCTCCATTTTAGGATAACTAAAACCTACATGACTGTCACAGGCTGAAGAATGACCCAGTGATTACTGTTATCAACATGTCCCAAGTTTAAAGGCCACTTACAGCTACCTTCCTTCTAATGTGACCCACGGAATGGACATCATACATGGTATGGACAGAGGAAATAGACCTGGTTCCTCAACTTTATCAAGTCTCACACCCATGCTCCCGGTGATCCCTTGAAGCTAGAGAAAGTAAAATATGTAGTAATAAAGCATGAGTGATTTTTCTGGTGCTTGATATGGTTGTGATTGAAGAATGGGTCATGTGGGATGTTGCTCAATGTTTTGGATCAGTGCAGCAAGATGCTATATGTGGGACACATTCTGGAGTATTTTTGATACTAGGGCCTTCCTTTCCAGCATACCTTTCTCTCCTTCTTCTGTCTTCCCAGTCCTCAAGCACTGTGAGCTCTGGGATGGCACCAGCCCATCGAGGGCCTCGGGAAAGTCATCCCTAAACCAGTATTTATTGTCTACCATGAGCAAGGCAGTGCTCTGAAATCAGGGACAAAGACTAGACATCTCTACTTGGAAAGTTCAAGTTTATTTAAAAGTACTTGACACATTATCTCTCTAGAAAAAAGGTGCATTTAAGGGGATCAACACTGAGCACCCTTGTCAGAGAAGGGCTTGGTTTAAGGAGTTACTCCCACAGAGATCTACATTTGTCACCACACAGGCAACCACCTACTTTGCTTAACCTTAAGGGTGACCCCATTCCCATGTTGCCTAGCAATGTGAAAGCATATAATGTAAGACCAGTACTTTGTTATGAAGGGTACTGTAAAACCAACTAATATTTCAGATGGCTCTTCCCCAATCTGACCAAGCCTCTGCCTATCTTGATTTCTAGAATGTGCTGAAATGATGCCCAATCAGTACCTCTGATTAACTGAATCCCAGAAAACAGAAAGCCAACTCAAGAATAGTTTTTTCATTTTTTAAATTTATTAATTTATTTTTTTATTAACATATAATGTATTATTTGCTTCAGGGGTACAGGTCTGTGATTCATCAGTCTTACACAATTCACAACACTCACCATAGCACATACCCTTCCCAATGTCCATAACCCACCCACCCTATCCCTCCCCCTCAACACCTCAGCCACCATCAGGACTCAAGCACATTTATCAGCTGCTCAAGAAGTTTTTATACCCAAGGGCAACACTGTGTTAAAACTACATATTGGCTTTGGAAAAAATGTCAGGGTCACAAATTTATAAAAAGCAGTTAAGAAAAACCTAGAATACTTAGGAGTGGTTGTCCTGGATCTCTTCAGACTAGTATCTTATGGTGGGGGGGCGGCAAACTGCTCTTCTCCCCAGCCAGCCCCCAAAACCACCCTGGGTGTGACTCAGGAGAATTCTTAGTAGACTTTTATCAGCTGACTGGAGACAAAGTGCAGACCAAAGGGATGCGTGGTCAGAGCAGGAGCAGAAAAACAACACAAGTGTAAGTCATCCCCGTATCTGACTGCCCCTACCTGGTAAACCCACAAGTCAGTTCTAGTCCCCACAGTCTATCAGATACACACCCCAAGTCTCTGACACCACTTTACCCTGGTTTACTATTCGTTAGCTCTTATTATGCGAAATGTCCTTGATCACATATTTGAATTCATTTGTTTAACATGGTAATCTGCTGCCTCCCACCCCTAACCCCAAAAATGTACCAGCCCTACACAACCTTAAGGAAGGCCTGGTAAGTTCCCCCTCCTTATCCCGGGTTTCCAGAACAATGTGAACTGGTACATGGTGGGCGCTTAATGAATGAATACCGGTAGAAAGCATTTATGACTTTGGAAGCTTAAGAAGACTTATAAAGCCTGGCTCTGGCGATGCAGGAGAGATCCCAGGCACCAGACGCATAATTAGCCTCTGATCTCCTCCTAAGGATGGAAAGACCAACTCAGCTGAGCCCGCGCCCATCCGCCTGCCTAGGAAGGTAGGGGGGTAAACCGGCAAAAGCGGCCAGAGACCCAAACGTGCGAGGAGCCTCCAAATGGGGGCGAGAGGCGTGGGTAGGCCCCGCCCGGAGCCCCGAGGCTGCCGCCCCGAGCCCTCCCCCGCGGCCGCCGTCCCTGGGGCGACAGGGACAGCCCGGGCCGGCCTGCTGGAGCCGCCCCACGCGCGCCCTGCAGCCCCCGCTGCCGAGACGCCGCCGCAGCCAAGCCGGGGCCGCTCGCCGAGTTGGCTGCGCGCGCCCGGGGAGCGCAGAGTTTGCAAAGTCGTCGCGAAGCTTCGGTGGAGGGAAGGGGGTGGGGGAGTGGGGGTGCGCGAGAGAAAAACCCGCCTCTTGCGAGTAGAGCGAGGAAGAGGGGGGGAGAGGCTCCGAGTTCCGCTTCCTGAACGGCGGGTGGGTAGAGAAGGTTGGCGCGGGGAAGGCCGGCGGGACGCGCGCTCCGGGCCCCCGCGCGAGCGGCGCGGCAGGCAATGGCCGGCGAGCGGACCCGCAGGTTCACCCGGAGCCTGCTGAGACCCGGGCAGGCGGCCGAGCTCCGGCACAGCGCCGCGTCCGCCGCCGCGGTGGCCGTCAGCAGCCGGCAGCAGCAGCGGGTGAGTGTGGCGCGTTCTCCGCGCCTTCCCGCGCTCCCGGGGCGCCCCGGGCCCCGAGCCCGGCCTCCCGGAGCGCCCATGCGCGTCCCTCCCGCCCCTTCCCGCGTCCCCTCCGCGAGGCAGCGCCGCCGACGCTTCCTGTCCAGGGGCGCGCGGGGGGACCGGGGACACTCAGAAGCGCAGAGCGTGGGAGTCGATGTGTGTGGGTTCGGGGGCTGGGGGGGTGGCAGGAATGCCTCGAGAGTCACATCGGCACTAGGTTGTGGGGTGCGAGCGACCCGAAGGGTGGGGGATCCGCGCGAGCGGAGCCGGCGGTCCTCAAGTCTGCGCTCTCCCTCACCCCTGGCGACTGGTGCGCCCCGAGGAGAGGATGTGACCTGAGGTCCTCGCTCCGGCTGAAGCTGGGAGCCCCGCGTTAACGCTATCGCGGAAATAAATGTCCTTCGCACCACCCTCCGTCCACGCGGTAAAAAAACTACAAACCACTCTATGCTCCTCCAGAAAGGGAGCGGGGAACTGTTTGGAGGAGACGTGGGTCATTAAGTATCCAGTGGTTTCTGGTTTTTTCTAAGATGTTCGCGGGGTTCTCCCGCCGAGATCGCTTTATTGGTTACTTCCTCCTTATAACGAACGCCTTCTAAGTTCTGGGTGATTTCCGCGGGAAATCCCTGGGGCAGCAGCCAGCCATTCCGTCTGATGCCCAAATCCTATCCCTGTGTTTCCAGATGCTCATAAGTTTCATACTCCCGGGTGTTAAGTGTCAGGAGGAAAAAAAAAAAAAAAAAAAAAAAAAAAATCAACTCTGGTGGGAATGGGGAGAGAGTGGGAAGAGCGCTCCAGTCAGACGTGGGCTCAACAGCCTCACTCTTGGCCTGCCTCTGCTGGACCGGAATCCCACGCTGTGGGTTTCATTTTCCTTATTGCCAGGAAATATCATTAGGAATTAAACGGCTTCTTTTAAGGGTGTCAAAGAAAGTGTTACTCTTGCCAGTCACCCATGAAGAGGGAGCCAAGAGCTGCCCAGAGCCAGTTCCCACAGCCAGGACTTTTCTCTAAAGCCAGAGGTCGGAAAGTTGAACAGAACGGAAGCTAATTGCCTGGCAGAGGGATGAGGCATCAGATGCCCAAAAGGGCGGGGGCGATGGGAGTGTAGCCAGGGTTGGTGGCCAGGGTGCCTTCTCTTTTACTTACCACTGGCTGCACTCCGCAGTTACCCAGAGGTGATTTCAACTGTTCACCAACCCTGTGCCAAGGGTTGCCCGTGGTTGGATATCAGCATGCACTATTTCGGGGCAGGAAGGATAAACTGTCAGAAAGGACATTGGGGTGGGGGGGGAGGTTCAATTTGAGCAAAAGAGATCATAAGAAAATCTTCAAATATACATAGAAAATAAATTTTACTTTGGAATGATCAGTCGGGTTTGTGGATTTGTTGTTCTCTGCCATTTACTGTACAGGAACTTCATTGTGCAGTCGATTTGTTTTATTGAATCTCTGGACTGATCTGTTGGAGAAGTGCAGAGATATAAGTAGCATGCATTTGGAATAAACAGCTTTAAATGTTGTTTTTTATTTTTGTTTTGTTTTTAAGGGGATTCCCTGAGTTCTGTGCAAGAATTTCTATAAAGAATTTGGATTCTAGTTAGGAGCCCATTACTTTCTTTGAATTTATGTCAGGCTTGAGATCCTAGGGTATCTTGTCAAAATGAATAAGCTCAATGTATTAAAAAGAGTCTGGGAGGGGGTAACTCACTGGCAAAGGTGTCCCTCCTCCCTCCCCTCACTTCAGCACCTTGGCCAACACTCCTGAATTAGCTTTTGCCAAGACATTTCACTGGATCTTACACATCTAGTCAGGCAGTTTGGGCAGCGATTTTGGCAGCAAGAAGACACGTGCTTTGAATTTCATTCTATCAGGGAACTCTTTAAGGGAAACAGGAAGGTGATGAGTTCTCTGAGTTGGCACCCACACTCAGTAGGATTCTGTGGGGGCAGAGCATCTCTTCTGAACCTAAAACCTTCTAATTGGACGATGTGTGGAGACTAATCCTAGCTTATGTGATCCAATCCCTTAAGATCCTTTATGTTTGTTGCTTCAAGTCCTCAAATCCTGGTTGTCAAGGGAGAATATTAATAGGATAGGGAAAGAAGATTATGGATAGCCCACTTCAATACAGTCAAGTAGAATTGTGGATATTGGAGCAAGCTGTCATATATTGAAGAACATTTGAGAGATAATAGAAGGTTCTATGGAACCTTCTAGTTTACATGATGCTAGATTCACATGATGCCCTTTCTATAAACCCTGTTTGGGGGGCCAAAATCCTCCAGAATGTTACAGAGAGATTGTCGTAGGGTTGAAACTCTGCTCTATCCAATAAGAATAGACAAGGTTGTCAGATTAACAAGGTAGTTATGAGTTGCAGACTCTGAGAATGGGATATGTGTGTATATACACACTCTTACACACATGTACATAGGACAGGGAGGCTTCAAAATGTGTGTGATTTATGGAGAACACAGGGCAAAGAGATGCTGAGTGACAGCAATTGACTAGGGGGCCAATTTTGAGGGCAGTTACTGAAGTAAGTAGAGCTATAAACCGGAGCAAACTTGATTTCAGTTTTAACCCAAGGCACTATGGCAGACTCATGTGCAGACAAGATACCTCACCAGGGCCAACTTTATTTTAACCACTCTTAAGAGGAGGGGATATCTGCATTCCCATGTTCACTGCAACATTTTCACAATAGCCAGGATACAGAAACATTCCGTAATGTCTGTAGAGGCATAACTGGATAAAGAAAATGTGCTCTATATCCCAACTTTAAAAAAGAAAGAAATCCCACCATCTGAGACACTGTGGATGAACCTGAGGATGTTGTGCTGAGTGAACAAGTCAGACACAGGAAGACGAATAGTGCATGAACTTAATTATATGTGGAATCTAAAATAGTAAATCTGATAGAAGGAAAAAGGAGAATGGGGGTTACAGGGGGCAGGAGGTAGGGAAGTGAGAGGAGGAAGAGATGATGGTCAAAGACTACAAAGTTTCACTTACACAAGATGAAGGATTTCTGGAGATCCATTGTGCTGCTTAGTTAACAATACTGGGTTAAATACTTGAAAGTTGCTAAGAGGATAGATTTTTAGTAGTATTTTTTCAACACACACACAGTGGTAACCATGTAGAGATGATGGTTAATTTATTTAACTTCATCCTGCTGATCTTTTCACAATGTAAACATGTATCAAAAAATCAAATTGTATTCCTTAAATGTATACAATTTTTATATGTCACCGCATTTTAATGAAGTTCTTAAAAAGGAAAAAAATGATAATAATACATAACAGTTATGAACAAAAGCCATATATTTTAATAAGAAAAATATTTGCTCCTTAGTTATTCTAAAATTTTTCCATGGAAAACAAATGAATCACAATTCATGTCAATGCCCATCTTAAGATCGAGTAGAGTTTAAGTAATTTCCAGACACCCCATTCATGCTCACAAAGCAAGCCTTTTGAGAGCAGAATCTCAGTTGAAAAATGATTGGAAACATTTCTTCCATGTCAGTGGGGGAGTTTTATTCAGTGTTTTATTACTTTGGTTGAATATACATACGATGTTGGTTGGCCTCAAAGTTATAATGCCACTAATTAGAAATTCTTTACAGGAAACTATTCTTTTAGAATGTATGAGGTGTTTTTTTATTTTTGTTTGAATTATTTAATTTAGAGAATTTTCTATAATTCATGCTATAAATCTAGGATTTGCACACTTTTCTGCATTTATATTCAATAGCATTTTAAAAGAAAAATACTTTTAAGGAAAGTAGAGATGACTTTTCTGTTAACACCACATTAGGGCTGTCACTTTGAGAGATATAGATCTTTATTTATGGAATGTGATGGCGTGAGTCAGAGAAATGGAAGACTCTGAGGAATAAATAATCATCTGGTCAATTTTTGCCTGAAGCCTCTTATATATTTCCCAGATGGGAACCACTTTATTTATATGTGGTCTTGAATGCATTTATGACATTTACTCTGTTGTTACACAAAAATTCCTCTGTGAGTCATTGTTGCATTGTAACTAACTTTATTAGCTTCTTTTATTTATTTTTATTTATTATTGAAGTAAAATTGACACACAGTGTTATAGTCATTTCAGGTATGCAATACAGTAATTCTACAGTTCCACACATTACTCAGTGCTTTCCAATGACAAGTGTAGTTACCATCTGTCACCATACATAATTACAACACCATGGCTATATTCCCCATACTGTACTTTTCACTTCTGTAACTTATTTCCTTTATAACTGGAAGTTTGTGCCTCTTATTCTCCTTCATCTATGTCATCCATACAACAACCCAACCACAACCACTCCTCTGGCAACCACCAGTTTGTTCTTTGTATTTAAGTGGCTTTTGTCTTTTTTTTTTTAATATAATTTTTTATTTTTTATAAACATATATTTTTATCCCCAAGGGTACAGGTCTGTGAATCACCAGGTTTACACCCTTCACAGCACTCACCAAAACACATACCCTCCCCAATGTCCATAATACCACCCCCTTCTCCCAAACCCCCTCCCCCCAACAACCCTCAGTTTGTTTTGTGAGATTAAGAGTCACTTATGGTTTGTCTCCCTCCCAATCCCATCTTCTTTCATTTATTCTTCTCGTACCCACTTAAGCCCCCATGTTGCATCAACACTTCCTCATATCAGGGAGATCATATGATAGTTGTCTTTCTCCGCTTGACTTATTTCGCTAAGCATGATACGCTCTAGTTCCATCCATGTTGTCGCAAATGGCAAGATTTCGTTTCTTTTGATGGCTGCATAGTATTTCATTGTGTATATATACCACATCTTCTTGATCCATTCATCTGTTGATGGACATCTAGGTTCTTTCCATAGTTTGGCTATTGTGGACATTGCTGCTATAAACATTCGAGTACACGTGCCCCTTTGGATCACTACGTTTGTATCTTTAGGGTAAATGCCCAATAGTGCAATTGCTGGGTCATAGGGCAGTTCTATTTTCAACATTTTGAGGAACCTCCATGCTGTTTTCCAGAGAGGTTGCACCAGCTTGCATTCCCACCAACAGTGTAGGAGGGTTCCCCTTTCTCCACATCCTCGCCAGCATCTGTCATTTCCTGACTTGTTGATTTTAGCCATTCTGACTGGTGTGAGGTGATATCGCATTGTGGTTTTGATTTGTATTTCCCTGATGCCGAGTGATATGGAGCACTTTTTCATGTGTCTGTTGGCCATCTGGATGTCTTCTTTGCAGAAATGTCTGTTCATGTCCTCTGCCCATTTCTTGATTGGATTATTTGTTCTTTGGGTGTTGAGTTTGCTAAGTTCTTTATAGATTCTGGACACTAGTCCTTTATCTGATATGTCGTTTGCAAATATCTTCTCCCATTCTCTCAGTTGTCTTTTGATTTTGTGAACTGTTTGTTTTGCTGTGCAAAAGCTTTTGATCTTGATGAAATCCCAATAGTTCATTTTTGCCCTTGCTTCCCTTGCCTTTGGCGTTGTTCCTAGGAAGATGTTGCTGCGGCTGAGGTCGAAGAGGTTGCTGCCTGTGTTCTCCTCAAGGATTTTGATGCATTCCTTTCGCACATTGAGGTCCTTCATCCATTTTGAGTCTATTTTTGTGTGTGGTGTAAGGAAATGGTCCAATTTCATTTTTCTGCATGTGGCTGTCCAATTTTCCCAGCACCATTTATTGAAGAGGCTGTCTTTTTTCCATTGGACATTCTTTCCTGCTTTGTCGAAGATTATTAGTTGACTGTAGAGTTGAGGGTCTATTTCTGGGCTCTCTATTCTGTTCCACTGATCTATGTGTCTGTTTTTGTGCCAGTACCATGCTGTCTTGATGATGACAGCTTTGTAATAGAGCTTGAAGTCCAGAATTGTGATGCCACCAACGTTGGCTTTCTTTTTCAATATCCCTTTGGCTATTCGAGGTCTTTTCTGGTTCCATATAAATTTTAGAATTATTTGTTCCATTTCTTTGAAAAAGATGGATGGTACTTTGATAGGAATTGCATTAAATGTGTAGATTGCTTTAGGTAGCATAGACATTTTCACAATATTTATTCTTCCAATCCAGGAGCATGGAACATTTTTCCATTTCTTTGTGTCTTCCTCAATTTCTTTCATGAGTACTTTATAGTTTTCTGAGTATAGATTCTGTGTCTCTTTGGTTAGGTTTATTCCTAGGTATCTTATGGTTTTGGGTGCAATTGTAAATGGGATTGACTCCTTAATTTCCCTTTCTTCTGTCTTGCTGTTGGTGTAGAGAAATGCAACTGATTTCTGTGCATTGATTTTATATCCTGACACTTTACTGAATTCCTGTATAAGTTCTAGCAGTTTTGGAGTGGAGTCTTTTGGGTTTTCCACATATAGTATCATATCATCTGCGAAGAGTGATAATTTGACTTCTTCTTTGCCAATTTGGATGCCTTTAATTTCCTTTTGTTGTCTGATTGCTGAGGCTAGGACCTCTAGTACTATGTTGAATAGCAGTGGTGATAATGGACATCCCTGCCGTGTTCCTGACCTTAGTGGAAAAGCTTTCAGTTTTTCTCCATTGAGAATGATATTTGCGGTGGGTTTTTCATAGATGGCTTTGATGATATTGAGGTATGTGCCCTCTATCCCTACACTTTGAAGAGTTTTGATCAGGAAGGGATGCTGTACTTTGTCAAATGCTTTTTCAGCATCTATTGAGAGTATCATATGGTTCTTGTTCTTACTTTTATTGATGTGTTGTATCACATTGACTGATTTGCGGATGTTGAACCAACCTTGCAGCCCTGGAATAAATCCCACTTGGTCGTGGTGAATAATCTTTTTAATGTACTGTTGAATCCTATTGGCTAGTATTTTGTTGAGTATTTTCGCATCTGTGTTCATCAAGGATATTGGTCTATAGCTCTCTTTTTTGGTGGGATCCTTGTCTGGTTTGGGGATCAAGGTGATGCTGGCCTCATAAAATGAGTTTGGAAGTTTTCCTTCCATTTCTATTTTTTGGAACAGTTTTAGGAGAATAGGAATTAGTTCTTCTTTAAATGTTTGGTAGAATTCCCCCGGGAAGCCGTCTGGCCCTGGGCTTTTGTTTGTTTGGAGATTTTTCATGACTGTTTCAATCTCCTTACTGGTTATAGGTCTGTTCAGGCTTTCTATTTCTTCCTGGTTCAGTTGTGGTAGTTTATATGTTTCTAGGAATGCATCCATTTCTTCCAGATTGTCAAATTTATTGCCGTAGAGTTGCTCATAGTATGTTCTTATAATAGTTTGTATTTCTTTGGTGTTAGTTGTGATCTCTCCTCTTTCATTCATGATTTTATTTATTTGGGTCCTTTCTCTTTTCTTTTTGATAAGTCTGGCCAGGGGTTTATCAATTTTATTAATTCTTTCAAAGAACCAGCTCCTACTTTCGTTGATTTGTTCTATTGTTTTTTTGGTTTCTATTTCATTGATTTCTGCTCTGATCTTTATGATTTCTCTTCTCCTGCTAGGCTTAGGGTTTCTTTCTTGTTCTTTCTCCAGCTCCTTTAGGTGTAGGGTTAGATTGTGTACCTGAGACCTTTCTTGTTTCTTGAGAAAGGCTTGTACCGCTATATATTTTCCTCTCAGGACTGCCTTTGTTGTGTCCCACAGATTTTGAACCGTTGTATTTTCATTATCATTTGTTTCCATGATTTTTTTCAATTCTTCTTTAATTTCCCGGTTGACCCATTCATTCTTTAGAAGGATACTGTTTAGTTTCCATGTATTTGGGTTCTTTCCAAACTTCCTTTTGTGGTTGAGTTCTAGCTTTAGAGCATTGTGGTCTGAAAATATGCAGGGAATGATCCCAATCTTTTGATACCGGTTGAGTCCTGATTTAGGACCGAGGATGTGATCTATTCTGGAGAATGTTCCATGTGCACTAGAGAAGAATGTGTATTCTGTTGCTTTGGGATGAAATATTCTGAATATATCTGTGATGTCCATCTGGTCCAGTGTGTCGTTTAAGGCCTTTATTTCCTTGCTGATCTTTTGCTTGGATGATCTGTCCATTTCAGTGAGGGGAGTGTTAAAAGTCCCCTACTATTATTGTATTATTGTTGATGTGTTTCTTTGATTTTGTTATTAATTGGTTTATATAGTTGGCTGCTCCCACATTGGGGGCATAGATATTTAAAATTGTTAAATCTTCTTGTTGGACAGACCCTTTGAGTATGATATAGTGTCCTTCCTCATCTCTTATTATAGTCTTTGGCTTAAAATCTAATTGATCTGATATAAGGATTGCCACTCCTGCTTTCTTCTGATGTCCATTAGCATGGTAAATTCTTTTCCACCCCCTCACTTTAAATCTGGAGGTGTCTTCGGGTTTAAAATGAGTTTCTTGGAGGCAACATATAGATGGGTTTTGTTTTTTTATCCATTCTGATACCCTGTGTCTTTTGACAGGGGCATTTAGCCCATTAACATTCAGGGTAACTATTGAGAGATATGAATTTAGTGCCATTGTTTTGCCTGTAAGGTGACTGTTACTGTATATGGTCTCTGTTCCTTTCTGATCTACCACTTGTAGGCTCTCTCTTTGCTTAGAGGACCCCTTTCAAGATTTCCTGTAGAGCTGGTTTGGTGTTTGCAAATTCTTTCAGTTGTTGTTTGTCCTGAAAGCTTTTAATCTCTCCTTCTATTTTCAATGATAGCCTAGCTGGATATAGTATTCTGGGCTGCATGTTTTTCTCATTTAGTGCTCTGAAAATATCATGCCAGCTTTTTCTGGCCTGCCAGGTCTCTGTGGATAAGTCAGCTGCCAATCTAATATTTTTACCATTGTATGTTACAGACTTCTTTTTCCGGGCTGCTTTCAGGATTTTCTCTTTGTCACTGAGACTTGTAAATTTTACTATTAGGTGACGGGGTGTGGGCCTATTCTTATTGATTTTGAGAGGTGTTCTCTGAACCTCCTGAATTTTGATGCTCCTTCCCTTTGCCATATTGGGGAAATTCTCCCCAATAATTCTCTCTAGTATACCTTCTGCTCCCCTCTCTCTTTCTTCTTCTTCTGGAATCCCAATTATTCTAATGTTGTTTCGTCTTATGGTGTCACTTATCTCTCGAATTCTCCCCTCGTGGTCCAGTATCTGTTTGTCCCTCTTTTGCTCAGCTTCTTTATTCTCTGTCATTTGGTCTTCTATATCACTAATTCTTTCTTCTGCCTCATTTATCCTAGCAGTGAGAGCCTCCATTTTTGATTGCACCTCATTAATAGCTTTTTTGATTTCAACTTGGTTAGATTTTAGTTCTTTTATTTCTCCAGAAAGGGCTTTTATATCTCTCGAGAGGGTTTCTCTAATATCTTCCATGCCTTTTTCGAGCCCGGCTAGAACCTTGAGAATTGTCATTCTGAAGTCTAGATCTGACATATTACCAATGTCTGTATTGATTAGGTCCCTAGCCTTCGGTACTGCCTCTTGTTCTTTTTTTTGTGTTGAATTTTTCCGTCTTGTCATTTTGTCCAGAGAAGAGTATATGAGGGGGCAAGTAAAATACTAAAAGGGTGGCAACAACCCCAGGAAAATATGCTTTAACCAAATTAGAAGAGATCCCAAATCGTGAGGGGGGAGAAAGGGGATAAAAAGAGGTTCAAAAAGGAAGAAAGAAAAAAAAAAAAAAAAAGAAAGAAAAAAAAAAAAGAAAAGAATTTAAAAAAAAAAGAAAACACCTTTCAGAAAGTGGTTGTTTTCTGTTTCCAGAATTGCTGTTCTTCTCTTCGATCTGCCGATGGATTTTCAGGTGTTTGCAATCTTTAGATAAGCTATCTAGCTGATCTCCGGCTAGCTGAAGTAGTCTCGGCCTGCTACTTCTCCGCCATCTTGACTCCTCTGGCTTTTGTCTTTTTGTTTGCACATTTGTTTTGTTTTTTAAATTCCACATATAAGAAATCATAAGGTATATTTGTCTTTTTCTGACTTATTTCACTTAGCATAACACCTGCTGGTCTATGGCAAGATTTCTTCCTTCTTTTTATGGCTGAATAAAAGTCCACTACACACACACACACATACACACACACCACATCTTCCTTATCCATTCGTTTGTGGATTTTTGCTTAGATTGCTTCCATATCTTGGATATTGTAAATAATTCTTCACTATACTTTGGGGTGTCTCTGTCTCTTTGAATTTGTCTTTTCATTTTCTTTGGCTAAATACCCAGTAGTGGAATTAATGAATCACATGATATTTCTGTTTATCAACATCTTTTAAAGAGGAAACGTCCTCCCAGAAGTGATTGTACTTACCCAGTATGGGCATAAGCAGAAAGCATAAAGGGTAAGTGGTTGAGAAAGGACACTATTGACTTCTGTAATCACAAAAATTCTATAACCTCACTTTCCTTTGACATTTTGTAACTTCTGCTGTCCTCCAGTGATACTACTTTTGATACTCTGGGAAGCTCTGAATAAGAAGCAGAACCTCTGAGAGACCCAAGATCTTTGGTTGAGAACTAATGTCTGTAAACATGTTTATAGGAGCAGAAGGAAGAATTTCCTCTCCTCTGAACTTTATGATATGTAAATGGTTAAGAGTAGGAGGGGCTTCAAACACATGAGTGGGAGATACTAGAATTTCCAAAAAGTAGTATGCTAGGAATGAGAGTGAGTGATACATGCAAAAAGTGATACTGAATGGAAATAGAACAGTTGTGTCACTGTCCTCAGCTCGGGTTCAAGCAGGATGCAGAGTGAGGGCCTGTTTGTTTGGCGCCCACAGCATAGTCTGGTTTGATTTGGTTTGGTTTGGTTTGGTTTGGTTTGGTTTGGTTTGGTTTTGACAGGGGTCTTCATGACAAGGGTGTTTACACTTTAGCAGAAATCATAGTCTCACAGCTTATGTTGATGGTGTTCCTTCATGAGGAAGGTACCCGGCATGGTGAAGAAGTCAACACAAGCTTAGTTTACAACATCAAGGTTGAATGTTATTGATTGTACCAACTACTGTTTTTTCTTACTTCTCAAGCACATTGCAGAAGGGACTTTGAAGATAAACAGTAGCAAAAGGGGATCCAGACAACTTCTAGATGGGTCCAAAAACAAAGTAATGTGTGTGGTTCGTGGCTGTCTTCTCCTTCACAATTTTCCCTTAGCCTCACCAAGAAAGAGACTGGCAATGCATGTGTTAGGATAACCCACTGAAGGAGAACCCACGAAGTGCCTGGCATGCAGTTCAGTATGTAATTCTCAGAGCCATCCTGAGGATGTTATTATTGTTACAAATTACAGAGGAAGCCATTGAGATTCATAGGGTTAAAGACTTCACTTTAGGTTAAGGAACCTCTCTTGCACCCTGAATAGTAACTAGTAGAGCA
This sequence comes from Mustela nigripes, assembly GCF_022355385.1. Lineage (NCBI taxonomy): Eukaryota > Metazoa > Chordata > Mammalia > Carnivora > Mustelidae > Mustela > Mustela nigripes. The sequence goes on along the minus strand of NC_081559.1, from coordinate 33,668,421 downwards.
TTACCTTCCAGTTCTGTAGTGGCTTTCAGCAGCATCTCTAAACTGGAAAGCATGAGGAGTTGAATTTGCTTGATGTTGCACTCTAATTGTTAGCTCTACCTAAGAAAGAGGAGCTCTGTCCTTCCCACTGATAATTCAGAATATCTATCACTGCCCATTCCAGCTTTCCTGTGGGGTTAGAAGCCAAAGCAAAAGCTGTTCCAAGACCCATAATAATGTTAAACCCTGGGGCACTTGGGTGGCTCAGTCATTAACCATCTGCCTTCAGCTTAGGGCATGATCACAGGGTCCAGGGATCAGCCCTGCATTGGACTGCCTGCTCCGCAGGAAGCTTCTTCTCCCTCTCTCACTCCCCCTGCTTGTGTTGTCTCTCTCACTGTGCCTCCCTCTGTCAAATAAATAAATAAAATCTTTTTAAAAACGTAATAATTTTAAACCCTCTTACAGCAACCAGAGTTCAGTTGTTAAGTCCTTCAAATTAAACTTGTTCCTCCATCCTTATGCTATCAATCTGGCAAAGCCATAAGCACATTGTGAAAGAGGATGGGGTTATTTCTTCTCAAGTCTACCTCTGTCTAGAACAGCCTGTGTCTCCATCTCAATCACTTTGCCCCACTCCAGCCAGTGCCTGAAATTTTCCAGTGCCTCATGTGTCCTTGAGCATGTATTTTCATTTATCTAGGTTGTGTTGTGATTCTTTTTTCATGCACTTTTTTATTCAAAGGAGTGATTTGAAGTGTCTTACAAAGATGCATATAAGGCAACAATGAAAAATGTAGTGAGTAAAGGTAAATAGCAATAATAGCAACAACAAAAAAGCAGTAGTAGGAAAGTTAAACATTGTCAAGAGTAGGTTAATGGAGAAGTGTTAGTGAATACAACTCATAGCCATTAACTCCTTCCTACAGTCTTGCTAAGACTGTTTCCTAGTGGCCAAGTTGAAAAGGAAAATACGATCAGCCATGAGATTAAGAGGTCTGCAATGTAAAAGAAAATAATTTGCTCTGTACATGTTCAGCTTTAACTTATACTGAGACTCAAGAGACAAGACATTGTTTCCTATGATTTTCATTCAGGACAATATAGATTCCCACCACCTAGAATGTCCATGGGCCAGCTGCTTTGGAATCATCTGAAAGCTTGTTAAAAATGCAGAATCCCAGTCCCCATGGCAAATCTACTGGAAGAGAACATGTATTTTAACAAGATCCTCTGGTAATTTATATGCATACTACCATTTGAGAAACACAAAAATTAAGCTACAACTATAACCATAATTTTGCAGTATATTGTCAGTCAGGCAATTGGGTGAGGGTCCAATACAAGAGAGTTTCTTCCATGACTCTTTGGAAGAGTTGCCTGAGGCAAAAATAAAGTTTAGCTCACCTAGAAATGTATGAAAATGGATTGGTTCCTTGCTGAGTGACTTTGGAAATTGCCTTGATAGTTTCCGTTATAGTTTCTCCTTCATGTCACATCTTAACTGTAGTGTAATCTTGTGCTTCCAGGCTAAGCAAAAAATTCCATAATGTATATAAAATAGGCACAATCTGAATCTGAAAAAGTCCTGACCCGGGTTACAGCCCTAAAGACCAGCTCCAGGGTGCAGCTGGTGTTACCCTGCTTACCAGAGAATTTTAAAGCAGGAACACTAACACTCATGAAGGACACTCAATAATGACTTTTCGTTGTTGCTTTATAAGATTTACTATCATTGAAACTGTTAGTGATTTGAAAATAATTGGTTATACCAGGACATCTGATAGCTAGAATCAAAATCATGAAAGGTTTCTCTCTCTCTCTCTCTCTTTTTCTCTTCTAGTCACTGAGTCTCAGAGAAACGTGATGTCTCTCTTTCTCATAAGAATGTTCTCAGGATGGAATTCTCTGGAGTTAAGGTCTAGATTTCCCCACATGTTGTGACATGGTCCAGGATCCCTTTGACTGGCTGTCTTTCAGCCTGTTTTGGGATACTCTTTCCTCTCTTCCACTGTTCATGAACAATTTGAGCAATCTGGCCAGTTTGGGAGTTGGTGCAGGGAACCTCAGAGCGTGTGAATCTGGAGAGCAGAATTCCAACCCTGGCCCTTTACCGGGTCATGCCTCCTTTTGCAATCTCCCGTTTTCTCATCTGTGAAATTAGAAGATTACACAATTAAGTCCTTCTGTTGGCCATTCCTTAGCTCTTGAGTTCTGATGGCTTCTCCTTCTCCTCTGTTGGGTTTTCAGATGTCACCTTCTCAGAGGATCTTCCTGGGTCACCAAGTGGAAGCTGGTGTTCCTCAGCCTTCCCTCCACTGCAACCTTCTGTGTTCCATTCCCGGAACACGTGTTCCATTCATTTTCCTCATGGCTCCAACCACTACCTGAAGTAGATCTTTTTACTTATTTAATTTCTAGTTTCTCTTTCCCAAACTTCCTCTTTTCAAATATATATGCCATTGAGAAAAGGAAAGGTGTCTGTTTCACTACTTTTATACTTTATTTACTATATGAAAGTCGGGGGGAGTCTCCCTTTTCACTGCAAATGAGGTGCTAAAAGCAGCATCAGGAGAGTGGGCTGGTTGTGCACCAGTGAGTGATTGTAATGGAATTATGACTTGCAAATGGCCAGTTTGTCGGTGTCTGCTAATGATGTTCCTTGAGTCATCTTCTTCACAGTGTACTCAGAAAGAGAGTGGGCGTATCCTATGTGCCAGGGACTTGACTCATACAATCTCTGTTAATCCTGATGACAAGTGCACAATAAATGATTTTTATTCCTATTCTAGAGACGTGGTGGGAGATGCGTTAAGGTCGGGCTTGCCCCAGATCAAATGACTAGTCATGGATGGATCTTGGAGTCACAGGCAGGTAGCTCAGTTGCAGAGACAATGTTCTCCACAGCTGCTCTGTCCTGCAGACCAGTTGCCAAAGGCGGGTGGGCAGGCAAGCCCCATTACCCATGCAGTCAGCATCCAAGCGAGAGAGAGCAAGGATAGAAAAGGAAACCCCAGAGAACTTGCCACAGGAAGAGGTTTTGAAAAGGAGCTTCTTAACAAGAGAAGACCTGTGGCTACTTCTGTTCTGCTCAGCCATGCCTTATCCATGACATCTCAGCAATGCAGGACACCAGGAGAGACTCCTGCTTTGGACACTGTATCTGTACTCAGTCGTTTCCCTAGGAATGACCAGCATGCAGTGGGTTAAGCTTTGCAAACAAAGCTTCCTTCAACTCTGAAAGGGGCATCATTTGATTCTTCTCTATAGAAATCCATTTCTGGCACGATAAGCATGGAATAATTGGGTTGCAGCATTACATCTGCTACATTGTCTTCTGTAGTCTTGATTTTGATGCTCATGTTTACAAATGAGAAGAGTTTTTTCCACTGAAGTGAGATTTGTTTGCTCTTATCTTTTACTGCAATATCAGTCAGCTGGAAAGAAATGCTTGTGTTTGCTGGACGCGACATGTTGACCTACATTAAATGATGTAGAAATAATAAAATTTAATGAATGTGACTGAGTTAGTGGCAATACAGAAAAATACTTGCTTTTGAAAATGTTAATATTTTGCAATTGGATTGAAGTAGAAACGCCTCTGAGACTAGAAGAATTAATGGACCCAAATTAGGCAAAGTTCCTTTAATTGTGCTGCTAAATGTGAAAATAGTCAGTTTTTCTAATTCAATTTCAACATACCACCTCTCCTGACATGGAATTGGGGAAGCTTGGCAGCTCTTTAAGCTAAAGACCAAAATGGCACAGAGTTTAACAATAGGATCTGGAGGGTGGTCTGTTTAAAAAGATGACACCATTTATGATGGCACAATGAGCTTTTCTTTATATAATTATTCTAGCAATTACCAATTTAAGTGACTAATTAAGTTTGTCAAAATGGCCAATGGCTTTGGACTTTCAAATTGCACATTCTATATAAAGAACATAGGCGTGAACATTTGATGTGGCAAACAAGCAAACAAAAAAACTTAAATAAAATTTGCTACTCAGTGAAATGTGATAATTAAATTATTTTTGAACAGCCATTATTTATTCAATTAGCTCTTAGAAGTCCTTTCATCACTGTTCTTTAGAATGAGAAAATGGAAATTGTTTACAGCTGAGTAACTTTCATAAAAATGAAGTGATATGAAAGCCCAGTGACTTTTTTGAAGAAGAAAATTCAAATAGGGATATCTAATATTTAAAGTTATTTATGTTTATTCTTTTACATTATTTATTTACAAATCAGACATTTAAGGGTGGCTCAGTCGGTTAAGCGGCCGACTCTTGATCTCAGTGCAGGTCCTGATCTCAGGGTCGTGGGATTGAGCCCCGCGTTGGGCTCTGTGTTCCACATGGAGTCAGCTTGAGAGTCTCTCTCCCCTGCCCATCTCCCTGCTCTCGATTTCTCGCTCAAACACATAAATCTTTAAGAAAATAAAAATAAAAATCTGACATTTATTCAAAAGAGAATTTATTTTCCAAATGAAAAGTATTCCCATTTGCTTTAAAGCATATCTATATACATAACCGTAAGGTCTCTCTATATGTGAAAATGTTAATAATAAAATTTATTGGCATATTGATATGGACAGAGAGGTTCTTTCAGGACCTTTCTGAGTGCTAACGTGAAAGGTTCATTTATCAATTTCAATTTTTGAAGTCAAAACCATTATGTGGCTGCTATCCAATCAATTTGAAAAAAAAAAAAAAGTATCTTTTTGTTATTAGGAAGCAATGGCTTCTAGGCTGTGTAACCTTGACCAAGGCTTTACGCTTCTTTGGGTTTCAGGTTTCGTGTCTTTAAAACAAGAAGGTTGGACACTGAGACCTTTAAAGATGTTTTAGTCTTAAAAATCTAGGGAGTTCTCCTTTTAAAGTTTTTCATACAGGATTAAAATATACTTTTTCTCATCTTAATAACATCATTATTGATTAAGATACCTGATTTTAGCAACTGGAGGAACTGGCTCAAATAGGCTACAAGCAAATTTGTTTTTCAGTGATGAAAATGGTAGAACCTGGCTATTGGAGGACGTAATGGATGAAGTGGCCATTCATATACCCAAAGGACTGGCCAAGGGGGACGAGAATTGGCAAAAGAACAGTCAGCAGTGACAAAGGCGTGTGAGACAGGTTCTTCCAACCTGGGGAGGGGGGACTCCAGTGCAAGGTTGCAGTCTCATTTTCCTCTTTGCCTTCCTGCTGAGAATAGAAAGACCCACCTGCATTAAGAGAGGGAGCTTTCCAGTTCTAGCACCCTGGTCTTTGGCTTACAGGCCTGGCCAACCTCCTCCCAGCCCTTACATGTACAGAATATAGGTGAGCAGTAGGGAGAGTTTGAACTCTCCCCCAAGCTTCCCAGCTCTCTGCCATCAAAAAAGCAAGAACTCTCTTGCTAGTTCTCTGTTTTTTGGTTTTAGTTTTTTTGGGTTTTTGGGTTTTTTTGGTCTCTGCCTCTATCACTGCCTTCTTACACCTAAGAAAGGTAGCATTGTCTGTCTCTGCCCTAGTATGATTTCATAGGCATTAGAAAAACAGCAGACTCTTCTTTCCCAGATTGTTCATCCAGAAGACTGATCCAAAACAAGGTCTAGGGTATTTCATTCATTAGTTGGAGATCAACCTTAAATACAAGAGATCACCATTGACTTAAATTCAGGCCAAAGGAAAATCCATTCCTTGGCAGGTGTACCTTGGAAAAGGCCTGGATCCCTTGGGACAAAAGGGCGTAGGAATGGGAGACTAGTGGTCTCATCACTAACCACAAACTAGTGATTTCATCACTTTATTTGTAGCTAGTTAACACAGTTAACCACGGCTTACATGACCCTGGTCCCTGTTGCCTCTCCTGGTCCTCCTGGGCCTATGTGTGGTCTGTAACTTTCCAACACCCAAGAGGCCTTCAAGAATAGGCAGTGTGATTATTGTTTCCATGTTTCTGGGACAGCAAAATATCTGGCACATAGTAACTAAATGCTTATGAAGTGTAAGAAGGTATGTCCCCCTTAGACACGGCAGAAGTACAGGTTGGGTGTGCAAAAGGGAATCTGAGTGCCTGAATTGCCGTAAAGAAGGTCCTGGGTCCTTTAGAGAAGAAACATTTAGGCGATTGAGTATCAGCATATAGTAGCTGTTCCATGGGCATAAATTGAATTGAAGTAAACTGAATGGAATCAAATTTAAGATTCCCAAAAAAGGCTATTCAAAGACCCTCCCCCCAAAAAAGTTAATTATTGTTTGGCATAAATATGTACTCTTGAATAAATAAGATTCAGCTGAGCAGGTGTTATCATTGTTCCAACGCCAGCTCCTTCCCTTGTGGGCACCTCTCTGGCACACACAGACCTCTCTGTTTGGCCAGCGACCCTGTGAGCAGTCACAAGTCTGGGGCAGAATGAGGCTCTGCGCTGGGTGCAGAAAAGGATGGATTAAAATTCAGGAGGCGTGGGCGACAGAACTTTGACAGCAGTCCATTTGCAGTCCCATGATGAACAGTGGTTTATATATTCAAGAAACGCTTCCTTTACCACCAAAGCTATATGATTTTATCAGTGAATGTTCATGCTATTTTAGTTCTTAAAAACTCTGTTTTTTCCTTTAGGTCAGGGAGCTTTCCTAGCACTGTATTAAGATACCTTAATAACATGCTCCATGGGTTTTTAAAAATTCCAATTTTCACTTAATAGTCTCTTTTTACATATGTACTTTTTAAAAATATTTTATTTATATGACAGAGAGAGATCACAAGTAGGCAGAGAGGCAGGCAGAGAGAGAGAGAGAGAGAGAGAGAGGAGGAAGCAGGCTCCCTGCTGAGCAGAGAGCCCGATGTGGGACTCGATCCCAGGACCCTGAGATCATGACCTGAGCCGAAGGCAGCGGCTTAACCCACTGAGCCACCCAGGCACCCCTACATATGTACTTTTTAAACTCACATGACTTTTATTAAATTTAGTAACTCAAAACCTAGAAGATAATGAAGAAAAAAGCTCATGATAACAATTAGTAGCAACTCTTGGTGTGTTTATTTGGAGCATTTTTCTGTTGATAGAAGTATTCTCTGACACACATTTAAGCTAACACTGAACATGTAAATGTTTAATGGGCATTAAGTGATTCAAGCTCAATTTTGTCCTGAGGATTCTTTCTTCTGGAACTCATGTCTACCAATCCCACATGAAATCCATGTTCTGAGTGAGGGAAGAGAATTGGTACTGCATTTCTTGGCATCCTATAGCTATAAACATTTAGAACTGAAGGATAATTTAGTCTAAAGCAGAAAAGGAAACTGAATCACAAAGAGGTTTCAGTGGATGTGGTCAGGGTCACAGAGCAAGGCCACAGATGATCTCAAACCCACTGACTTTTGTCCTTCAAGTCATTGCACCATCTGCAGCCATCAGTATAATTTACTACCCTTAAATGAAAGTCCAGAATTTTGCTTATATCTCCACTGGCCTCTCCAGTAAAAGTGATTAAGCCTTTTACCCAAATAGAGCACTGCTTGCAGAGAACTTTATATAGTACACGTGTGGTTTACTTCTTGAGCGTATGAAGTCAGTATTACCTGTTGCTTGTCGAGACTCTGTGATTTACATTTGGCGACAGATTGAAACTGTGTGCCTCTGGTGTGTGAGTGTCAGGAAGGGTGCAGTTGTGTCCTTGGGCTTGTGTAATTCCTGTGAGCTGGCACAATGTCTTTTGTTGCTGCCTCCAGTGACCTGAATGATGGCATGTGATCTCTGGTGTCCTAAAAAGTGATCAGAACTGGACTCAGTCTGGGTCTCTGTGACTTTGTAGAGATACAAACACGGTCACTGGATTTCCATGGCTGCCATAAACAAGGTTACCACGTATTTCACACAGATGTATTACTTTACCATAGTGCAGGTGAGAGGTCTGGTAGGGTTCACACTAGACTAAAATCAAGGTATTGGCAGGGATTTATCCCCTTTTTGCAGGTTCAAGGAGGAAAAATCTGATGCTTGTTCACTTGGGTTGTTGGCAGAATTCAGTTCCTTGAACTGAAGAGCCAAAGCTCTGGTTTCCTTGCTGGATGTAAACCGAGGGCCATTTTCAGCCTGTAGAGGTCACCACATTCCTTGATCATGGCTCCTTCCATCTATCTCCAAGACCAAAAGTGGTGGACCAAGTTCTTCATGGGTTGTATCTGTCTGCCTTTTTCTTCTGCTGAGCTACTTGGGTAATCCAAGATAATCTCCCCATCTTGGTGTCTTTAACCTTAATATCAGTGACAAAGTCCCCTTTTCCATGAGAGTTGGCATATTCCAAAATTCTGAGGATTACAATGTGAGCATTTCGGAGGAGTCTACCAAAAACACATCCGGGAGTATTATTAAAAGGAGCAAATCCTCTCCAAGTACTCTTTTCTGATTCTACTATGAAGTGGAGGAAACAGTCTATCGTAGGAGATCAGAATTGAGTTCCAAAATGCTTTCTATTTCTGTGAACTTGATCAAGCTAAAAAACCTTAGTTTTTCTCCTTGTAAAGTAAGGATACATATAGTTTTCATGAGGATTAAATGATAACACATGTATAATTTCCTTAAGCTACATTCATGTTCATTGTCATAGATGCCGCCCATCTAAGGAGAACATTACCCATCTAAGGAGAACATTACACATCGACTTCTGTGCCCTGGTTCCTAGGAATGGGCATCACTGTAACTTAGCAGACAAGAGACTATCACCAAATATGACTGTAATGGGGTCTTCTCTGGGCATTCAAGGGAATCTGAACTCTGTCTGAAACCTGCTCCATCTCTGCCCAAGCCTCATCATTATGAGAGTAGCTTGATCTGTAGGAAATCTCAAGCCTAGCAGACCCTGAACTTCCTTCTCCATATTCTATCTAGTATCATGTACTGAGAAGCCTGGTAGGTGGGACTACATACTCTGCAGGTCAGAGCCAAACAAGCCGCCTACAATTTGGGTACATTGACTTAATGATTATGACTCAGAAAGATAGGCTGAAACTATCCTTTATCTTTTATCATTTAACCTAATAGCTAAATGAATCATTTAACATATGCAATTTTATTCAAAATAGCATCTTTGATTCACTAATAAGGAGAGATTCAAACTCAGTACATGCATTGGTCCAGAGAATGGATCAAGTGTTCCTTAATATATTGTCAGTTCTTGAGATATCTTAAAGGAGAATGGACCACTTACTGTTGGGGTTCACCAGGGATCCAGCCTTAGACTTTCTTCTCTCTGTGTTTCCTGAAACCCCCCCACCCACAGGATTCATCTACTCACACAGGTTCAGCTCTCACCTGTGCACAGAAACTCCCTGTTCCTTCTCCACCTTGTGTTCTGCCCCTTCCTGGCTCAGCAGCCCCTCAGTGACTTCACACTCAACATTTTCTTGCCTCATAAATCAGTTTTTCTTTTATCCTGAGATCCATATCTTAGTTGATCCAGTTAATCTCATACCAAAACAGTACTGAATCCTGCCCTCTCCCTACTACCTCACATCTGATCATACTCCCTGTGCAGGCAGTGCTACCTCCTGAATCATGCAAATATCTCCCTGACTTCAGTGATCTAGGTTAGTCATTCACAATTTCTTTCCCAAGTCGTCTCTGGGCAATATCGTTGAGGGTTTTATTCCAGACTTCTAACTAGTCTCTGATCTACTCACACTAGCTGTAATCCACCTTCCACACTTTGCCTCTATTAACTTGTGAGCACGCAGCTTGAATCGTGATTCATTTCTTCCTGAATGCTGATAGTGAACATGATTACTGCCCCCAGGGATCAGATCTCACCTGGTTACAACCTACCTTTCCAGCCTCGATTTTTATTAGAGTCTATCTTCAACTTCTTCCGCACTAAGTCTGCTCAAGGTTCTGGACATTTCCCACGAAAGCCATGCATGTTACCGGATGCTCGCAGCAGGCTGCCTTTCTTTCTTGTCTTGTTCAATCCCTGTTGCCTTCCAGATCCAACTCATTTCTTCCTTCACCTCTTACCCTCTCCTGAGGCCACTGACAGATAGTCCCTTCCTCTTACACATTTCCATAGCACTTCCTGAACATGTGGATTATTTTTTGTTGTAATTATTTAGTTCTTGTCTCACCTCATCAGACAGTTACAGCATTTTATTATAATATAATAAATGATTCTTGGTTGGATGGATGGGAGATGCATGTGCATTTTTATAGCTCTTTGACGTGTATTTACCACTCCATGTCATTTTCAAAAGTGAAATGCCTGGCAGATATTATATGCAAGAGGAGAATATGGCATTATCTTTCTCTTCCTTTCATAGATGCCTAAATATTACTTAGCTTTGGAAATAATAGCCCAGCATTCAGATCCAGTGCTTTCGAGAAAATGGAACAGGTTCAGAGATTTTTTTTTTTTAAAGGACCCATTTTAATTATTGCCATTCAATGATGTGATGTGACTCTAAGGTAACATTGCATTTCAATCTGATTTCTCTATATTTTAAAGTGCACACCCTATCATTGTTCATTGGAATTTTTAGCTCCTGAACATTTCTACTGGTTCTAAACTCTTTTCCTTGTTGCACAATACATTGTACATTAAATTTTTATGAATTATCCAGTTGCTGGAAGAAATACAGAGACATTAAATTGCACCATTGTTAACATGGAAAATCTTTGGTTTAAGAGCTCCAAACCCCAGCATCCTCTTCCTGCTCACGGATCACTTTTGAGCACCTGGCATGCAACATGCACCTGTGAGCCGTAGGCTTTTGTGTTATTCTTCCCCAGCCCAGAGAGCTCTTTTCACCATTCTTCCTCAGCTCCTCACTCCCTCAGCTCCTCACTCATCATTTCTTCAAGGAATCCTTCCCTGATCACCCACCAGACCGTGGTCACTCTGCTTCTCTTCATCCCAAGCCCCTCCGTCCCCTGTAGGGAACCCCTGCACACTATGTGCTTATCAGTTCCCTGCTTTGCTTTCCCTTTTACTTTATTTTGAAGAACATTCAGATTTACAAAAAAGGTCTGTAAATATATTTTTAGTGTAAAACAATATAAAGAATCTCATATACCTTTCCCTCAGCTTCCTTGAATATTACCATTTTATCACAATTAAAAATAATAATTTCTTTCTCACCAGTCTTTCTGTCTCATTTTCTCTTTCTTATTCTCTCTCTCTCTAACACAAACACACATACTATTTCTTTTCTGAAACATTTGAGAAAAATTGCATACATACTGCCCTTTTAGCTCAAAGTAGCTCAGGTATATTTTCTGAAAGCAGTTCTCTTGCATACCTATAATATAATGATTGAAATCAAGACATTGACATTGACACAATAATAATATCTGGTTCATAAACCTTACTTAGGTTTTGCCAATTGACCTACTATATTTTTTCCTGGTCCAGGATCCAAGGATTAAACTGCATTTAGATATCATATCCCTTTGGTCTTCTTTGACCTAGAACTGTTTTTCAGGCTTTCTGTGCCTTTCTTGAACTTGAACTTTTGAAAAACATGGGCCCGTTGCTTTGTAGAATGACCCTCAGTCTGGTTTTAGACGGATGCGTTTTCTTGATGACATTCCAGCTACGCTGTTTGGGGCACATATCCTCAGTGCAACCTGTTGGTGTATCCTCAGTGCAACCTGTTGGGTAGACATGATGTTAGTTTGTCCCACTACTGGTCACTTAGTTATGATGGTGCCTGCCAGGTTGATCTTCTATAAAGTTACTAGGTTCCTGTCTTAGTCAGCAGGCACTGTTAGAACAAAATACCATAGGCAAGGTAAGTTAAATAAACATTCACATCTCTTAGTTATGGAAGCTGGAAGTCCAAAAGGAAGGTGTACACAGGTCCAGGGTCTGGTGAGGACCTCTTATTCTTTGACAGAGGGACATCTTGGTATATGCTCACAGAACAAAAAGCAGAGAGAGAACCAAGCTCTGGCATCCCTTATAATGACATTAACTCCATTTGTGAGGGCTCTACCTTCATTATCTAATTACTTCCCAAAGGCCCCATCTCCAAATACCAACACATTGATGGATTTGGGGTTCAACAAATGAATCTGGGGGACTCAAGTGTTCCATCCTCTGGAACTATCCAGTTCCCTCTGCAACTAACCAGTAACTTGTGGGGATATCCTCTGAGACTCCCCTGCTTCTTCGCAGAATTTGCCACTAATTTTAGAATCTGGAGATACTTTCCTGAAACAGCTAATGCAGTGGCTGGACTTTTAGGTTTTTTCCATTTTGTTTTGTTTCCTTATTGGCTCTTACAAATCCAAGTGGAGAGGATTCTGGAGGACTTGCTTTCCTACAACTTTAGCGATGCTGCCAGACTTTTTCCCAAAACACTGTGCCCTGTTCCTCAGTCATGCATGCTTCCTTGATACACGTATTTCCAGACTTTTTCATTTTTGTTGGTTTCCTGGGTGTAAGATAGCAACATCGTCTTGCTGTTTTCAGCTGCATTTCCTGTTTTGAAAGTAGAGCATCTTTTTATATGTTTACGAGCTATTTTTGTTTCCCTTTCACACTGACAATTTAGCATACAGTTGGGAGATTTGAGGTCCTGTCAGCAAGGGTTTCAAAAATTAATGGTAGGATGATGATTAGAAGGGTTTTTTGTAGAAGGAACTTTGTTGAATTTATTTAAGTTGCATTTTGAAGTTTCGCCAGCATTTTCTTAGCACCACATTGGTAATTAGGAACAGCACTGTCCCATCATCCAGCTTCTGGCCTTCTTTACTCACTACGTGAGTGTCCTGTATAATATCCTCATAATGAGATTCACAACAATAAATGCAAGCAGGTGTCTCCATATAGGAAAATGCCAAGTATTTGAACTTTGCCCAAATCCAGGCACAAAAGGGTTATTTGGGCCACAGAATGTTCTGGCCCAAAGCACTCTTTGTGTAAGTGTTTCATTTAAATCGAACTGAATTATACAGCCTAAAAATGTCTAGTTCATTCCATTTGAGTCACGGTAAACACCCAGAGTGGAAGGCAGAGAGCAATTTCAAAGTCTCTCTTTTCCCAGGCACAAATTCTCGTGGCAGCAGGTAAGTTTTTAGACGATTCTTTTTGATTTTAGGTTAACAGCTAAAGTCTATGCTTGTAGGAAGCTATGTGGCTGGGCACATGAGTTTGACATAGAAGAATAACTCATTTTTACTGCCACAGGGTTGCTACCGCTCAGGGTTGCGACTCGAAACTGGATGTGGGAATGCAATTGCAGGGGTTCTGGTGGGCAAGTGTAAAGCATCAGAATTTATCAACAGACACCTAGAGAAGCCGAGAAGACAGCTCAGCGTGACCCATCAGGAGAGACAGGTGAGGCATGGCCAGGTGGCTTGCTCAAGGTAAACTTCCGACTGACTCAAGTGTCCCGAAGGAGCTGCATGGGCTTTGTTATACTGACATAACTGTTGATGTTGAGGAGCGGCCTTAAGAAGACTGAAGAACACACACACTCAAGTTTGTGTTGGAGGAGAGCTGGGAGGGAAATTGAGCAAAGAAAGCCACCACATCAGATCCTCAAGACTCTTTCTTCTGTGCTCTCTCCCAACCGAATTAGGGAAATCAAACTGCAAATTCAAGAATCCTAAAGTGGATCAATATATGGGATTGTTCCAGAACTTGCTGCAGGCATTTGCGGTGTCCACCTGGACCCAACACGGGATGAATTTCCACCCCAGAGGGTGCATGGTCTTGTCTTTGCGGACAAGTTCCTCCCTGAGTTGATCTTTCCCCCATATCTCTGCCACTTCATAAACAAACAGACTGGTTAAAATACACAATCAAGGACAGTTTTGAATGGGGAAATAATAATAAATCGGCATCCTGGAATGAGGACATAGGGCCCTAGATTGGTGCAGGGAAACATTAGTATCTACTTAGCTTTGGTAGAAACGAAATAAGGAACTCATGATTCAGTCTACTGCCTAGTGGTGTTGTCAGGTTCTCTGATGGCTGGAGGATATGCTGCAGAGCAGGACACTTATGGCGCCCACCACGAAGGTTGTTCAACATGAGGCAAAGCTCTCCAACTCTCCTCCCCTTTAGCAAACTGCTTTTTTTTTTTTTTTGCCCAGCTGTCCCCAAAGTGTAGTTCCGGAAACAAAATGCTGATTGTTACTTCTCTGCAGAAGTGTTTAAAAGCAACGAATAGGGGTTCCTGGGGGGCTCAGTTGGTTAAGTGTCTGACTCTTGATTTGGGCTCAGGTCGTGATCTCAGGGTCCTAAGATCCAGTCCTGAGTTAGGTTCCATACTCAGCAGAGATTCTGCTTGAAGATTCTCTCTTCCTCTCCCTCTTCCCTACCCCACACTTGTGTGCACACACTTTCTCTCTAAAATAAATAAATAAATCTTAAAAAATAAAATAAAACCAATGAATATAAGTAATATATTTCTATATCACACTGTGCATTCCATCACATTTATGGAATTATTTTCATACACATGCAAGAAGGGTGTGTGTCTGAAACCCAGGGTTCTTGGGAATCTAAACCAATTTCATTGTCCTTACTAGGAGGAAATACTCTAGTGTGTGACAGAAACTGGATTTCTGAGGGTGGAGATTGTCCTAAATGATAGCAAGTGCTGCCTCATTCATCTCCTTTTGAGATGTTTGACACACATTTTTAGAAAATTACATCATCTCATCATTGTCATTAAGTTGATAAATTGTCTTTTAGAGTCTTAAAATAGCTACCTCTACTCAGAGGAGAGAAGCCCCCCAGAATATATACCAGCAGTCAGAGTCACTTTTGTCCATCCAAATAATGTCATAAAGTATGATTTTTTGGAGATTAATCAGAATAAACAAAATGTAGGAGGAAAGAAGCTTTTAAAATATTCTGTCTTGCTGGGTTAAGTTGTTTGGCAGAAAGCAGATTTTTGCTTCAGGATTAGCTCATTATTCCTCCACTGTTTTGCCAATGTGCTCACCATATTTTATCATGGTCTTTGCTGTGACTCATTTGTTCTGCTCTATAGGCTGTATTGACAACAGACGAACATAAATGTGTGTCTTATTCTCAACAAAATAGCAATGGCATATGGTTACAATTTTTATGACTCCCCTTTAAAAATATTATATACTTTGATAGTGATTCAAGACTATTCACTTATGAATCATTACTAACGTGAGTATTCTAGAATGAGAGAGAAAAATAACATGAAATTGTCAGCCGTTTCAGATTATGCAAAGCCGTAAAGGGAAGTGCTCTATCGATCTAGGCAAAGAGTTACATGTATGTTGAGTGGGTATCTGTGACTGACTAGATCCACAAGGAATCAGGTCCAAGAACAACATATGGATGCAGATATGCTTGTAACTGACACCCGTGTCTTCGGGCTGTAGCTTGTTGGTTCAGCTTTGTCAGTTGGTCACACAGCTTGACTGAAAGCATGGGAACTTGCCTAACTTATATTCAGATTTTGGCTGCTGATCCTGAGCTTAATAGTCATGAAATCAGTAGGCTGTGCTTTGCAGAATAATAACTGAACATTAAAAACTTTTAATCTTTTTATTCAACTCTCACATTCCAGCCTGATACCCAATGCCAGAGGCGAAGGCTGTGTCTGCAAAGGAGCTTCCAGCGATGAGAGGATAAACCCTCCGCATCGAAATGGAGGATCTGGTGTCAGATGAATGTGCAGCAGGCCACTGTGTCTGACAGAAAATAGTAGGCATTGAACAGCTGGAACCAAATGGGAGCCAGGAAGGGGGAGATGCCAGGACAATCAAAAATGGGTATAAAGAAGAAAACCAGGCAGGAGCATGGGACACTGAAGTGGGTTGGCCTGAGGATTTGTATCTTGGCCAGGGGGAAAAAAATTAAACCACAATCTCTTGAGCTTTGAAGTTACCAACCTCCAAATTCACAGTCGTCTTCTTTTTAGCTAACCATGAGAGTCTGTTTCCGATCTTGGAAACCCAGAGCCTGTACTAGTTGGGGAATGTGGTATTTCTCCATATCTGTTCACATCATGTGGTCAGGGTGACAGTCTTAACTGGTTCAAATCCCACATATAACAGCAGAGACCCCCGAGGCTCTGGAGGGGCGTGCAGGCAGACGACCTGAGGGACAAAATGTTAGACAACCGGTCTCCACTGGGGCCCAATCCATCAGGCTGTTTACTTTCTTAGGTAATCACTAGCATGTTCTTAACAATTCAGAAAGAAAGGTTTAGAAAATGTACAACCATTCAAAAATAGATGGTTGCTAATTGGTAACAGAGCTTTACATACATTTACATGACATCTTGGAAAGGCCTAGAGCTCCCCCAGCTTTAATGTCTGCTGGAGGTTGCCCTTCTATGAAACTAGCTAGAAGCTCTGTCCTAGAGAGAGAGCCAGGGTTAAGATGAGGTGCACATTGCTCATTTCCCTTAGACCCTAATTCAGTCCTACGGGGATCAGAGAGTCTCTCCACCCCAATCCCTGGGTCCATGTTTCTCCTTGCCAGCTCTTCAGAAGCAGAGATAGACAAGTCAGTCCCAGTGGTTGATATAATACACAGGATAGAATAAAGGAGACAAATACTTTGTTAAAAATAACGCTTATGAAAAATGTCTCTTCATACACTATTTTTCTTTGAAAATGATGAATACTACATTTGGAAAGAAGGTGTCACATTGGTATCGTAATCCTAAAAGCTCACTTTTCTGTTATGAAAAATCCAGTCAAACAGGAGTTGTGGGCATCTCCAAGCTAGGAGGCCACCCGCTCCCATGACTGTGAATTCATGTTATTCCAAGAGTAACTGACACTGAGAGGCAGGGAATGGGGGCTGGCAGCCAGACGCTGGCCTCTGTTCTCTGTTGGCAGAGAGAAAGAAGAACAGATGCAATTATAAATAGAATTATGGCCCAAACCAGGATTACTTGGATAACTCAGTCAACACAGGGTTTTGTTTGATTCAATTTTCTAGATGATTTCATCAATGATTAACCTAACTTTGTTAGTGGAGATCTAAAAGGAAAGCCAGCTTAAACATATTCAGCAGGGCCAGCATTTACTTTTTGCTTTTTTTCAACAATAGGAATAGCTCCAGTTATTGGCTTCTTTGGCTAGACAGTACTATCCACATTTTTTTTTTTGACAAAGCAGAAAAAATTACTAAAAGACTGTTTAGAAATGTAAAAGAAAATGGACAAACTGGAAAAGTATTCATGCTGAATAATTAATTTGGCTGTCCACCCCAAATGGCATACCAGGTCAAACTGCTGGATCCGTCAGTCAGTCTGTGTCTGTCTCTCTCCATCTTTCTCTCCACAATATCATTTTATTTCTCTTTCCCTCCACATAAGTTTTTGCATGGATAGTGAGGTTTATTTTCCGCCCTCCGTGGCTCGGCTAGTTTCAAAAATAAAAGTTGAATGATTGATTGCACTCTAAACTGACCTCTTTGACTTATCAGAATGCACAGCCTTTGGCAGTGTACATCAAAGACCCAAGCTGGATGGAATGACATATCCATTCTTGTCATTTCTTAAAAATGAAGTTACTGGATCACAGATTTGATTAGGAAATTCTTTCAAAAGTTTGTCTTAGTTTTAGTCTTTTTTGATCTTGGGCTTGTAAACTTAGAAATGTCAGTACGAGGATTTCTCATTTGGAAAAGAATGTATATTTCAATAATGCCACCTTCTAGATTCCTAATAAAATATTTGCCTTCTCATATCAACCAAAACGTGAAAACTGCTCTTTTCTGATCAAAAGCTTCTAAACAGATACGAATTATGATCTATTAATAAAAGTGGATCTTGTTTGAAGAAATCTAAGAAATTTCCTATCTGTTGTAAAGTTCAAATAAAAACAGAAAATCTTGATATGTAGCCAACTATTTTAATTTTCATTTTTACTTGCATATTTTATGTCAAAAAGGTCATAGTAAGATATTTAGAAGGCATGGGTCCCAGGTGGCTCAGTCAGTTAAGCATCCCAATCTTGATTTCAGCTTAGGTCATGATCTCAGCATCCTGAGATGGAACCCCCCACATTGGGCTCCAGGCTAGGTGTGGAGTCTGCTTGAGAGTCTTTCTCCTTCTCCCTCTGCCCCTCCCCCACCCCCCTTGCATTCTCTCATGCAAAAAAAAAAAAAAAAAAAAAAAACAAGAAAAAACAAATTATATGCTTGGGAGAAACCTTTTAGCAAAACCTGTCCTGTCCAAGCTACCTGAATCTAATGAAGCAGCCATGATAGCCAAGATTATAAACATAAATACAACATGATGTTTTGTGTCTTTATAGTTTGCAAAGTAATTTAAGATGTGATTATCTTAAAATAATCCTATCTCATTTAAGCCGCTCAGAAACTCTGTGATGGGGACACTGAAGCTTAAAGAGTTTGAGTGAAATTTCTGGCCAAAATTTTCATATTTTAGCTGATTATTTTTCTTTCTAGTGAGTGGCATTTTGTTGCATTTAGTTGACATTTCAAGGATTCCCCTCCACCTTTTCTATCCCTACTGAGGGTAAAGATTTTTTAAATCTTTTGAATAAAAATAGGAACGAAACAGAAACAAAAAGCAGTAAAGGGGATTTGAAACAAACAGTTATGTGTCAGGGATATTGTTTCTGAGCAATGGATACCGAATGTACTCAAGGCAGGCATTGGAGACCAGGCTCAACACTAGAAACCAGAGATTGGAATGGAGAACCTGTGCCTCTAAAAAGCCCTGGGAAGAGCTGCCACCCATCCCATTCCTGAGAGCCATATTCCCAAAACACAGCCTCCCAGCCGTGGCCGACCTACCAGATCGCCTGGGTCTTGGGTCTGTCCAGTTACCTCGTGATGGAGTCACCAGGCCAGGAAGGAAAGTGGGATGGCCCTATCCTCTGGCTCAAGATTCATCTGCAGACTAAGATTTTAGCACATATGAGTAAGACGAATGCTGAGAGAAGTGCCCCCTTCGGTCAAAAACCAGAAGGTGAATGTGGTTCTGATTATGTGTAAATAATAACGCAAGCCAGAAGAGCTTTGAAAATACACTAAAACACGCCATCATTGAAGAGTGGTGCTCTAATAAAAGTTCAGTCACATAAACTGCCATGTTGCATTATTGTGAAAATAATGAAATAAATTTTGGCTGTCTTCCAGGTCCTGTTGAAAAATGGTTTCTATTTTTGTATCTTTATTGAATATATTAGTAAGCTTTTTTTTTTTTTTTAAGCAGGTGATTATTACAAATTTTGTACCATGCAGTAAGTGAAGAAAATCTCAAATAATTATAAAGTGCTCCCCTCTAAACGATATCTTCCCCTCACTCCCTTTTCCCCAGGAACCAATGCTTTTTATTCATCTTTCAGATGAGAACAGGCAGATGATAGAGATCAATCACCAGTTATATTAAAACCACATTGAAGTATTTTGCATCCCCTTTTAATGGAGTTTACTTTAGAATCTTTAAGAAGTAAAGGAAGAAGTAGTGACCCTAGAAAGAATGAAATGACAAGAGCAAATGAACCAACTGGAAATCATAGAAATGAAAGTGATGTCCCCTGAAATTAAGGAAATAAACTTCAGACTAGACCCAGTTCAAGAGAAAACTAATATATTAAAAAGACTGAATTCCCACAAGACAAAATTCAGAGAAATTAGGAGATTTAAAAATATGAAATATAGGGACACCTAAGTGGCTTAGTCAATTAACCGTCTGCCTTCGGCTCAGGTCATGATCCCAGAGTCCTGGGATTGAGTCCCACTTCGAATTCCTTACTCAGAGTGGACCCTGCTTCACCCTCTGGCTGCTTCTCCCTCTGCTCGTGCTCGTTTTCTCTGACAAATAAATAAATAAAATCGTAAAAAACAAAATAAAAATTTAAAAATATGAAAAAGAAAAAACAATATATTCAGATAAAGTAAAATGAAGAGGAGAAATAAAATGGTGAATTTCTAAACAAACAAGAAAAAAATTTAAAACATCATTTCAACTGAATAATAGAAAAAAACAAAAAGCATCATTAGTAGATATCTTAAAATAAAATTACGGGGACGCCTGGGTGGCTCAGTGGTTAAAGCCTCTGCCTTCAGCTCAGGTCATGATCCCAGGATCCTGGGATCGAGCCCCACATCGGGCTGTCTGATCCACGGAGAGCCTACTTCCTCCTCTCTCTCTCTCTGCCTGCCTCTCTGCCTACCTGTGATCTCTGTCTGTCAAATAAAAAATAAATAAATAAATTAAATAAATAAATAAAATTACAGATATTAATCTAAACACATCAATAGTCACTTACAATAAATAGGATCCGATTAGTCTCCCCCACTACAAAACAGAATATACTTGGTAATTTTACCAATACTATAATGTATTATAATATAATGTCATATAATATTATGACATTTTTTGAATTTTAAAAAATGCTTTCTGAGGTGCCTGGGTGGCTCAGTCATTTAGTGTCTGCCTTTGGCTCAGGTCATGATCCCAGGGTCATGGGATCAAGCCCCACATCAGGCTCTCTGCTCAGCGGGAAGCCTGCTCCCTCTTTCTCTACTTGTGTTCCCTCTCTCACTGTGTCTCTCTGTGTCAAATAAATAAAATCTTTTTAAAAATGCTTTCTATTTTTTGTAAGGAAATTTTCTTCCACTTAGTTCGAATTTTTCAGCAACTAAGCTTTTTCTCAATACAGAAATACCCAAAATGTCATCTCGAAAATGTTCATTGTCTCCAAAAGATAGATAAGAAAATCACTCTGGCTCCCATAATATCTAGCTAGCCTGGGAAGGAGGTGATATCATTTAAAAGATTCCCAGGGGCAAAATGTGGGTTTAAAAATCTACATTTTGATGTAAAGATATTTTATTTTGCCGTAGACATTTGTTTCTGATGAATTTTTAAGTTGTAGTTTTAAAAATAACTTTTACATGTTATCTTTCTGCAATTTTTAAATATTATCTGCTTCTTATGGTTATGAAATATCATAGTTACCCTAAAAATGCTTTTCTCATATATCTTTTGGAGACATTGAGAAATTTTTGAAATGATATTTTGGGTGTCCCTGTGTTGAGAATAGCTTAGCTGCTAAAAATCCTAATTAAGTGAAAGGAAATTTCCCTACAAAAACTAGAAAAGGAGTTTATCCAAAAATGTGAAGATGGAGAGGTGATGCCCAAATATGGTTTAATCCTGCAGCTTGATACCATATAAATCATATTTAAGGAGGAAAGAGTCCCAAGTACATCTACAATTCTGAAATGATGATTTCTCAGTGACAGATGTCTTTAAAATCACATCATTATTACCTTGGAAGATTCTTTGTAAAAGAAAAACTTTTTTCTGCAAGGAACCGTGAGGTCCTGGAGGAAAAGGGTGGCATTCATTTCCATTTGGAAATTAAACAGTGGTTTCATTTCTGTGCATTTTGGGGAACCTCAGTCTGGGCTCCCTGCCAGGCCTAGGGGGTCTCCTGTGGGGTAGGACTGAGCCAGTGTCCTACAGATCTCCCTGTGGTTCTGTCATTGGGCCACCAGTGGTACATCACACCCTGGGCTTGCACAACCAGCCTATGAGTAGACTTCAACCAGCA
This sequence comes from Mustela nigripes, assembly GCF_022355385.1. Lineage (NCBI taxonomy): Eukaryota > Metazoa > Chordata > Mammalia > Carnivora > Mustelidae > Mustela > Mustela nigripes. Next base: position 33,646,918 of record NC_081559.1, on the reverse strand, counting down.
GGCATGAGTCTGAGAAAAAAAAGGACAGTTGCACAATGTGCTGGTAAGAGGAAATAGACAGGGGTCTTCCCTAAAGGTTTAAAAATTTTGGCTGTTTGGTAAGTGACAGTTTGCTAAAGGACACAGAAAGGAGAAGGGAGAAAAATATGTAAGATTCTTAAATGTTTAGGGACGCCTGGGTGGCTCAGTTGGTTAAGCAGCTGCCTTCGGCTCAGGTCATGATCCCAGTGTCCTGGGATTGAGTCCCATATCGGGCTCCTTGCTCCGCAGGGAGCCTGCTTCTCCGTCTGACTCTGCCTTCCACTCTGTCTGCCTGTGCTCGCTCTCGCTCGCTCTCTCTGACAAATAAATAAAATCTTTAAAAAAAAAAAAAAAGATTCTTAAATGTTTAGAAAACTCAGTATCAGATGCCTGGGTAGCTCAGTCACTTAAGCGTTGGACTCTTGATTTCTCAGCCTTGGTCATGATCTCAGGGTTGTGAGATGGAGTCCCAGGTCGGGCTCCCTGCTGAGTGCAGATCCTGCTTGGGATTCTCTCCCTCTCTCTCCTTCTCCTTCTGCCTCTCTCTCCATTCATGCTCTCTCTCTCTCTCTTTCTCTCTTCTCTCTCAAGAAGTAAACAAATAAGTAAGTAAATAAACTTTAGAAAACTCAATATTTCTTGAGCACCTATTTACTTGTCCTCGCCTGCTAATTGCCTGCCCTTCCTTCTCTCTCCCTCTTTCATCCTCCCCTTTCCTCTTTTTCCTCCCTCCCTCCCCCTCTCTCTCTCCTCTCTCTGTCTCTCTTTCCCATGTACACACACACACACACACACACACACACACAGCCTTGCAGCCTGTGCTGAATCTCCTATCTCAGTTCGAGGACATCGTTGGTGGTCCTGAGGAGTCAGTGGTTGAACGGAAGAGCACCCCAAGAAACAAGAAGTTCTCCTTTCAAACACTGACAATAAACACATGTAGGATGCCACCCTTTTTTTTTTTTTTCAAGATTTTATTTATTTATTTGAGAGAGAGCAAGCAAGCGAGAAGAAGCACGACCGGGGTGGAGAGGGAGAAGTAGGATTCCCTCTAAGCAGGGAGTCTGATTTGGAGCTCAATCCCAGGATCCTGGGATCATGACCTGACCTGAGTTTAACCAACTGAGCCACCCAGGTGGATACCACCTAGGATACCATCCTTGGTTCTTTAATAATGTCAGACACAGATAGATTAGGTTGCCTCAGACCAAGCACAATGACACATTGGAGAGTTTATGATCTAAGCAATTTGAGACTCTAGCTTAATTGATGCACACGTCCCAACTCTCCACTTTGGCTGCAATGATGGGACCTCCATAATGTTATTCATATCAGAATCATGAACCTTCTGTTCACAATCTCGTCAGTTACAAACACAGATTGGTGAATGGGGTTTTACTATATTCCTCCCGGAACAGTTTCTAACAGGTAATACTTTAAAAAACACTAAGCCTCAGGGGTTTCTGGATGGCTCAGTCCATTAAACATTAAGCTGCTGACTCTTAATTGCAGGTCAGGTCATGATCTCAGAGTTGTGAGATTGAGCCCCATGCCCGGCTCCACGCTCAGGCAGGGAGTCTGCTTAAGATCCTCTTTCTCTCCCTGCCTCTGCTCCTCTACCCCTCCTCCCACTCACTCTCTAAATAAATAAATAAGTAAATAAAATATTTCCTAAAAAATAAAATACACTAAGCCTCACCACACTTTTCATACCAGCACAGCTAACACGTCGAGCACCAATATATGTCCTTTCGAGTGAGCGATCAGAGGTCTTTATATTCAGGAGGTTTTGCTAATGCTGGTTATCCCACATGTAAATGATCATTTTCCTCAATTTTTTTTTTTTTTTTTTGTATACTGAAAGTTCCATATATTTGCAGTAAAAGGGAACGCGATTTGACTTTAAAACAAAGAAATTACCTGCCTACTTTCCTTGCTGTGAATGAACTCAGAGTATTCATCGAGACTGAGTCATTATTTAACTCTGCTGTAGCTAGTAGGAAACTGAGTGTCTGAATGTTTTGATATGCAATGAAGGCTCAGGAACAATAGAGTGTGTGTGACCTGAGACAACTGACAGAACCTTTTTCCGAGCTTCAGTTTGCTCTTCTGTCAAAATGGGGACAATATCACACTTGCCTATTGGAGCTTTTGTAAAGATTGATTTTGTTTAAAGCAAGGATTCTTGACATTTTATCTTTTATACAGTGCTCATAATTTGTAAGCAAAATTATTATTTGGCTGTTAGCATTAGGTATGAGCATTCAGTGGGATAGAGGCTTCGTGAATGGGGAGCCCCTTGTCCCCTCTAAGGGGCTGTGCATTTGGGTCTCCTTGCTCTGTCTCCTTCTGAGATCTAACGTGAAAGCCGACTTCTCTTGGCACTACAATGGTGTGAAAGCTGAGTACAAAACTGAGAAAACAGATGTTGTTACACAAGTAGATGAAAGGATTTGGGACTTGTCTTCCTCTGTTTTATTTCAAAAATAAAGTGGACGCAGATAGAATTCAGCGGGAAATTAGTATTGGAATAAAATGAACTTGGAAGTCTATTTTGGATGAATTATGTCGTTCACGAGTCCAACTATTTTCCAGAGCTCCTCATTTCACAAAGAGATAATTAAGAATACGTTTAGCCTTGGGGTCGTGTGAAAGGATCATGGCTGATTCCTGTGCATTGCTGTCTGGTCCAGAGCAGAGTCAAGCAACCCAGAAGGGGAGCCTTGGGCTTTGAGTATAACCTGTGTGGGTTGAGCGGGCCTCACCGTACTTCTGGTGAATTCATAGATGACATTTATGCCCCATTATTGTGGATTTCAGATTCTGAATGAGTGGGGCCTCATTTTGAGAAATCTTCGGACACATCCTCTATTGAATGGTTACTGATAGCTGACAGTACTGTGTACATCATTTTCAAGTGCTCCTTCCTCCAGAATGAGCTTGTGAGGCAGTTGATTTTTCTTCTCCTGGGTAGTGCAGGTGAACTACTTTTCATTGCGAGGCCAGTCTGCCCTGAGCTTCTTCCAGTGAGTTGTTCTCCGTGGGGTTCGTCTCAAAAGCCGCTTAGGCTATATTGACTTTACGTATAAAAGCTCATGCTGTGGTTGAAAACAGCTAGACTTCCCTTTGAAAGCCTGACATTTTGGGTGCCTTTTTATAATGCCTGTGCCAATTTGCATATTGACAGGGACTTCCAGCCAGTAGCCAGATGTCCCTGCACGCCCTAAAGGCTTTCTCTCGCTCAGCTCCACCCCGCTCTGGACTTAACTCCGCTGATCATCTCTGCTGAAGGGCAGGAAGCCTTCTGTCTTCTTTACTCTTTAAAGATCAGGATTAAATGAATGCATTTCATTTTAAAAACTACGTCATGACCATTTTGTTATATGGGAAAGCCATACATATACCAGAGTCATAACTGGCGACCTCTGTTTACTCTCCTGTTGACTGGTGACCTTAATCTCAGGATTTGGCACGGTTTAAGAGCTATGTTAGGTTAATTTTCAGTTGTACTTTAAGCTAACTTGATTTTCCAACCTCTTTCTTCTCTGGCTAATGACAGGAAATCACTTTAAGAAGCTGAAAGTTCTGGGGATGCCTGGGTGACTCAGTTAGTTAAGCAGCTGCCTTCAGCTCAGGTCAGATCCCAGGGTCCTGGAATCAAACCCTGTGTAGAGCTCCCTGCTCAGTGGGAAACCTGCTTTTCCCTTTACTCCTGCCCTCTCTCAAATAAATAAATAAAATCTTAAAAAAAAAAAAAAAAAAGCCGAAAGTTCTGGTGTGAATATGTTTGTGTGGCCAATATGATACTTTTGTTTAAATTTCCTCCCAGAAGCAAGGAAGGAATATGTTTCCTGTGGCTTCCCCACTTCCCATATAAACCCCAAGTTCTTTCTGGCAGCTAGTGCAACATCGTCTTTTTTTTTGTTTCGGTGTTAATCTTTTTTAGCACAAACCCTTCTATAAACCCAGTCATTTGACAAGACTTGCGTGTTGTGTAAGAATCTGGACTATACACACACATACGCTATGACTGATACCATATCAATATTTTTCATCACCACTTAACTTTATCAGAAAAAGCATGTCCTGCTGTTAGGCAGAGTGAGTCACAGTCAGGCTTGCTTCTAAAACTTGAAGTATTTCACTGCTTTCCTTCAAAGCATGTGACTCGTCAGCTGAGAAGACAGAGGGCTCTTTCCTCATGTTGGGTTTGATTTAGCTGTGAGGATGCTGGGGTCCGTGGGAGCCTGTAGTGCTGTATCGCTTACTAGCTGGTCTATTTGAATACAAGCTCGATGCTTCTTTGCAAGAAACGTCTCACGGAATTTAGTGCTATGAACTTACTGTTCCTGAGCCTGGTTTCTTGATGCTTCTCCTTGTCTAAAAAGAAGACAGAAGTGTCTTCTTTTTATTATCTGTTTTTCAAGACTGAACCATTATTCCCAGCTCCATTCCATTCTTTAAAAATGTTGATTGCTGTTCCCAAAATTTAAAAAGTAGAACTAAATAAAAAATCAAAATGGGGACTCCCAAACCTGTATGAACCGTCTGACTCATACCAAAAGGCAGTGCCTGAACTGGTATTGAAACAAGTAAGTACTTGAAGCCTCTTTCTGGGCATCCCTAGGCTTTCTGTAGCAGTGGTTCCCAAAGCGTGTGCCCCACTACCCCTTCCCACAGTAGCAGAGGCATCACCTGGGGACTTGCTAGAAGTGTTGGTTAGCAGGTCCCACCCATCACCTCCTAATTCAGGAACGCTGGGCAGGGTCCAGCAATGTGTTTTTTTGGCAAGGCCTCTGGGCAGTCCTGGTGAGTAGGAAAGTTGAGAGCAGTCGACTTGATCATACCCTCCCTGGATTCCCCTTCTGAAACTTTCTTTTGCTTTCCTGGTCCTCCTTCCCTTTTTCAAATTTCACTCTTCCAAAGAAACTGCTGTCTAGCATGTACAACAGTGACTGGTGCCTCTGTCTGAGGCACTGGCTGTGTGTGCCTTACTTCTAGTTGGACTCTAGACGATCCTGTTCCCTGTCCTGGGAAATTGCATTTACCTCCCTTGTTCTTCATGCTTCCTTCTATCCAGGCTTTTGGGGGGACCCCGCCTCTGCTGACTCCGGTCTTGGTGTTCTGATTCCCTTTGGCCAATGAGACACACATACAGAGGCTGAACAAACTCTTGGGTTCCTCTGCTTCCTATTTTGTTCCTCCGTTTTTGTCTTGTGAAAACGCCTGGGCTAGCTTCTGGAGGAGGTGGCTTGTGGAAAAGAGGGGAGTCTGCCAGGGGTTCTCAAACAGCCGCCTGGCTGACCTGTGCCTGACTGCAGACACAGGAGTGAATCTCCAACCAACTCATAGCCTCCTTAGTAATTAAAAAAAAAAACAAAAAACAAAAAAAAAACAAAAAACAAAACGGTATCTTTGTTTGGGAAGCCACTGAGTTTTGGGGTGGTTTGTCATTCAGCAAGAGCAAACTAACAACTACACCTGTTAAAGCTGTCTGACTGTCTCAACTAAGAGGAGGAAGCCAATACAGAGGTCCTTCTCAGGCTCTTAGAAATCATATCCATCCAGCTGAGGGACTCGACCACATCAGGAAGTGTGAGGAACCCAGGCATACTGTTGAGTCAAAATGAACATTCGTGGGTGGGTCTTTTTTTTTTTTTTTTAAGTAAAAATACTTTTATTCACTTCATTTCTGTTTATAGAGTTCTTAGAGACATTACTAAATTAAAAACAAATTATAAAATTTATTTACTTCCCAATTATATGAACTGTTGACTTAACTTACTTTTGAATTGTGGGTGGGTCTTTTAAATGGCCAGTTTGAATTAGTTGTTGTTGGAGACTTTTCTCTTTTAAGCAAACTCTGAATATCGTTTTCCTGACTTTTTTGAAACCCCAGGAGTTGCCATTGTCCCTGGGTCCATCACACCCTTTAATCCATATTTCTTCTCTGTAGACATTCTGCTGACTTTGCCAAAAGCCACCTGGGTGAAATGAGATTTGCCGGGGTAGTAATCTACCGGGGTAGATTAAACCGATCTTTTATAGGAAAGATAATTGCAAAAGTAATCTCTTATTTGGCTGAAGCAAATAAATGAATGCAGTGGATATTTTCACTCCTGATTTTGAAAACTTAAAGAGGAAAGTTCCCTAAGCATACTCACTGAGAAGTTCAGCTAAGATTATTTTTTTTTCAGACTGCTTCCCTGCCTAGGTTTCTCCCTTTAAATGGCTTAACATCCACTGTTTTTAACATTGCCATTCAGGGATTGGCATTTTGTGTTTGGTTCACAGAATAGTATTCCTTAGCTAAAAGTTTAATACTTATTTGAATGGAAACTTTTCTATGGTGACATGAAATTTTAGCTGGACTAAACTGTCTGTGACCCATTACTTAGGAATGGACTGGGTTTTTCAAGCAATTCTCCCTAGAGGGCGCCATATCCTCACATCCCGACTTGGTCCTTCTAACGTTGGCTGCTGGCCTCGTAGCGTCATGTGAGGCTGAAGTCATTTAGATGACCACATTGGAATCTTTTAGCAAATCTGTCCACAGTGGAGCCTTCATTTTAGCATGATAAATGCATACTTCCCGGCGTGCATTTTGTTTAAGCATTATAGCGAGGGAGACATTGTTGACGCGTGGAGCCAATGATGTTTATTTGGCATGGTGGTAATTGTTGAATTCTGCTTAGTACCTCTCTGTGTCAACATGCAGTGGCCTGAGGAACACTCTGGACATCGGGAGGAGTACCAGATAGAACATTAAGAATGGACTCAGGGGTGGGCGCCTGGGCGGCTCAGTGGGTTAAGCCGCTGCCTTCGGCTCAGGTCATGATCTCAGGGTCCTGAGATCGAGGCCCGCATTGGGCTCTCTGCTCAGCAGGGAGCCTGCTTCCTCCTCTCTCTCTGCCTGCCTCTCTGCCTGCTTGTGATCTCTCTCTGTCAAATAAATAAATAAAATCTTTAAAAAAAAAAAAAAAAAAGAATGGACTCAGGGGATCTATGCTTTCCCTTTGAGTACGTCGACACAGAAGTTACGGACCTCGTTGCACTTCTGTTTCTTTTCTTTGTAGGATTGGTGAACTGGTCTTGATTTTTTTTTTTTTTTAAATTCATGATCCTACTAGCTCTGTGATACACTCTTTGGGACATAATAATAGTTCTGTGCAGTTCGATAGAGGAAGTGATGCCAGTGTTCCTAACTGCTAATTCTAAGGAAATTTAGGTAGTTACCCAGTGAAATTTTGGTCAGCCTAAAGAAGAAATCTCAAATTTTGAGAAAAAAAAATACAGCTGATTGTTGAAAACTATAAATCCTAATAGGTACATTTTAATGTATCTTTTAAAAACAGCATAACATCAGCATAAGGTATTGGCTTAAAATACTGGCTCATGGGAGCAAGTGTCAGTTACCCAAAATCTAACACTGTGCTTAACAAAGAATCTTCACTCAAGAAATAGTTGTTGCCTCTGCCTTCGGCTCAGGTCATGATCCCAGGGTCCTGGGATCAAGCCCCACATCAGGCTCTCTGCTCAGCAGGGAGCCTGCTTCCCCCTCTCTCTCTTTATGCCTCTCTGCCTACTAGTGATCTCTCTGTGTCAAATAAATAAATAAATAAATAAAAAGAAATAGCTACTGAATGAATGGCAAGATGGCTAATTCCATTTTTGGCATAAAATTTATTTCTAGAATATTCTTTATTATGTGGAGTTAGAATTTATCCCTCTGGGCTTCAAGCACTGGCTTTAAATGTACTCCTTTGGGTTATATCGAGCGTATTGTTTTTGCTGTACATGCAGAGTTATTTTTATTTTCCCATCCCACTACTAAAATAGATGATAAGAATTTCTCAAAGCATGAGATGCATATCACTGGCATGCTCTTAATTAGGCATAATTCTTTTTACATGGCCATTTTTAAGGTTTTTATAAGAATTCTCATGCCTGATATAGTCTTATATTTCTTTATTTTTATTTATTTTTTTAAAGATTTTATTTATTTATTTGACAGAGAGAGATCACAAGTAGGCAGAGAGGCAGGCAGAGAGAGAGGAGGAAGCAAGCTCCCTGCTTAGCAAAGAGCCCGATGTGGGGCTCGATCCCAGGACCCTGAGACCATGATCCAAGCCAAAGGCAGAGTCTTTAACCCACTGAGCCACCCAGGCACCGCTGTATCTCTAAATCTAATCACCATTCTTTAGAACTTCCTTATGCACGTTGTGCAATGTCCTCAGTACTCTCTTCTGAATGGGTCATGGTTTTCCTATATCCTTCCTCCTCTGTCACAAAGACCTGAACACCATTTTTAAAGTTTTATCAATGCCCAGAAAACCTGGATTACCATCAGCTTTATGCTAAATTTGGTTTTTCTGCAGTACAACATAACTACGTGTTAGTTTATACTAATACCCAAGTCTTTGTCATGAAGGTGCAGGTAAATCACATCTCTATATTATCATGATTTTTAAAAAAACTTAAATCAAGGGGCACCTGGGTGGCTTAATGGGTTAAGCCTCTACCTTCATCTCAGGTCATGGTCTCAGGGTCCTGGGATGGAGCCCCGCATCGGGCTCTCTGCTCAGCGGGGAGCCTGCTTCCCTTCTCTCTTTCTGCCTACTTGTGATCTTTGTCTGTCAAATAAATAAATAAATAAATCTTTAAAAAAAATAAACTTAAATCAAGATCTGCTTTAACCTTCATTCAAGTTGGTCTTCTTAGACTTAGCCTATGTGTGGGAACATTTTGGGATTCTGGATATGTCAACCGATTACTTACTTCTGCTCTTAACCTTTGTGTCAGCTACAACAAACCAGCCCCACAACCTTGTCACATAATCCATTCATACATGTGTCTAATTCAACAGAGCCAAGAGAGAGCAGTTAAGATTCACTGCTAGAAACCACCCTCCAACGTGTCTACAAAAACATCTCTGGGGTCTTGTCAAATGCCTTTATAAAATTCATATAATCATCCTAGCTCTGGCTCAGGTAAAAGGAGACAAGATTATTGTGACCCAATTCAATGTCAGTGATCTGTAGAGACTCTTCATGACCAAGGTTCCCTTTCCCAAGAGCTGACTAACCATCCTGTTAAGGTGCTTTCTAGCAATTCGTTGGAAATAAACATAAAGCAAGATGAGGGATTACAGAATCTGTTTCACTTTATTTTTTATAAATTCTTTGATGTATTTGTGCATCTCAAGTCTTCTGGCCTGTCCGTATACTCTCAAATCCCCAACTGCAGGTGAATGAGTCTTGCAATATACCTCAATGTAATTTCATGGGCTTGGAGTTTAAATCCTCAGGGCAGCAAGGCCTCCGTTAAAACTGGGGGATTTAGGGGCACCTGGGTGGCTCAGTGGGTTAGGCCTCTGCCTTTTGCTCGGGTCATGATCTCAGGGTCCTGGGATGGAGCTCTGCATCGAGCCCCACATCGGGCTCTTTGCTCAGCGGGAAACCTGCTTCCTCTTCTCTCTCTGCCTGCCTCTCTGCCTACTTGTGATCTCTCTTTCTAATAAATAAATAAAATCTTTAAAAAAAAAAAACTTGGGGATTTATTTTCTCCTTTCCAAGGTTTGCCTGACACTTTTTGAGCACAGATCATTGACATTGAGAAGATACAAACAGTATGAGATGCCAATTTTTATATCCATCAGTGTTTTTCTCCAACCTTAAGTGGCTGGTGTGTAGCTTCCTTGATGCTTTCCTTTCTCTGAACAAAAATTAAAACTATCTATACAAATAACAAGTACCCCCAAATAAGTCATGTCAGACAGTCAGTGCTTGATGGGTATAGTAGAGAAAATAGGAAGGAATGCAGAACAGAGGAACGGCTGTGATCACAGAGCCTCAGCAAATACGGTTTTTGAGCTGGTCTTTGAGAAACCAGTGACATTTTGATTGCAAGCACTGAGAGGGACTCTAAGTGCAAAAAAATGGCAGGAGCAAAATGCAAATGAATGAGTGCTTAAATATTTTAAGACATGGCAAGGCAACTACTAGCTTACCTAGAAGTTAAGAGTTGAATTAAGCAAGGCTTTGCTCCTCGTTTGAATCATCTGATAAACTTAAGGAAAGTTTGGAAGTGTTCAACTGGAGTTGTGATATAAGTAAATTTGTACTTAACCCAAAAGAGGAACATTGCAGCGAGAAAGGCCATTAGGAGATTTTACAGTGAAACATGCCATTCCAGCAAAGATTGCAATAAATGGAAGGTGTAGAAACAGTCCGTACAGTCCAAAGGTACAGAGAAAAAAATGAAGCTGCATTTTACAGGAATCACATTTTTAAAGTGTACATAGATTGTATGTGCTGTGTTTTGGAAAATTATCTTATCTCCCTTCCTACCCTCCCCCCAAAATTAATATTCTTTCCCAAAGTGTGAACTGCATACTGCTGATCCTACCCAAGATTATTTCAGTGGTTTCACACGCAGCTTTCAATAACATCGACCCCTCCCTCACCACCCAAAAAAACAAAAGCCAAAAAAACCATTGACTCACATTGTTAAAAGATGCTTTCTGTTTTATTCTTTTTCAATACTCTTGATTACACCAATGATAAAGTCTCAGTTTGGATTCAGTTTTGCTTTTCCACCTGCCTCACATTTGCTTTACTCCCCCTTCTTACAAAAAGAGCGAGGGCTTGGGCTTAGACGTTGGTAGACAGAATTAGTGGCATGGGGGAATGGGTAGAATTTGGTAGGTGCAGTCATATAGCAGTGTTGACTTAGTTTTGTCCTATTTTTAAATTACTTTTCATTCTACTTTTCACAACGGACACTATGTCACCTGTGATCAAGGCATATAGTTTTAATTAAAAAAGAAAACTTTATAGAAAAAAATTAAGACACTCATCCAAAGGATTTTAGGTATACACGCAGGGGTGGAGTTATTTGGCAAAAACCAAGTACCATTCAATCAACACTGTTGTACTGAAGGTCCAATTGGAATTGCCAGAACTTTGCATGTTAAAGATCTTTTCCCCTCGACTGAATTTACCAGTGATTGAAATCCTGTCCTTGCGTCCATGAGAGCCTGCCTGGCGGCAGATGGAGAATCACATGGTGTTTGCTTCCTCTCCACGAGGGGGAGTAGGCAGCCAGGGCCCATTCTCCTCAGACATAAAACCGCTGCTTTGACTACTAGAACTTAGAGTTCTGTGGCAACTAACTGTACATCTCTGATATAAGGTAATAAAAATTCTGTCTCAAGACAGAAGCTTTTTCTGAAGAGAACATGAAGTCCCATTTCTCTGTTCACTTCCACATCGACTCTAATATATCTAATGACCTCTTTTCTAAAATTAGTTTCATGGAGGGCGTGATTGATTTCAAGCTCTTTATAGATTTAATTTAATGTTCATTCCCTCTTGTATTGTTGCCCAGCTTGAGTAAAGATGATCATCTGTAAGATTAGAGAAATAAAGCAAAGCCAGGACTGCACCTTCGAGGGCCAAGTGCACAACTGCCTTATCCCCGAGCTGGGAAGCAAGGCCACGTGAGGTATGAACTGCTAATGGATAGACCCTAATGGCTTTTTTAATGCAAACAATTGATTCTGGAGGAAGGAAGTTGCTGGAAGGGTCTGCTTTGAAACTCTGCATCAGCATACCAGGCCTTCTTGTTTTTTCACTTAGGAAAATAAATGCTCTCTGGACTTTTAAGCCAGACTGGTGGTTTTATGCTTAGAGCCTGTATTCTTGAGTCAGAAAGATGAGTTCAGACATGACTCTACGGTATATTAATGCCAGCTGTGTGGCCCTAGGAAGTTATTTACCCTCTCTGAGCTTGAGGGTTTTTAGCTTTAAAAAGGGATGCATCTGTTTGCTAAAGCTACCATAACTAATTACCACAAACTGGGTGGCTTACAACAGAAATTTATTCTTTCATGCACCAGAAAACTTAAATCAAGAAGGCAGCAGGTCTGCACTCCTTCTGAACATTTTAGGGGTGAATCCTTCCTTTCCTTGTCCAGTTTCCAGTAGCTTTAGGAATTCCTTGGCTTGTGGGTGTATCACTCCAATCTCTGACCCATCTTCACATGGCCTCTCCTCCTCCTTCTGTGTCTCCCACCATGCTTTTCTAAGGACACTTGTCTTTGGATTTTGGCCCACGCAGATCATCTAGAATGGTCTCATCTTAAAATCCTTAACTTAATTACATCTACAAAGACTCTTCCCAAATAAGGTCACATTCACTGGTTCCAAGAATGGGGAGGTAGACATGTGTTTTTGAGGGCATCATTTAACCCACTACAAAGGATCATATATGTGTACATCACAGGTTAAATGAGAAAATGCTGGACGTGCTCAAGCAATGTTAGTC
>NC_081559.1:33464253-33634560 GCF_022355385.1 Mustela nigripes | reverse complement strand
TTCATCATTTTTATGATTATTAAATACTCCCTTGATTTTGGTTTGATATGATACTTGCACTTGGTAGACCTAACTGACTTTAACAGTGTTACTGTAATTAGACCAATGAGGAGAAGATATAAGACTCCAGTGGCCTTTGAGCACTTCATGCAAGAAAACATGGCTTCTTCCCCAAAGGTGGCTTTGGAGTCATGGACCTTATATTATCACAAAAATTCACATTATAAAACTTGAAAGGGATTTTTTTTTCTGGTTTTAGCAGACAGTGAAGGCCACTTACAATCAAGAATGCTAATGCTATACCAACATATACCAACAACTGCATTCCATAAAATTTGGAAAAATGACTATTAGATAAAACTTTCACTTGAAACTAAAATAAGTGAAGACTATTTCTGTGGCTTTGGCTGTGTCACTTTTCATCATTTTTATGATTATTAAATACTCCCTTGATTTTGGTTTGATATGATACTTGCACTTGGTAGACCTAACTGACTTTAACAGTGTTACTGTAATTAGACCAATGAGGAGAAGATATAAGACTCCAGTGGCCTTTGAGCACTTCATGCAAGAAAACATGGCTTCTTCCCCAAAGGTGGCTTTGGAGTCATGGACCTTATATTATCACAAAAATTCACATTATAAAACTTGAAAGGGATTTTTTTTTCTGGTTTTAGCAGACAGTGAAGGCCACTTACAATCAAGAATGCTAATGCTATACCAACATATACCAACAACTGCATTCCATAAAATTTGGAAAAATGACTATTAGATAAAACTTTCACTTGAAACTAAAATAAGTGAAGACTATTTCTGTGGCTTTGGCTGTGTCACTTTTGAATAAAAGTTAACAAAATCAATGAAGCCTAATTTCAGGATTGTGGGTCTTCTCTCTGATTCTAATTAAGAAAGTTACCCTTCCAGTGGTAAGTCTCCTCCTAAGATTCATATCCCGGTGGAATGGTAAAGTAAAAGCCAACCTCCCACTATCAGGGAGTTCAAACTCTCCTGGAGGAGGTATGCCGCAGACTCTACCTTGAAACTCTAACCTCCTGAAATCCCTTTCCATTCTTACCTAGAGATGATATTTTCATTTTCTCAGATTTTTCACATTCATTCTTTCGTTCTTACCTGTCCACACCAAGGCAGACCATACTGATATGGTTCATACCAATTCTTTGATGTGCACTGAGCATCTAACAATACTCCAGGCACTTTCTGGAAGGCATGGGTAACAAGATGCCATCTGCCAGTTTCTTTCCTTCTGCATAGGATGTTTATGTCCTTCTGCCTGAGCTTATGACCAACTCTTTGGAATGGGCTGGTGTGGCTATTGTCATACTGTGATAAGGAGTCACTAAAAACCTTTCTATATCCCAGTACACACCTAAGTTAAGGACAACTAGATAGTTAGCCAAATCTCAGCCTCATAGGGGAAAGAAATGAATGGAAATAACTCTCTTTATTGTCTGTCATCAAAGGACTCTAAGAAGAAAAAGCTGGTTTACTTCCATTTAAGCTCATGTGGAAAAAGCCTTGTGTTGTTATTTGCACTCGTGGGTCTGTGAATGCTCTTCTACATCATGCCATTTAGAAGCAAGAATCTGGAATACTGATGCTATGATTAAATGATACTGAGGAGGACAGCGTGGTCATGTTTATAAAACAATATGGCAAAAAGGCTGAATGTTTTCACTTGATGCCTCTTTCACAACAGACACCAGGGGGCGACACTTACGCAGGCATATCCCTGAGATCATGTGGGTTTGGTTCCAGAGCTCTGCAAGGAAGTGAATATTGCAATAAAGCGGGTCAAATGAATTTTTTAGTTTCCAATTCATATAAAAAGTTATGTTTGCATTAAACTTCAGTCTATTAAGTGTGTAATATCATTATGCATATATATATAAAAATAAGCTACATTTTACATAAGAGAGATATATATATTTCTTTGGCACCTACTTACTGGTTTGTTGATACTTGTTAGCAAATACACAAAAAATCTCTCTTATGTAAAATGTAGCTTATTTATATATATATATATAGCTATATATATATATAGCTTATTTATATATATATATATATATATATATATATAAATATATATATATATCTTATGTAAAATGTAGCTTATTGCTAAAAAAAAATGCTAACCGTCACCTGAACTTTTGGTGAGTTGTTAATCACTGATCACAGATCACCATAACAAAATAATAACAAGGCTTGAAATAGTGCAACAGTTATCAGAATGTGACACAGATGAAGCAAGCAAATGTTGTTGGAAAAATGGCCCCAGTAGACTTGCTCGGGGCAAGGTTGCTACAAAGATTACATTTGTAAAAACAAACAATAAAAACCAGTATCTGTGAAGTTCAATAAAGTAAAGTAATGCCTGTATTTAGAGATTTCGACATTTAGCAGCGACGCGGCATCTGCCTCCGAAAGCGGGATGCCATCATGAGGGGCATAGTTTTGTATGTTTGAGATACTTTTCCTTACTTCACTTCCCAGGTGTCATTTATTCTTCTTTCATGAGCCAGCTCAAATACTTCAGCTTCTGAGAAACCATAGCTAACTCTCCTGGCCCAATTAACTACCTCTGTCTTCCCTGCCATAGACTTTGAACACAAATGTGTTGTAGGAACGCCGGCTGTATACAATTGCGAGCCTCTGTAAGCCCCACCCATGACTCACCGAAATGTTTGGCACCTACTTACTGGTTTGTTGATACTTGTTAGCAAATACACATACTGGGAAAGACTGCTGGGTCTACCACTATTACTTCTGTTACTAGCTAACCAATTCCTTCAGTGATAATGACTTTAAAGTACTGGTATCACTGATAAGATATCACTGCCCATAATAATCCTTCGTGGCCCATCATTCACCCAAACCAACACTAAATCATTTGATAAGTTAACTCCTTCAATGTCAAATCAACACACCAGCTTCTAGTAATGATCTTCTTTCTAGTACCTCGAGTTTTCTTTTGGCAGCCTTTTTTCTGAAGGAAAGACAGAAGCCATGGCTAGCTCATGGAGTCACCCTAGTTAACCCCTTCATCTTACCCTACTGCTGATACCTGCAAGACTTTGGGAACATGTTGAAATTCTGGTGGCCACCTAGCAGGATTGGCAATATTCCTTTCCATGAGCTGTGCACAGGAAATAGTCAATACAGATTAAATGTGGCCTGAATTGTTATAAAAAATTTAGCCCATTTAAGAAAACAAAAAGTAGGCCAGGAGAGGGTAAAAGGAGATCAGTGGGTATTGTTTCAGTTCTTCAAGGTTAATGAGCTCTAGGGATCCGTGGTACCGCATCGGTGCTACAGATAACAATACTGCAGTATACGCTTGATAATCTAAAAGAGTATATCTCATGTTAAATAGAGTATATCCAAATACCTCATGATAAAAGGGTATATTTCATGTTAAATGTTATCACCTTACACCAGTTATAATGGCCAAAATTAACAAGACAGTAAACAGCTTGTGTTGGAGAGGATGTGGAGAAAGGGGAACCCTCTTTCACTACTGGTGGGAAGGCAAGTTAATGCGGCCACTTTGGAAAACAGTGTGGAGATTCCTTAAGAAATTAAAAATAGAGCTACCCTATGACCCTGCAATTGCACTACTGGGTATTTACCTCAAAGAGACAGATGTAGTGAAAAGAAGGGCCATCTGTACCCCAATATTCATAGCAGCAATGGTCACAGTTGCCAAACTGTGGAAAGAACTGAGATGCCCTTTAATGGACGAATGGATAAAGAAGATGTGGTCCATATACACTATGGAGTATTATGCCTCCATCAGAAAGGAAGAATACCCAACTTTTGTAGCAACATGGATGGGACTGGAAGAGATTATGCTGAGTGAAGTAAGTCAAGCAGAGAGAGTCAATTATCATACAGTTTCGCTTACTTGTGGAGCATAAGGACTAACACAGAGGACATGAGGAGATGGAGAGGAGAAGTGAGCTGGGGGAAATTGGAGGGGGAGATCAACCATGAGAGACTGTGGACTCTGAGAAAAAAACTGAGGGTTTTGGAGGGAGGGAGGTGGGGGGTTGGGTGAACCTGGTGGTGGGTATTATGGAGGGCACATATTGCATGGAGCACTGGGTGTGGTGCATAAACAATGAATTCTGGAACACTTAAAAGAAATTTAAAAAGATATATATATATATATATATATACATATATATATATATTTTTTTTTTTTAAGTAAAAAGAAAAAAAAGTTATTACCACAGTGAAGAAGAAAAAAAAGAAGGGAGAGGAGAGAAAATGTGGGTTGTTTCTTCCTTTGTGAAATCACTTAAGTTTTGGTCCTCCAGAGGTGGAAAGCACAATTTCATTAATGACTGTAAGAAAGAGAATACATATCTCCAGATGCTAGGAGTTCCCCAAAGATCATGGGTTTTTCCTGTGTTGTTAAGAAACCAGTACTAGAAACTGTAGTGACTGTGCAAGTAGTTGTGTGTGTGTGTGTGTGTGTGTGTGTGTGTGTGACTTGAGTGATCCTAGTGCTTTATTATAAATGATAGGACATAACTTTTGTGGCCTCAGAAAACTCACCACAAATGTATTTATGCATACAAGGTGAATGAAATGAAAAGTCACATTCTCTTATCCTTTGATATATCGTCATCTGCTAATTTGAGGTCACTTACCAATTCCACAGTGACTGCTTCAGTGCTTGGTGACATCAGTCAAGAAAAATGATCATGGGGAACCTATTACATCTCACACAGTAAAGCTTTCAATACATCCCTGAGCTTTTCCAAGGCTTGGCATGAAGTAGGATAACTTGCAATGTTTCCTGTGGCATGTTTTTAGGTTGCAACTCTCCAGCTGGGAACCTTAGGAAAAGTTACATATTTGGGCTTTATTTTTCCTATCTGAAATTGCCAGTGTCAAACCAGACAATGCTCATTTTAGGCTAAAGAATCCACCAAAAAAACCTTTATGGTGTTTATAGATCATAATATTTTTGAAAAGGGAAACACCTTTTATTTGCGATTTACAACACAGTGCAAGCTCCAAAGGGCTAGTTCTTTGGTCTTTGCGTTCATTGCTCTGTCCCTAGGGCCTGGGGTAGAGGCTGACAGAGGCTGGCCTCTGGTAAATATTTATTAAATGGAGAAATATTCATTAAATGGAGAAAACATCTTCCTTTTCTTCCCTCCATTCCTTCATCTCATGTTCACTAGGAAGGAAAGGGAGGGGAGAGGAAGGAAAGTTGGCATATCAACACCTCATTAAGCTGAACCTCCTTTCCTAGAATAACCACGCTAAAGCCCCCCTGAGGAAGGTTTTCACAAGGAACATCATACCCTGAATGAGATGTCAAGAGCAACACTTTTGTGAGAGAATGAAACACATCCGAGAACTTCACCCATCTTTTTTCCTTATAAAAATCCTATCCCAGGGCTGGTTGGTGACCCTTGGATGGGGGGTGCCGTGGCAGGAATGTGAACCGTCCGTCACTCGGGGTCAAGAGCAAGCAGAAGAAGAGGAAGGAGGGAAATTGGGTCTTTCTTGGCCTGTGAGAGCAGGCGAGACTCGCTGTGGCCGTGAGGATTTCGGGGCTGAAGGAGGTTTTATTCTTATTTAATATGTGGGAGAAGTTTTCATGTTGCTAAAGGGGAAAAGCCAGTGGAGGGGAGAGGAACGGTCCATGGAGCAAGAGGCTGGAAGACAAGGTCCGACGAGGGGAGGCTTCCTTTGCTCTGACACCAAGGGAGCGTTAGGAGGATGCGGAGTAAAGACTTCAAAAGAACAACAATAATACAAACAACACCAAGGCGCTGAGCCAAGAAAAACCAGGGGCTTCTGGACCACTTTAGTAAGTTCGCTGGCTACTTATTCATTCATTTCTCTTCATCTGCTTGAGCGGACTCAAACAGCGGAAGAGGCACATATCAAGGAAATATATGGAAACCTTAACAACCGGCAGAACTCTAATAAAGAGATCAGCCTTTTTCAGATCACTTCATCTCAGATCCACTCTAGGAAAGAGATTGCCGTTCCGTTTCTTGGAATACCTTGAGATCGAAAGTGCTAAGAACGATGGTCGGTGGGGTGGCACTAGGAACTGAAACACAGGAACGTGGTTACGAGTCACGAGGAGAACCGAGGGTTCAGAGCCTCACAGCCTTTTGAATCCACATGGTGGTAAACAGAGGCAAGAGACAGCTGGAGTGATGTGTTTGTTGAGCAGAATGTTGTCCCTGTCCCACGCCTACACACTCACATCCTGCTCGCTCTTCTAGAGCCTTTTTGGGATCTCCAATCTCTTTTGGACACCCGTCTTCCCTCTGGGGATCTGTCTTCAGATCCAACATCCCCTCTGTGGCTAGGGACCACATTGCATGTCAGGAAACGACTCTCTCTCTCTCTCTCTCTCTCTGGCTTTCCCTGGCTTGCGAGCAGCTCTGGACTTTACATCTTGGGCTCTCTGTTCATGAGATTAGCTTCTTAGGACATCAAGCCCCAGGTCACACAAGTGTTCTCAGCACCGGCGCCTCTCTGACTCACGACCGCCATCAGCAGGTGTGTGTGTGTGTGTGTGCATGTGCATTGTTGCCCATCACAGGTGGATGGTAATGAAAAGGGAGGCAACAGAGACCACCCCAGTGTTGGAGGGGGGAAATGGGCAACTAAAAGCAAAGGGGGAGTAACATGGCAAAGCTGGTTCAGAAACGGAGCTCCAAGGGCAGTGTGGCATTAGTGGGGAGCAGATTCTCTAGAGGGGAGCAGACTCTCTAGAGAGAATGTGAGCATAGGCTTTTGGGGTTGGAGTAGATTTTAAGCTGGAAGTGAGGATTTCGGGATCGCGGGTATAGAGCAAACCAAGGTCGTGGGAAGCCACATGAACATGGGGAGGGAACTCCCCTTTGCTTTCCATATGCCCCTCATCTGAAGTCAGTGTGGCTGGTGAAGCTTCAGATCCTATTCCTGTCCGTCTCTCCAGCTTCTCTACAGGAGCGCAGCCTGATCTCCATCTGCTTCTGCCCGGTTCCGCCCCTCCCCACCTATCCTGGAGAGTCACCTCAATACCTCCGCTCATGTCGGTGGCATGCATCCCTCCCATCCTGAAATGTGATCTGCCCACAAGCCAGCCAGCCTTCATGCAGAGCCAAGTTTGAAAGCTGTTCAGAGTTTTTTACTTTTGCATTGTTCAAATTGGACCCCTTGACTAGTAGCCCCACTTACGCTGCTAACACTTACGGACACTATTATGCCCAAATTTTGGCTAATTAATTTCACATGGATTGGCTTATTTGAGTTTTACAGCAAACATAGACATTAGAAAGTATTACCGAAGTCACCCTGCACCAGTATTGTCTGTGCATGGCTCCTATTTTTGCCTGCTGTCTTACCGTAATTCTTGGTAGCACCCTCTCTCACCTTCAGAGGGTTCTGGTTAGGACAATTATATGATCAGCCTAACTATTACTGCACTTACTGTCCTCAGCTGACAGATGAGACACAGAGAAGTTAAGTCTCTCCCCCACTGTCACATAGCTGATAAGTGTCTGAGCCAAGACTGGGTCACAAGTATCAAACCTTACAACGCCAGCATGGAAATCACTGTGTTTGGAAACATGGGTACTACTAGTCCCTTTGAAGTTTTAACGGATGCCTCGGCCTTAAGGTTCATTTCTACGGCTAAATTAGTTCTGCTATTTAGCTTTGATATTTCTAATATTCTGTAGCTTATCATCTCTCACTCCCGTCCCCACTCGCAGTGGCCACCAGGCCCCAGGGTGCCCAATTGGAGACACCAGCTAGAAGGGGAGCTTTCTCCATAGAGGGCTGTAATAGAGAGAGGTGAGGTGCTTGCTCGAGTGGCTAGGAGACATAAGAGAAATTTATTTTTAGGAATGGAAGATGTGGGCAGCTTAGTGCAAAAGACTTGAACAAGATTTTTATTAAAAACAAGAAATGGTTAAGCCAAGTTATGGCCTAGCCATGTATTTTGGACAACTTACCAGTTGATTCAAATTATGCCACAATTGATTCCAAAGAAGAAAATGGTATCGATTTCATAACGGTCTAAAATGCCTGAGAACAGCTGTGCCATGTACAAGTTCATCTGGTATCAATAGACTCGGTTTTTGTAAAACTTGAAGTATGAACAATCAGTGGTGTCCTTTTCATGCTAAAACAAGTTTATAGCCAAGAGTGTAAGCAATACCTATTTAAAAACCTTCAATCTGGGGCGCCTGGGTGGCTCAGTGGGTTAAGCCTCTGCCTTCAGCTCAGGTCGTGATCTCAGGGTCCTGGGATGGAGCCCGACATCGGGCTCTCTGCTTGACGGGGAGCCTGCTTCGCTCTCTCTCTCTGCCTGCCTCTGCCTACTTGTGATCTCTCTCTCTCTGTCAAATATATAAATAAAATCTTTTTAATAAATAAATAAATAAACACCTTCAATCTGATGGCAACACCTTTATCTCCAAAAAAAAAAAAAAAAAAAAAAAAAAAAAGGTCAAAAATGCAGCCACCATGACTTTTCACATCTTGCAAACAAAGAATTGTCTGAACGTCACACAGTTTATGTCGTGTTCCTCACCCATGTATCAATATCCGTTTACCTCTCATAACTGAAAGTCGCGTGCCAGCAGTCTCCCCTGATTGCACACCGTCTTGTCCAGAGTTTGTCAAAGTGTGTCGGTCAGCCTTTAAACAGAAATAGTAGTAACCTGAAATCATGGTTTTACATCAGTACCAGGTGATCTCACCTTGCCGCAGTGTTCCAGAGTAGCTGTTGGCATACCAGGTATATACTTTTCTTTTTACGTTTTTATTGAAATTCCAGCGAGCCAACACACAGTGCAATATTAATTTCAGGTGCACAATATAGTGATCCAGCACTTGCCTACATCACCCCATGCTCATCACGACAAGTGTCCTCCTTCATTCCCATCCCCTAATTCCCCCCTCCCCCACCCACCTCCTCTCTGGTGACCAGCAGTTTGTTCTCTATAGTTAAGAGTCTCATGTCTTGGTTTGCCCCCCTCTCTCTCTCTCTCTCGTCCACCTTTACTTTGCTTCCGAAATTCCACATATGAGTGAAATCATACAGTATTTTTCTTTCTTTGACTTATTCCGCTCAACATGATATTCTCTTGTTCCATCCATGTTGTAAATGGCTAGAATTCATTCTTTTTTTATGGCTGCATAGTATTCCATTGCATATACACACTGCATCTTCTTTGTCCATTCATCTGTTAGTGGATATTTGGGATGCTTCCATACTTTGGCTATCATTGATAATGCTGCTAGAAACTTCAGGGGGCATGTATCTCTTTGAATTCGTATTTTTATATTCTTGAGGTAAATACCTAGTAGTGCATATATACTTTTATGTGTATTGCCTCTCTTAATTCTGACAACAGTCCTTTGTGGTAGGTTTGAAATCAGGGGATTTTATAAGTTGCTGAAGTTTATCAAGCTAGTGAGAGGCAGACCTGGCTCATAACAAGGTTGAAGTTTTCCCTAGTCCTACTAAACTAGTACATTACATGTACTGCCTCTGATGACCAAGTTAAACTTGATTTTCGATCTTTTGTCGCCATGAGCTCCTATGAAGGTGGTCATAATATAAACTGATAACTCTTAAAAATAAGTTTTATACAGTCAATGAATTACAAACTGATCTGAAATGTCAGTACCTTTATTCGTAGATGTGTAGTAATAAGCTGTGCTTTAAAAGTCAAAGTATATTCATAGGAAATTCCTTCTCTTCATCCCCCTGTCGGGTTGGAGTTAGACCTTTATTAAGATTGCATTAGGATATTTTGCATTCCCTTTGAGGAGTGTAATAGAATTTTATCCTGATCACACATGTATTTCTAAAGCTCTAAGGGCACGTGAGGTTGAATTTGAGAAATTTCGTGTATGGCCAGGTGCAAGAGCTTTTCAAAGCTCTTAAACACCACGCAACACCAACACGTTGGCTGAGGATCTCAGCCATAATCCAGCCTCCCTAAGGAAAATCACCATTCAGACCACGCCTTTGCCCGCCGGAGGCTTGGCCACCGGAGCTGGGCTACTTTACTTCTTGCTCCAATAAGGACTGTCTAGTCTGGACTGGTGGGAAGGAAGATGGTCACAGGCTGGGTGGAGCATTTGTAGCCTATCCCTCAGTGCAGGGCAGGGCTTTGTTTTTCTTGTTGTGTGGGGGTCAGAGTGGGCTAAGGGGAGGGAGGGTCACATTCTGTAGTCGAAATTCAGTTCCTTTCATTATGAAATGTGAGTCCCCCTCTTGTTCCTTTCTGCTCTGGAATAGAAAACAGGATGACAATACTTTGCCTGAAGGGTAAACATGAATATCCTGTATTCTGTCTTGCATTCTTCTGTTCTCAAATGCTGGGAGCTCAGAGATTTCTTTTTCTACAGGAGGTTTTCTGCCTTGCCAGGACACTAACGCCACCCAGCAGTGAAAGGCACTTTTTGGTCACTTGACATATAAACTGTCAACTATGGAAGTTCCCGAGTTGAATTCACAAACAGTAGAGCTTTGCTATTTGTATGGCCCAGGCACAAGGTTAAGTGCTTCATTCAGATTATCTCATTTATTCCATCATTATATAAGGTACGCATAAAATTTAGCATCCCCTTTTCCCTGAAATGGAAACAAAGCTCGAAAGGTCATTTGCTTAGGGTCACAAATCCAGGTAATGACAAATTAAGGTCTGTTACACAAAATGATCACATCTCCAAAGAACCACCTATGAGTCCTATGGTTACCATCCCAGCAATCTGCTCCTACTCCGTAGAGCTCTGCGTTGTACCCATGAGAGCTCACTGCCGTGATGATGCTGTCAGTTGGTTGGATCAGGGCAGGGAGGCTGCGGGATGACGTCCTCCTGGCTTCTTTGGCAATGACTTCAACTCCAAGAAAAGGAAATGAGTTTGGTTGGACCTCTTTCCTCCTGCCTCATTTCCAATATTTCCCTTGCCCTTCTAACTCGTCAGAGTGTTTCTAACTCTTTTTCATCACTGCTTATGATGTGCAGTATTGCCTTAAAAAAAATAAAAAGTGGTGAGAGGGGTGAATGTGGTATATACCAGCAACAACCCTTCCTATCCGCCTCTTCTTTCCAAAGTCCAGACATCAGTTGGTAGTCTTCTCTCCAAATCTTGTGGTTAGATGAAGCCATTAGACCTAGACCTAGAAGGAGCCTGGGACGGTCTGTCCTAACTCTTGAATTTTATGGACAGGCACACACAGATCCAGAGTTAAGAGAGGTGACAAGACTTGTCTGAAGTTGTAATTCGGGTCAGATCAGACCAACTCCAACCACTGTTTTTCCCATCAATATCAGGCTAGAATGCAGGGTATAAAGGTCCTCTAGCAGAACTGCTGTAGCCTCATTTGTCGGGAGCAGAAACCGGAAGTAATGGGAACACAGACTTGAAGAATCCATATGGTGCCATTTAGGGTTTAAAGAGAAGCTGGACATTATCTTATCAAGCTAATCCTTTGACTACAGCCCTGCCCTTCCTACTCCTGCTGGCTTTAAATCTTGCTTTGTCCTTGTTTCTTGGAAAACACTGAGCCTGGGTGCGGTTGTAGGGATCCTAAAATGCCTTTCCCCAGAGTCCTGGTGAAAAATGCGGAGCGGAGATTAGCTCAGGTTGACAGCACCCTTTTCATCTTTAATGATTTGGGAGGCACATTTGCAAATGACTTAAAACACTGCCATTTTCATGTTTGGAAAGCAGTTCGTGATTATTGAAAACTAGATTTAACTTGGAATGTTTAGGATGTGGGCGGCTAATTCCTGTCACAATTCAAAGGGGGGAAAAATGAACATAGAAAACAAAATAGAACAAGTACTGAACGTACAGTTAACGGCTCATTTATTCAGCCTCTGCTGAGAATATTTTTTACATAGTCAACTTGTGAAGATAACCAAATTTACCCCCATTTAATCATAAACTTTCAAAAAATTGGAAGTGGTCAGTGGAAATGAATGTAGCATGTTTCTTAGCTTCCTCTTCCATCCGAAACTGTGGTCACTGGGCATCATTTGACTTTCTCTGATGCATCAGCAGACTTGCTGGGATCACTCATTATTGTCAGAGCTTGAACACCATGCAAATTACATCCTTTATGGTGTTAGAGCCCCCAACATCATTTGCCCCAGATATTGTGGATATTGATTTCTTCTTTTTATTTTTGTCAGACTGTCTTTCATGTGTCCCTTTCTTTTGTGGCAGGGCTCATAACCTAAATTAATCTGGCCTGACCACGTACCCTGGACTCTTGGGCTGGTGAAGAAGAAACAGTGATACTTCCTGCCTCACACAGCTCTTGACCTTGACATTTCAATCTAGTGCCAAGGATGTCTTCTTTGTTTGAGTTACTGTTTACATGTGACTGTATTAGCCTCAAACCTTGATTTGTGTGACTATTACTCACCCTCATTGGCGCTTTCTTAGGATAATGACATTTATATTAGTTTCATTAATAATAGTGGCAAAGGAATAACTAAATGCCATTTATGCCAATATTTTATTTTATTTTTTTAAGATATATTTGTTCATTTATTTATTTGACAGAGAGTGAGAGAGCACAAGCAGGGGAATAGCAGGCTGAGGGAGAAGCAGTTTCCCCCACTGAGCAGGGAGCCCAAACTCTGGGATCGTGACCTGAGTCGAAGGCAAACACCTAACCAACAGAGCCACCCAAGCACCCAGCCAATATTTTATGCATAGTGTATTTTGTTACAATAACTCTGCAAAAGAGGTCATCCTAATTCCACTAGACAATTGAGAAAAATAAGACTCAGAATTCAGACTCCATTCTCCTCAGCTCCAACGTTCATGGTTATTGCTCCAACCTTCTAGAAACCAGACTAGAATAATACACCCTCATTCCTCTCCCCCAACACAAGCCCCCATCCCATCTGGTGGCTGAGTCTTGGTGGGCTGGTTTAATGGCTGGGCCCACCACAGTCCTTTGAAGAAGTCAGACAACTGTCTATACTCCTGACTTCAGCAGGCACATCCTTCCAGTTCTAAGTGGCTATTCCCTATTCCCTCTGGACTAGGGCAGGTCAGAATTATACTGCTTCTGGTCAAAGGCCACTGCAAGCTTCATTCAGAGAGCTCTTTAGAGTCCTGCATAAGGTGGCTGTAAATGGTGAATGTATGAAGACTCCTTCTGCAGGCTGCACCCTGAAGCTTCAGAGACTCATGAATTGGGTGCCTCTCTTCCTGGCCCTGAAAAAATTTTTGTTGTTGTTGTTGTTGCTTCTCAGGACTTGGTTGTGATCAGAATAGTTGAGATTGTAAAATGAATGGTCTCCGAGTAAGAGAGGTATTATTATATTATTTCAAATTTGTTTATTCAATGAAGGGGACTGAGAAGGGATTATGGGAATTGTCTCCCATTATCATGAGAGCTCACTTCAAAGCACAGTGGAGACATACGCACCACCCCCGGTTGCTCCATCGTGCAGGGAACATTGTGTGTCCCTGAGCAAGAAGGAGTCAGGAGACTTTTTTAAAAATACAATTTGTGGAAAGGGTAGGGGAAAAAGCAAGCAATATCTGAAATTTTTTTTTCTAATGTAACTAACTGATGTACACTGAAGACTTCCATGGGTCTCTTACTGTGACAAGCACTGACACAGACATTAGATCCTCATGAATACTCATCCATTTAACAGAAGAGAAAACTGAGGCTTCACATTTTGCTTAGAGTCACAAAGGTCCTAAGTGGCTCAACAGGGATTTGAAATTGGCCGACTGCTTCCTAAGCCTTTGCCTACCTGCTGCCCTACACTGCCTTCTATTAAGGATATGAACAGTTTATTCTGACCCTAGAAGAGTTCAATCAAACTTAAATCCCGAGAAATGTGAGCTATAACATTAATGGAACATTTAAACTCTCCTCGCGGGCTGCAGAATGCTGTTGATGGGGAAGCTGCCTTAGAGAGCACCGAAGGATCATTTCCTGATGCCTCTAATGCACCAGCAAAACTCGTCTGCTTTGAGCTGCGCCAGTGCCCAAGGTAGGAACAGGAGGATAAAGGGGAACTTGGCAGTAGCTCCTGGATTTTAGAAATGGAGGAACAGTGCACTTGTTTCCAAAGTGATTAATTGTACAACTCAATAGACGTCATCATGTGGGAAAGATGCCTTCTGTGAAGAGGGGGCGCTCTCATTAAGTGAGAGTGAAGAACAAGACACTGCGAGAAGTGAGCCCTTCTGAAATCACGGATATGGGGAAAAGAGGGCAAGGGTCACTATCAACATAGATTTGAAAAGAGGCACCAGGAGAGGCAGAGACACAAGCTGATAAAGGCCTTAAGGAGGATCCCATCACTGGGTTGTGTTTGCAATTTTCTTAGCTAAGAAAGCACTGATAAACGCTCTCCTTACCATTGGAGTTTCTATGCCTGAGAGGGCTTACCCATCTGGAAATGATGCAAGGAAAAAGATTCTCACTAATCCCTACCCTGGAAAACGGCCAAGCCTGCTGACCAGGTTTTCCTCAGTCTGAGGGGAGTACATCTGCAGTTGCCTTTAATCTGTGGGGGCTCTTCTCCTTTAGGGTCACTTTCTCTTGGGAACAATTTGTGAGCCTCTGGGAAATTTACAGAGAAGCCCAATAAGATTCAGACTTGATGATGATCATGATAGTGGGCAGGAGGAATTAGAGGGGGAGCTGATTTTTATCACATGTTGACTGATTCATTCCTTCCGCAAATCACCGAGTTCCGGTGGAAAAAGATGCGTTACCACCTAAGGAGCGCATGGGGCTTTCTACCCCTTGTCTTAGCCACCACTCTTTCCATGAGTCTGCAGAGATGACCTCTGGTGGTGGGGAAGGTTTGACAAAGCTCTTGAGGTAGCTGCAGTCCGACCAGCTTGCTAGTCACCACCCTCCCCACCCCCATGATGCTCACACTAGCCCAGACCTGCTGGTGGCCGGTTCCCAGTGCCACAGTGACGTGTCCAGACTGTCAGCCTCCAGCAGACTCGAGAATGAGTGGCAGCCACCTTCCTCTTTGACATGTCCAGGCACAAAGGACATCCTGGGATGATGGCTCCATTCTTGCTGGATGTAAAGAAACCCCTTTTCTGGGCAGGGATGCACATTTCGCTGCTAACCAACATCTTACATCAGGTAAGGATAGATGATACATGAAGACATTACAAAGGGGCCCAATCACGTTTCCATATCACCACTGTAGGTTTTTATAGCCAATTTGAATAGATGAGTGCCAATGAACACTTCACACAACAAAAGTTTTTAAATTCTTTTCTTACCAAATTCATTACATTTATAAATGTTTTAAATTCCCATCAAAATACAATTTAAAGGACCACCCCCAAACAGTCTTCTAAGACTGCGAGCTACTTTCTGAAAGTCTCATGCAAGGAAACATTACAGATTTTCCTATGAGAAACATACCAACCCTCAAAGGGGATTTTCTAAGGTTACCTCACTACACCCTGCCACGTGCTGAAGTTTTTTCTGGTTATTTTCCACCTTTGGAAGACACAAGGCTTACTTGGCGTAAGTGGGACATTTGGACTGGTTAAAAATTCAGACTCTGGAGGAGCACGTGGGTGGCTCAGTTGGTTGAAGCATCTTCCTTCAGCTCAGGTCTGATCCCAGGGTCCTGGGATTGAGCCCCACATCAGCCTCCCTGCTCAGCAGGGGTCAGCTTCTTCCTCGCCCTCTGCCCCTCCCCCACACTCATGTGTGCACACACGCGCTCTCTCTCTCTCTCTCTCTCATAAATTAATAAAATCTTTTGGCGACAAACCATGAGAGACTGTAGACTCTGAGTAACAATCTGAGGGTTTTAGAGGGGAGGAGGGTGAGGGGATGGGTACGCCTGGTGGTGGGTATTAAGGAGACACGTGTTCCCTGGAGCACTGGGTGTTGTACATAAACAATGAATCTTGAACACTGCATCAAAAACTAATGATGTATTTTATAGTAACTAACATAACACAAAAAAATAAAATTTTTTTTACTATATGAAAAAAAAATTAAATATAAATAAATAAATAACAGTCTACTTAAAAAAAAATTTTTTTTCAAAAAAAAAAAAATTCGGACTCTGTAGCCAGACTGGCTAAATTCAAATTCTAGTTCTGCCACGTAGTATGATTCTCTGAGCAAGTCACTTAACTTACCTGTGCCTCAGTTTCCTTAGCCGTAAAATGCAGATGATCAAAGCACTACCTTGTAGAGTGAGGTGTAAATAAAACAATACATGTAAATTTCCTGGCATATAATAAGTACTATAGAAGGGCTTGCTTTATTATTAGTATCATCATCATCATCATTATAGACTTCATGGTAAGCACCAGACATAAAGTGAACCAAGTATGTATAGCCCCAGCTCTTACAGAGAAGGACAGACATCGCTTAAAAATTAAACCCATCAGGGGGCACCTGGGGGGTCAGTTGGTTAAGCATCTGACTCTTGGTTTCAGCAAAGCTCATGATCTTAGGGTCATAGGATCAAGCCCCATGTTGGGCTCCCTACTCAGTGGGTAGCCTGCTTCTCTCCCTCAGCCCTTCTCCCTGCTCACATTCTTTCTCCCTCTCTCAAATAATAAATAAATATTTTTAAAAATAAACCAGTCAGAATTTAATGTTGGCTTGTGTGTTAGGGGGAAAACCCACAGGACGCAGTGATAAGGATTGAGGTTCAGGGCTTTCAGGTAAAGCCTGTCAGGGGAGGCTTCTCCAAGGCACTGTCATGTGTAAGCTGAGCCTAGAGGCTGAGAGGGAGAAGACCAGCCTCTGCTGTTACCATTAGGGGAGGCAGCATCACACCTGTCCCCTTAATGATTACTATGGGTCAGGCTCTGTATTGATCTTCTCAGTTAAGTGTACGCATATAGAATTAGCTCGATTTTATAGGGAATACTATTGAGACTCAGAGAGGTTAAGCAGCTTTCTCAAGGTCACACAGCTTACACCTGGTGGAGCATTGGCCCCAGCACTCACCATAGCACATACCCTCCCTGATGTTCATCACCCAGACATTCACTTGCAGTCTTTCAGAAATACTTCCAGAAAACTCTCTTCTACTCAAAATGTCCCAGAGCTTCACCCTTTTCTTGCTCTTGTAATCAATATGTTCCCTCGTATATTGCCTTGTTATGTCATGTCATTTGGACCTGGGGAAGAAGGTCATACTTCATTCAGACTCTTCCTATACGCCTATACTCCAAATATGGTGGAAACCATGTTCTACCGGCCTGGGACATGCAGGTGAAATGAGAAGCAGGTCCTAAGTGGCTTCAGAACCTTTTTGTTTGGATGCAGGCAGAAAGGTAGGTTTAATTTAACCTGGGGTGGGGAGTTGAGAACCTATCTCTGGGGGGTTGACAATTCACTTGAGATGTGATTGTTGGAATGTAATTTTTGTAGACAAGGTCTTCTACTCTCAAAATTCCAACCATACATTTCTGTTCATAAGTGAGATCTAGTCACGGCCCTATTCTCCTCTATAAATAGTGACCAGCAGCTCATAATAGCTTAAACATGAAGCTGGGCAGCATCAGGGGTATCCAAGAAGCAGCAGGGAAGTTAATCTTCACTTCTCTGCTGAAGTATTTTCATCTGAGCTTCTGTTTGTTTTTATAAGACAACATATTATTATCAGCAAGAGCTGTCAGTGAGCTTGACACAGGAAAATGACAGAAAACTTCACTCCCTCCAAATAGATCTATCACTGAGCCAGAGCAGACTCAGAGGCCTCAGGGCACATTTTGGGTGGGAGAGGGTGTCACTTCACCTCCACGGTTTCTAAGCACACTCCAGTCCAACCTGGCCTACATCTCAACCTACATTTAGACATATAGCTCTTGCATAATTTAATGAAGCTGAGACAGTCCAACACTCTTAATAGGCATCATTTATTTAAATTAAATATGGATTTTCCTTTCTTGTTGTCAAAAGATCTTTGGATGTTTTCTTCCAACAGCAGAAATATCAACATCTAGAATCAGATGATTCTTGGTCCAAAAGATTTTCTAAAACAGCTCTAAAAATAGAATTCATTTGTCAGGACTTTTTAAAAAGAGATGTATGGCTGGGTGATTAGTTGTCCCAGAGAAGAGTAAGAGTGACCCTAGTGTTCAGGGATACTCTGGAAATGTTTTCACTTCTGCTCCTTCATTCATTCTTCCTTTTGGTTCTCTCTTCTCTTCTCTCTCTCTCCCTCTCTCTCTCTCTCTCTCTCTCTCTCTCTCACACACACACACACACACACACACACATCCTTTACTCTCCAAAGCTGCTTACTTTGTCTTCCTACAGTTAACTTTCTATCCATAAGTGTAAGTGTAATCATAATCTTATCAATAAGTATAAGTGTAACCTTATCAATAATCACCCCCACTCCCTTCTACTTTCTGTCTACACTAAGGCTATTTCATAGATAAGCTATCATCTCTGCTTTGAAGCAAGAAAGCTTTTCACTGTACACGCTTTTAATATTTCATGAGTGCTGAATAAATGAACACATTTATAAAATAACATATGTGTATACACACACACACATATATATGATGTTTTATGTGTGTGTGAAATCTAGTTCCCACCACTTATTTGGAAAATTCAGTCTTACAGATGTTAGTGACATTATGTCCTTATTCATGACAGTAAGTTAAAAAATCTTGCTTTCCACATTTTATATTTAATAAACATCTTGGTAAATCATAAAATAAAACCCAGTTAGGAGAAGGAGGTAGACGAACCCAAAGAGAGTCTCTAAAAGTTATCTACTAGGGAGGCTATGCACATTTGATGCTTGAGAGCCAAATTAATGATTTGTCTTATTAATACTTCAAATGAAAATAGCAGACATCTGTAAAGGATTTCTACCTTGTTTTTATTTATTTTTTAACTTAGAATTTTACTTATTTTTTGTAGATAATTTTAAAAATTTATTTAATTTATTTTTTTCAGTTTCACCTTGTTTTAAAATACTTCCTGTGTAAAGGGGTGCCTGGGTGACTTAGTCGGTTAAATGTCAGACTCTTGATTTTGGCACAGGTCATGACCTAAGGGTCATGAGATGGAGCCTTTCTCTGGTCTCCCCATTCAGCACAGAGTCTGCTTGTCCCTTCTGCTCTGCCCCTCCCCTGACTCACAGTCATGGATGTGTGTTCTCTCTCTCAAGCAAATAAATCTCTAAAAATATATATTTCCTGTGTATAAACATGAATGCCAAATATGAGAGGCTAGGAGTCCAGTCTTCAGGTTCATTTTTATCTCTTCCTGACCCACCCCATCCCCAACTTAATTTACTATGCAAAACTTAGAACTCAGAATTCAACCCCTTTCTGGCAACTTTGTTACACATTTAAAATATTTCATAAGAAAAGTTGGGCTTATATGTCTGCTATTCCTTGTCTTTTGTCCTGATGGTCCCTTGCCCATTGGGTAACTATAGTATGCACTGAATTCCCAAGAAACTAATTTTTGGAGGCTGCCTTTCCCTGATGATGGAAATTGAAAGAAAAAGCGAGACAGAAGATTGAAAGCCCCACAGCAGTCCATCAATAATAGGGGTGAATCCCTCAGAGGCAACAAGGGGATCGATGAAAACAGGACTCTAATAGCTAGAAAGCATCTCCTTTGTTTTCCCCAAAGACTTCAGCATCTGCCAAAACATCTGACTCCAAAAGCCACCCCCGAGTAGAGCCAGATTGAGAGAGAGGAGCCTGGATAGAAGTCTGGGATGTGGACTTTCCTGTCCCCTCCAAGCCTATGGTGTCCAGCAGAGGATCTCTTTCCCACTGCAGATTAAAGCTAGTGGAATGTTTAAGGATCTACAGTCAGTACCTTGCTGCATCCAACCTGCTCGTTCCTGAGCAGATGACCAGACCCTAAGGGAACAACTGGAAAGTCCCATGGCATGGGTGTGGTAGTGGTGGCGCAAGCACACTAGGAACCTGGAGAAGCAACTGTATCATATTGGAAAAGACACTTTTGAGGCACCTGGGTGGCTCTGTCCTTAAGAATCTGCCTTTGGTTCAGGTCATGATCCCAGGGTCCTGGGATCAAGCCCTGCATCAGGCTCTCTGCTTGGCGGGAAGCCTGCTTCTCCCTCTCTCATTCCCCCTGCTTGTGTTCCTACTCTCACTGTGTCTCTTTCTGTCAAATGAATAAATAAAATCTTTGAAAGAAAAAAAAAATCATAATCATTTCATAATCATGGAAGCCCACTTCCTGCTTTGTCTCTGGTGGACACTATATATATATATATATATATATATATATATATATATATATTTTTTCTTCTTTTTATACTATTATCTTTCAGGGCACACAAGCCAGACAGGCTACACTGTAGCCTCTCTCCAATAAATGTCCCAGTTGTTTGGAGTAGCAATGGTTTAGATTAGCACCCGGGCACTCTGACAAAGGTCCAGAGGGGTTAGGGGACTTGCCAGCAACATTAGCATTTTTTTCTTCTTTTTCCAGCAGCACTAAAATATGTTTGCTCAAAACAGAGGGAGATGAAAAACTACTGGCAGCCAGTACCTCTTAAAAGAAAAAAAAATGTTTTACTTCTCTGGCAAACATACCAATTAAATAATGCTGTGTTGTGACAGATTACTGAGCAATTAATGCCTAATTGAGCATCATGCAAGACGCTTCTGTGAGAACGACTTTGCTGGAGCTGGATGGCCACGCCTCATAGCAAAACAAACCTACTGCAAACTTCCTGCAAAATACCCTTTGCACTGAAGAGCGCAGAAACCAAAGAAAACATTTCTACTTTGAATCCCTGAGAGTTACACTGGAAGGATTAGCTTGACAGAAAGATCCCGACATTGAAAATCCTACTGGGGATTTCTTACTTTCCTCATTTGTAAGCAAAATCCATTTGCTGTGAGATATTTTTAGTGCAAGCATCCCCTGTTGTCCTATTCTCTTACAGTATACCATTAGATCTTGAAGCCATTCCAAGCAGGTCACGTGATTTCTAAGCATCTCTCTGGTTCCCTCCTAAGTGACTAGTCTCCCAGGAGTCAGGGAATACTAGACTCTTAACTACCGAAGACCTCAAAGTCCTTCCTGAAGCCTTGAATTCTTACTGATAGGATGTGAAAATGCTTTACAACTGCCTTTTCTCAGAGGTCAGCTTGGCAGAACTCACCAAGTGACTTCAGTGATAAAGATATTTTCAGCCCCACAAACCGCCTATGTAAATATAAAAATGTATTAGGCTGCAGAACTGCATGTGTGGGAACAGAACAACCATACTATTGAAAGGGACTCACAGGGGTAACTCTGGTGTCACTCACGTGGGCTTGGTTAATGTGTGCATGCTTTTGGTAAGTCATTCTGATTCGGCGGGCTCGGCATCTCGGATGAGCCAATTTCATTTCTGGAACTTAGGAGCTATGAAAAGTCAAACCCCCATCACTTTGTGAGGTGTCTAACAAAATTTCCTTGCAGAAGTGCTTACACTTAAAAAGAAAACAATCCTTTTCAGTCTTTATGGGACCCCCCATTTGCCTTGGGAAATTGTCAATGTGGAGTTAGATTTTCAGTTGCTTAGTCTGAAAAAGAGTGATTTGTTTGAGTGTCTGAGGGAAAAAGATATATTTATTCAGACCTCTGAAACTGGAATCGGAGAGAATCATTGTAATGAACAGGAAACATGTTCTTGAAATGAATTGAGAAATAACTCTCCGGGCGAAATGCTCTAATATTCCTGAGCGTGTTCAGTTTCAGTGGATCAAATCTTTCCCATCTCTGCATCCAAGCTATTTGGCGGTGATCAGATGATCAGAGCTCAAGGAAGTGATTGGAGAGTGAGCTGGCTGCAGCTGCAATGTAGGCTGTTTTCAGGCACAAGGAGCCACTGTTTCTCAAACATAGCATCAACATAGAAGTTATTTTGTGGCTCCAAGATGCAGCAATGGGCTGCTCTGCCAGCATTGTTCTGCTTCAAGCTTTTCGTTCTGTGGTCCAGAGGAGCTGTCCACACATTTGTAGACGACGCCAAGAGGAACCATCCCACGAAATTTTGCCTCTGGAAAGTGACGATGAAATGAGTAGACCCAGAACCCTCATCATCATGGTATGGTATTTGTGGCGAAGCAGCCTTCGTGGATGGAACTGTTATTATAGAGATGAGGTTGCAATTTAGGGTTTGGGGTGTTCAGCTTGAGATAAAGGAATGTGGGACCTAGAGTTTACTACTGTGCTTTACAATGTGGGGGAAATCTTTAAAACTACTTCCATCACTCAGAGCTGATTAGCCTTCTCTTAGATCTGTCACGAAATGTGCAATTTATTGGTCTGTTAGAAATTCTCTTCTGCCTCACATTCTTTGTGCTGTTATTTGCTTCTGTGCAGAGAAAAAAAGAAAACTTGGGGAGTTTGGTCTCAGTGGATTGTATTTTGTGTCTCTAATTTGAAAGAAGAGCCCCAAGCATAGTTTTCGATTACATGTAACCAATCCAGTTGTATAGGTGTCATGAGCTAAATGGCTTAACTTCCAGGTATTTGGAACTTTCATCTCTGACCCGGCAATGGGAATGCCTTTAAAAATGCTTAAGTTAGGCAAAAATCAGAATAAAGTTTTTTGAGAATTTTGCGGAATGCATGGTGTTTAAATCAGAAGGCTGTCTCTTGTCATTTGTCAAATAACATTAACATTTCTGTCTGTGCTTTGCTTATACAAGACAAT
Organism: Mustela nigripes; assembly: GCF_022355385.1. Lineage (NCBI taxonomy): Eukaryota > Metazoa > Chordata > Mammalia > Carnivora > Mustelidae > Mustela > Mustela nigripes. Next base: position 33,611,854 of record NC_081559.1, on the reverse strand, counting down.
ATTACTCCCTCTTTGTGCACCTATTTTATCAGCAAGAAAAAAGTAGAGGGTAGCGTCTTTTCTTGAGGTTCAGGGAGAGATCTGCTTAGTCACTGGAATCGCATGTTTGGATGGAGGTGGTGTGCTAATGTTTCAAAAATTGGGGAGATGTTGCATGGTTTCAGCACAATCGACTTTTTCCTCTTAGATTTCAGCATTTAGCTATCCAGGATGTAGTAAATAATGAATGGAAAGTACCTGTTACACTAAAAGTTTTTAAATGAAAGTCATTTGATTTGGGCTGTGCCTCTCTGAGTGACAGAATACTAAAAAAATAAATACAAATAACAATGCCTTATTTTTTCAAAGATCTCTTTAATTTATATAATAAGTTTATGGACATTAAATAGAATGAGGATCAATTTACTGGTGAAGGAAACGGCTTCAGAAAGATTGAATATCTTATTCACATCACACAGCTACTAAATGCTACACCCTCAAGTCACACTTAGATCAAGGATTACAAAAGGCAGTATAATTTCCACTCTGTTCATATCTCTAAGGAAATAAGGACATAACTGAATTTTTATGAGAAGTCTGATGGAAATCTCCGACTGCTCATACGGAATCATTGTGCATCCTAAGAGTTTCCTCTGGGCCTCTCTAAATTCATGCATTCAACAGCTATTAATTGATGACCCACTATGTGCCAGCCACGGTTCTAGGCATTTGGAATCCACCCATGAACAAACCCACCAAAGATCCCTGTCCTGAGTTGCAAAATTTTACCTTGACAGTACATTTCCCAAATGTTGTTGTTATGGAAATGCCGTATTAGCATTGTCATGTTTAGTATACAAATTTGAATCAATGAAATTATTCCTTATATTCCAAGATAGCAGTTCAAAAACTTTAATGTGCTTTAAAATCACCTAGGAATTCTTATGTGTGAACAAATACTTGGGCTTCTGGACCCAGAGACTCTATATACGAAGGTGTGGAATTCAGCCTGGACATCTGCATTCTTAGCAAACACCTCCAAGCACTCCTTTTTTTTTTTTTTTTTTAAGATTTTATTTATTTTATTTGACAGAGAGAGGAGGAAGCAGGCTTTCCACCAAACAGAGAGCCCTATGCAGGACTTTATTCCAGAACCCTGAGATCATGACCGGGGCCAAAGGCAGAGGCTTAACCCACTGAGCCACCCAGGTGCCCCCTCCAAGCACTTCTGATGGAGGAGCCCCATGGATGACATCCAGAGAACCACGGCTCTGGAAACTGATAATCTGCACTCTTGACCTCTTGTCCTTCTTTATACGGATAAGCTAATAATCTTCTTACTCTGGCTCTAAGCTTCTGAACAAACTCATTTTTTTTTCTCTTTCATTTTTGTGTCACCCGTTAGACACCGTTGCATGTGTGTTTGCATGTGACGTGTGTGAGAGGTGGGTGGGGAGAGGGAGGGACGATGAGAGAGAGAGAGAGAGAGTATAGACTTGGGAGCCAGAGCCTCTAGGTTGGAATCTTGGCTTCATCACTTAGCAGCTATGTGAGCTTCCCCACATTATTTAACACTTCTCTTTTTCTCATCTGTAAGATGGAGGTAACATTCCCATCAACCCAGAGCTGGTTTGAGGGTTTAATGAAGTAAAATATATGTTAAGTGTTTAGGATCACGTCTAGATATATTGGTTAAGATGTTCGTTAAGGGAGATATTCAATAAGTAAAAAAGTGACATTTGGGGAAAGACCCAAAGTAGGTAAGGAAGTGAATCATGCCACTGTCTGCGGGAAAATGTCTAAAGCAGAGGATGAGCCAGGATGGAAGTTGCTAATCTGGGAAGACACTAAGGGTGTCTGGGGCACAGTGAAGAGGCCAGTGGGGCCAAGCAAGCCAAAGAGAAGTAGTAGAAGGTGAGCCGTTGAGGTAATGGGGGACAGATCATGAAGCCCATCATGAAGACTTGGAGGGAGCTTTCCCAAGAGTGAGAAGGGAAGCCAATGGAGGGAGGTAGCCCAGAAACCAAGAACCTGGGCCAGAATGTCAGGACTTGAGCCCTGTCTTTCCGACGTGCCAGCTATGTGATCTTGACAAATGACTTGCCCTCCCTGTGACTTTGTTTCTCCACTGATAAAACACAGAGAGTAATAGTCTGTACAGTGTAAAGTTCTTGTGAGAATTCAGTAATACTTACAAAGAGCTTATATCCATGTCTGGTAGATTGTAAGTGCTCTCTGATCTGCAAGCCTGTTCATCTAGATGGCCTTGATTGGGAGGGGGACAGGATCTATGGTTGCAGAGGGTCCAGGGTTGAACCAGGGTCACCATTAATCCTGAAGCTATCACGTGATCCCAGCAGAGGCCTGAATGGTAGTCGTTGAGGTTGTGAGATGTGGTTGGAGTCAAATACATTTCAAAAGTAGGGCCAATAGGGTTTGTTTACCAATTCAACAGAAAGAGTGAGGACTCAGGGATGAATGTGGTATTTTGGTTTGGGTTTAGATTTGTTTGTTTTTTGGCCTTAACCACCAGAGGACTGAGTTGCCTTTCAGATGGGGAAGACTGCAGGAGAAGATTTGGCGAGAGAATTTAAATTCACTGTAAGACATGTTAAGTTTGAAATGTGTCCATATAATGTCCTTATATGGAGATTTCAGATAAAAAATTGGGTATACAAGTCTGAGTTCCGAGGCACAGTCTACAGAGGAGATATAATGTCTGACACAACATAAATACCAATTAAATGATTGATGAATCAATAAATGATCTCTTTTCTAGTTTTCTGTAGTACTTACAGTGTGTATTTGCAGTTAATCGCATCTTGAACTATTCATTGAACTCTTAATTATTCATTTTTATATAGTATTCATGTATTTTTCTTATTTTACTGGTAGACAGCAAACCTCATATAGGTAGGAGCCAGGTCTGCTTTATGCCTGCCCAGTTCAATTCATTTTATAGACTAAAAACTGAATATAAGGATTGTTGATTCTTTGAAATTTTAAGTAATTGATATCAAAAGCTCCATTGATAAGGCTGTCTACTTAACTCTTCATTGAAATATCCAGAAGTAAGTTAAGGATGGAGAAAGCTACTACAATAAATAAATAAATACAAAGTTGTGAGTGTGGATACTCTTGGGAAGGCTTTGGCACTCGAGATGTTCATTTTACAAAAGAATCTCACTCCTTTAGTCCAGGTTCTGAATTCATACAGAGATAAGTTTTGGGCTGTCTTTGACTGTAGTTTGGCTGTGTGCTCCAAAGTGGAAAGGGAATGCCTTGGGAGACATCAAAATAAACTATTGTAGGTCTTTCGCATTTACAAGGAATGCATGAATCCTAACCTCTGAGAGTATTAAAATGGCCTATTAACACGCAATCAAGTTTAACTGGGGAAAAAAATAAGAAATTCTTTCAAAGCTGATGTATCTCTCACTCAAAATTTTTTGCTCTGATGGGAAAAGTAACAAATCTTTTTGTCAATTATTTTTAAATTTACTCTATATTTCATTTCATTAAAGGTCTCAGACACTAATGAAGTTGATGAAGATCTGCTGTTTCTTAGGCAGTTGGCCTCCATTTTAAGTCCTGTTCCCCCTATTCCCCACTCTGCCCCCGTCTCTTGCAAAAGAGTAACTCTCTGTTCACATACTGGAGGGTAGGCTTGACACCAGAGGAGGAGGGCAGGAAGCTAGTGCCAGGCAGGCCTCTCTCTCTCTCTTTCTCTCTCTCTCCCTGTATAACCAGCTCCTACACACAAGATTCAAGGTCTCAACTTAAAAGTCAAAGACTTAAAATCCATGAGAATTTTAAGTAGTAGAAACCATTACACATAAATTTGGGAACACCAAAGATCTAGTGTATAGAGCAAGTCAGACATGGCTTTGTTTTTCATGTTAGTTAAAGACAGGGGGAATCACTTAGCCTAAACTTGTGGTGAGTCAAAGAGGCAAAGAGGTGAAATCTCTTCTGTGAGCCAAGGATGTTCACTTATGTGATAAACATTTCAGAGCCAGGGAATTTCAGTTACTGCCCAGAGATCTGCATTCCCAGTCATTGGTTGGTGCCCTGGAATGCCAGCTACGGTGCCTGGGTCAGATCCTGCCCTCAGTTTGTTTTTGTAGGGCTTGTGAACTCAGAATGCTTTTCACAGTTGTAAAATTTTATAAAACAGAAAATAAAGAAGACTATGCAAGAGAGACCATAAAGGGCTCCGAAAGGTTGAAGTAGTTACCCTCTACAGGAAAAGTTTTCCCTGGTGGATGATGTGGGTTCAACCAGAAAGGAAACTCACTGGTTTGTACCTTTGATTTGCAGTGTATTTGCTCTTCTGCCTAACTACATACAAAGGAACTCAGGTTTTTCCTGGGCACTTTCCATTCCTCCGAATACCTGAAAATTGCTATGATTCAATGATGAATTCGAGGTTTAGACTCAGAAGGCCAGTATCAGTCTTAAGTCTCTCTGGATGTGTTGATTCATTGAGCTAGATTTGTTAAATGGGGGATACTATTTATCCTATCTGTTGGAAGAACTGGAATGTTTATTTTTATGAAATCATTTTGTAAGCTAGTGAGTGTTATGTCAAAGCCAGAGGCTTATAGGTAGACTGACTAACTTAGAGCACTAGAGATCCACTCTAGTTCGGTGTGTTGATGAGAGATCTTTATCTTCTGGTTGACCATTTTAAATCAGGGTTTTACTGGGGAGCCTGGATGGCTCAGTTGGTTAAGTCTCCCATTCTTGCTTTTGTCTCAAAAGTCATGAGATGGAACCCCGCATCAGGTTCCATGCTCAGTTTGAAGTCTGCTTAAGATTCTCTCTCTCCCTCTACCTCTGACCTCCCACTCATGTGTGCTCTCTCTCTCTCTCAAATCAGTCAATCAGCATTTTACCTTATTTGTTCCACACCTATCCCAAAATGGTGGTGCATTGCTCAGAAGAGCGTGGTGGGGGGGGGGGGTATGGCCGAAAGAGAGACATCAATGAGGGTCCTATGAATAAAGGACCAGAGAGAAATATACTCTGGGAATTATTTCCAAGGAAATAAAATGATCTCTCTTCTTATTCTCTAATAAATATACTAGTTTAATAAAACTTGATTACTGAAGGGATTTTAACATTTGCCCAGTGTCATCTTTTTGAAAAAATATGTGAAGAAGAAACAGCTTCCAAACACTTTTTAAATCTTGAATTAATGTTCTGATTTCATTTCAGTGGGGTTGAATCTTGAGTCTACTAATATAAGATTCCCCAGGGAAAGGAAGCTTGTGAGAGGAGTGTGATTTTAAAAGGTCTGCATAGATGGTGTAATGTGGATCTTAAAAGCACAGAGAATCTTTAGCAGTTATTTTTCTTCGTGACCTAGTTTTGAGTTGAATTTCAAAGGCGCAGAAGATGGACAAATGAATTGAATGGCTTCTCCATGGGTATAAGAATTAATTGAATGTGATCAGTCTTACCAATTAGCAACACGAATCTTTGAGGCCAAGGCTTACTAAATTCAGATTACATCTGGTATCAGCTCATCCAAAGGATCTTGCATCTTTCCAGTTCCCTGAATGTGATGCAAATTTAGAAATAATAAGGAACAAAGAAAAAATGTATGACATCTAAAAAAGTAATGTTTAAAATTTAAAGGCACCACAATGGCAAAGAAAAGCAGGAAAGCAGGTGTGGTGGGGTATGCAAAAACTTTCACCAAAACACAATTAGCGAATTTGACCATAAAGAGATAGGTATAAATATATATTAAAAATATAGAGAACATTATACTCTTAGTGGCTCTGAGTGCTTTCGGAGAGGCCATACCTTGAAGATTAAAAAAAGTATATTACCAAGGAGGAATATACAGGCATATGACTAGAAAAAGCATAGACTCAACAAATCAACAGTCATAAAAAGTCCCTTAGCTTTTAAAAGTAATCAAATATACAAAAGCCTGGTTATATTTGTTTTTGTTTGTTTCTTTGCTTTCCAGAAGAGTGCATTTAAAGCTTATCCCCAAGTACCAGGCTTTGATATAATGAAATCTTGTGAACACTGAATACTACAGTTAAGGACAAAATGCATCTTTTGGCAAACTGATGATGAATACAGCATTTTCCCATGCTTCAACAAGTTTCTTCTGGATCATTGTTGTAGTCTCTCAAGTTTTATTTCCACGGAGCTGATTTTTTTACTTAAATAGGGGCAAAAGTTGAGGATTTTGAAGTTCATTTCCAATAATCTACTTTATCCTGCTGAAATGTATTTCATTCTTTAATACCATGTTCAACACATTCAATACGCTCCAGTGAATTCATCACGGTTACATGGCCTAAACATCAAAAATTCAGTAGACAACTGAGCGACCGCTGGCCCTTATGTCTGACAGGAGTGAATCTCAGCAGACAGCCGCTGCTGTGCTCTCATGGAGCTTACAGTTTGCCGGCAGACAGAAAGAACTGGAACAAATGTTCAACTGTAACCATAAGTGTTTCACATGAAAGTTGGGTTCTACCTTACCACTTTTATCTTTTGAGCATCCGACCTCATCAACACAGTCAAGGAAGGTTTCCCATAGGAAGTGGCAATGGAGCTGGAACTTGAGGAGTAAATAGATGCTAAGAAGAGAGAGAGAGGATCCCATGTGTAACCTTGACTTTATTTACTTGTCAAGGGATAAAAACCAAACAACATTTGCTTTCTGTGTGATCTCTGGATTAATTATTTAAATTCTCTATGCCTGGGATACCTGGGTGGTTCAGTTGGTTAAGTGTCTGCCTTCAGCTCAGGTCATGATCCCAGGGTCATGGGATCAAATCCTGCCCCAGGATCCTTGCTCAGTGAGGAGCCTGCTTCTCCCTCTCCCTCTGCCTTCCAGTCTCCCTGCTTGTGCTCTCTCTCTTTAACAAATAAATAAAATCTTTTGAAAAAATAAATTCTCTATGTCTTGGCTTTCCATAAAATGGGAACAAAGAGGGTACCTATCTCTGTCTGTTTCCTATTCCTGCTGTAACAAATTACCACAAACTTAGTAGCTCAAAGCAACACGCATTCATATCTTACTGTGCTGGAAGTCAGAAATCCAAAATGGGTCTCAGAGGGCTGAAATTGGCAGGGTTGCATGCCTTTCTGGAGACTCTAGGGGAGAATCTGTTTGGGGTTTTATTGTTTATGGTTTTTTGCCTTTTGTTTTTTGGCCCTATCCCATCTTCAAAGCTAGCAACAGCATGGTATCTTCAGACCTCTCTCTCACTCTGAGCCGGACTCTCCTATCTCCCTCTTCCACTTCCAAAGGATCCCAGGATTACACTGGACCCACCTGGACAATCCAGTATATTTTGTCCATCTCAAAGCCAGCTGATCAGCACCCTTAATTCCATCTGCAGCCTTACTTCCCTCCTTGCCATGTAAATAACAAATTCCTAGATTCTGGGCCTTTGGACATGGACACCCTTGGTGGTTGGGGAAGGGGTGTTGTTATTCTGCCTATCATAGTATTTCATAGGATTATTTTAAGAATCCCATGAATTAATATAAGTAAAAGACCTGTAGTAGCTCCTGGAACCTTGTAAGAAGTCCCTTTTTTAGCTGTTATGATTTCCTTTATTGTCTTGTCGAAACAAAGAAAAGTTCACAAATGTAATATACTCCATGGAGTTATTTTAGGAAAAAGAATTAAACTGCTTGAAGGAAACCTAATTTGTGCTTCATGGAATGTAGGGAAATAGAAATTTAAAGTTCGTTTATTTCCTGGAGCAATGTGATGTTTACTGAATAGACTATTCACACAAATAGATGGTTGAAGAATGTTTGTGTGTATTTGAGATTTTCTTCTGTGTTATCCACCAACTGCGACTCTTCTGACACTTAACTTTGAGTTTTTTCTTGTTTCCCCTTTCATCATTTATAAAGGAATATTGCATCTTTCCCATTCTCCAAATCGTACCACATTTAAAAATGATAAGGAACAAAAAATATACACATGATCTTAAAAGAAATTACTAGAATTTAAAACTGCTACAATAATAAATAAAAGGAGAACATGAGGTGTTACTGAAAGAGTAAGAAACTGATTTTAAGTTCAGTAGGGAGATTTGACATTATTAACTTAAAGATGCAGAAACCTGTATCCTCTGTCAATTTTTTTCTTTCAAGATTTTATTTATTTATTTATTTATTTATTTATTTTTAAAGATTTTATTTATTTATTCGACAGAGAGAGACCACAAGTAGGCAGAGAGGCAGGCAGAGAGAGAGAGAGGAGGAAGCAGGCTCCCTGCTGAGCAGAGAGCCCGATGCGGGACTTGATCCCAGGACCCTGAGATCATGACCCGAGCCGAAGGCAGCGGCTTAACCCACTGAGCCACCCAGGCGCCCCAAGATTTTATTTAAATTCGTTAGTTCACGTCTAGTGTAGTATTAGTTTTCTTATTTGTCATTTTAAAGTTATTTCAACATTTTTAGATGTCAGTAGATTTTCTGTTACAGATTTATAACAGGTAAAAAACTTAATAATTCCAAATTATGGAAGTTCAATTCTTCTAGAAATAGATGCTCAGGGAAAGGTTTGATGAATAAATGAATGAATGCATGTATACCATATCTTATGGGTCATAAAGCTGACAAAATAGAAATCTAGCAAGTGAAAACAAAATATGAATTTATTTGGTAAGTTATCAGCAACCCTATCAAACCCTGCCTTTATCAGTGTATGCTCTATTGCCTCTGCATGGGTGTTTGTCTCTTTGATTAAAACAAAACTAAACTACTCAAAATAAATCATTTAATTTCTTTAAAGCATGTAGGGAGAGGCAGTGGAAACAAAAATATCCACTAATAAGGAGATTTGAAGTGAATTAAAAATGTATGTGCATTGATACCTCTGTGTTATCAGTGTTATCAGTGGCCTTCTTTGTTTTCATACACTTGAGGGGAACAGATTGACTATCCCACAGAATATCATCAAATTCTCCTTTTTATGTCAGAGAAAGTAGGAATGGAAATAGTGCTCACAAAATAATAGCTCTTTAGTGAGTACTTCCAGCTCTTTGTCAGACAATTCACTAAGAACTTCACACAGTTATCTTTTCTTGTTGCCACAACAACCAATGGAGGAAATTGTTTTTATTCTTGTATCATTGAGGAAGATATTAAAGTGTGGCTTTGTACAACTGAAATATAATGCAAGCCACATAATATAAAAATTCCTATGAGCTGTATTTTTTAAAAATTTTAATGAAATTAATAATATATTTTATTTAACTATGTCCAAACTATTATTATTTTAACATATAGTCCATTTAAAATTATCAATGAGATATTTTACATGTTTTTATAGTAAGTCTTCAAAATTCAATATGTATTATTGATTATAACACATTTCGATTTGGAGACCAAATATTTATCCCAAGTACTTGTTCAGTATTTAGATTTCATAAAGTTTACTAGTTGAAAGAGTAAATTCACATATCTCAGTTATTTCAAAGCTATGGACATTTTCAAATGACTAGAGAGCAGCAGTTCTTAGAGTTAAATCAAAATTAATTAAAATTAACTATCATGAAAAATTCACTTCCTCAATCACACTAACCACAATTCAAGCACCCAGCAGCCACCTATGGCTAGTGGCTGCTGCCTTGTACAGTGCATGTAGAGCAATTGCTGACCTTGCCCAAGGTCACCCATTCAGTAAGGACTTTAACTGGGATTTGAACCAGAGTCATTGCCTGTACCCATTACACCACCTGCCTCTCTGAAAACACCAGAGTGATGAGTGGTGCATGATTTTGCCTGCCTTTATCAGTGTATGCTCTATTGCCTCTGCATGGGTGTTTGTCTCTTTGATTAAAACAAAACTACACAAAATAAATCATTTAATTTCTTTTTTTTTAAGATTTTATTCATTCATTTGACAGAGAGAAATCACAAGTACACTGAGAGGCAGGCAGAGAGAGAGAGAGAGAGAAGGAAGCAGGCTCCCTGCTGAGCAGAGAGCCCGATGCGGGACTCGATCCCAGGACCCTGAGATCATGACCCGAGCCGAAGGCAGCGGCTTAACCCACTGAGCCACCCAGGCACCCCAATCATTTAATTTCTTTAAAGCATGTAGGGAGGGGCAGTGGAAACAAAAATATCCACTAATAAGGAGATTTGAAGTGAATTAAAAATGTATGTGCATAAATGTCATCCCTATTAAATTGGCAAATGAGTCAAACAGACAAAAGCACAAAAAATAAAAGTGAAAAACCACCCAGGCTAGAGATGAAGTCAGGGACCAGCCCAGTGTGGCTCTCGTCAACCCTCTAACTTCCCTGCGGCCCAGGCATGCCCACCTCTCCATGCCCACCCTCCTCTCCCCTCCAGCAGCCTAGGCTTGCTCCCCTTTCCCACTGGACCTGCCTGCCCTCCTGTCTCTGTTGACTCAGGTCTGAGATCATGTGCCTGGACATCCTTCTGCTCAGTGTCCAATATTGCAAACTGTTTGGGTCTTTTCTTAAAAATCCAGGGTTTTCCATATAGATTATACAGAGAAATGAAATATTAGGAATTGGCAATCATAGAATTTTCACCTCACTTGAAAGCTGGAAGTCAGGGCCAAAGAGACAAGTTGACATCTGTGATTTGTATAAGAGATGGTGGTAGAACAAGGACATTGCCTGGGTCTCAAAAGGAGAGACACACACTCTTTTTAACTACATACTATTCCATCCTCATAATCCAAAGATGATGTAGTTCCAGAGTATATGCACAATTTCAGCTAAAACCACATATATGCTGACTGCAAAATACTAACATCAGTAAGAGAGTCAATCTTATCCAGTTTCTGCTTTTTTTCTGATTGTTTTAGGGGAATAAATCTCTGCAGGGATGAAACAATTCTACCATTCTATAAATAAGGGACTCTTGCTCTAAACTAGTCTCTCGATCTTTCTTTAAGAATTAAATACAACAAGAAGGAGTTCCAGTTAATCTGTAGAGTTAAAAATAAAATAGGCAAATCACTTCCTTGTAATCTCTTTAGATTAAAGAGTTTACAGAGTTCTATGTGCGGAACAGAAGTATATTTCTGAGTCCCAAATGCTATGCTATAACAGAAACAGAATTGTAAACCTGGGCTTCGGTGTCAGACTTGTGTCATTTGAAAAACTTGGGACTATATGAGAATTCCTTGGATTCTTTGAAATTCAGTGGCCTGCCCTGTAGCATGGTAATGGATCCTCACAGGGCTGTTCACCTAAACGAATAGTAAGAAAAAGCAGGCAGCGTAACGCCCACTACACTGAGGCACTGTGCCTCTTTCTCATGTGTAAAATGAGCAAAATACCTACTGCCCACCTGCCTTGTAGAAATTAATGACTACTTTACGTGAAAACATGCCCTGTTTATTATTTTGTGTTCATTCTAAGGAGACGTTTTGGTATGCATGACGGTTCTTTACTTCTCCACCCCATAAGGAAGCTAGAATATTAAGAAACTCATCAAGTTAAAAAAAAAAAAAAAAAGTTATTCAGAAAGGGGACTCCGTGAAAAAAGCCTGTGAACCAAGACATTCTGCAAATGAAAGCTCCTGGAGGAAATCAGTGAACCAAAATGCAGAGATGGGGATCAAGGACAAAGAGAGATGTAAGTGAGGAAGGAGCTCACTGAGCAGGGAGAGAAATGAAGTGTGAAATGCGTTTTTTTTCCGCTTTCAAATAGAAGTAGCACTGGGTTGTTAAGAGGTCTTTTTGTAAGGACTGCTTTAAAATGAGTCTGCTTTTGTACTCTAAAACAAGGGGGCATTCCCATCTGTGTCACTTCTGTACTCTAATGTTTATTCCCTTAAATCTGTCTGGTCTTCATAGGCGCCATATTTTGTTCCATTTTGCCCACACTGTTGTGGGCAAAGAATGTTGAAAAAGAATGCTGATGGGTTTTGAGTTAAAGATGGTATATAACCAGGACGTTCTCTGAGCTCTGAGACTATTGAATAGAGAGTGGCAGGTCTCTAACTGAGGGAACTGGGGCGGAATCATCCTCAGGGTCTGACATCCTCAGGCAGGGGAGGCTTTTGTTGGGACAGACAGGCACATGAACCAATGAACATTTCTATAAATGTTGTCTTGACCAACAGCCCTGAAACTCATTTGCAAAGAAGTGGGGAAGAGAGAGTCTGATCCCAAGTATGTCTTTTTGGGCACAGTTAACAAGAAAAGATATTACAAACTGTGCATGGATTCATCACAGAACACTAAACACCTTTGGGATCACCTAAGCTATCTTTCAGGTGCTTTTCCAATCTCTTATTGAGGAAAATATATTTCACTACAGATGTGTTTAAAATCACTGAAAAAATCATCAAGGCTTTAGATGACTTCTTCAAAGATGGAAGGATTGAAAGGGGAAACAGGATTGTGGAGATTTTCACTATGTAAATTAAAAAGTACCAGAACAAGCCTCTGCCTTCAGTGTGGGAAAACTGCTACTTCTTCAGACAACTGCTCATTGAGAAAGCCCTCTGGGGAGAGCAGAGAACACAATCTCAAACTGAGACCAGGAGAACTAAAGAAATGGCAGCGGGAGAGTTTTGTACTGGGGTTCTGCTGAAGACACTGAACCTCCCTGCAGGCTTGACCACCTGCCTTTGGCAAGACCTGCTTTCATTTTACCCTCCCAACCTTCTAGCTCAGTATGATTGAGGTTTGTGTGGGTAGATCTGGACGTACATGTGCGTCTCTGGTTCCCTTTGTTCTGCAATCAAAAAAACTTTGTAACCTTGTGTTGCATTTAAACACAGGGAGCCATTGTAACCATACAAGCATAGTTCATGATTACATGGGTGCGGGCCTTATGGCACGAAGTTGGGTATGGACTCAGCTAGCCTGGAACCGAAGTTTTGAATGGAGCCCTGTGTGTATGGAAGAAGTAATCTATTATCTTAATTAGCCACCCAGCACTGAATCTGTTATTTTACTTAGAACCTTGTGAGGATAAAGCCAATGAGGACAAAATTTTTGTGGTAAAATTCCTAAATCTTGGCAGGCAGATTTTCATTTAATCTCTTATCTTCTAGCAATAAATGTCGATTTATCACCATTTTACAGAAAATACCAAATCCTCAGTACCAAGTGGATTCAGTACCAAGTGTGCTCAAGACCACAGAGGAAGCAAGGAATCAAGACTGAATAAAGCTTCTTGGTTCTTCTTTCTTTGTACTTTTTAAATTGTAAAGGAAGTAAACACTATGCAAACAGTATTACGTACTGCATGTCAGTAATAAGATAAACAATGAAAATGTTTCAGGGTTTTTCTTTTTTTTTTTTTTATAAAGATTTTATTCATTTATTTGACAGAGATCACAAGTAGGCAGAGAGGCAGGCAGAGAGAGAGGAGGAAGCAGGCCCCCTGCTGAGCAGAGAGCCCAATGCGGGGCTCCATCCCAGGACCCTGGGATCATGACCTGAGCCGAAAGCAGAGGCTTTAACCCACTGAGCCACCCAGGCACCCCTGTTTCAGGGGTTTTACTCAGACTTCTTCCATACATTCCCTCACTCCACTGCAACCCTACAGTCATTAGTAACACCTATTTACTGTTTTCTCTTTTTTTGGTAACAAAATATGAGATATTGGCATTATATAAGACTGGTGAACCACTGAACTCTATCTCTGAAAATAATAATACACTAACGTTTAGTTGAATGTAAATTTTAAAATTAATTAATTAATTTTTAAAAAATAAATGAAAATAAAATTTTTTCATCCCTCCCCCCAAAAAAGAGAGATCTTTCTAATCACAAAGTTAAACATGATCAAGACCCAGGATATGTGGGCACAGGACAAAATTTTTATTTAATTCTCTATTATAATTTGATAAGGAGACCTATTAAAGTTACTGATATAACCTACTTTCTGTCATAGTCACCAAATAAAATAGCAATTTCAGATAACTCATTATAAAATCATATTTAGGGTACATCCTAGCAGATGCCAAGCCATTGGGCAAACACTAAAATTTTTACTTATGTAGCTCATCAAGTCTATAAGGCAAATTTTCTAATATTAGAGAAGATTAGAAGGTAGGTTGAATTTTATCTGTTTGACCCTAATAATTCATGTCCAACAGACTCGATCATTTCATGAGCTCTTACTTGCCTAAGGACCTATAAGATTTTAGAGATAATGGAGTATCCAAATATATCAATGATTCCTGCCTCATTCGTCATAGATTTGGTTAAATGTGAGCCTTTATTTTTTACTTGAATATTTGCTTTAGGATGATATTTAATTTTATATCCATGAGCTAGCTGGCATTGAAGTGTTTATTCATGTTTTTTTTCATAACCTCAGTAAAACATAATTGGCCCATAAATCCAGCAAGTGTTAAGGTCTAGTCCAAAGAAACTTGTTATAGAGCCAGTTATTATATTCTTTGTCACATTTGCATTTTTTTAAGATTTTTTTTTTATTTATTTGTCAGAGAGCGAGCGAGCACAGGCAGACAGAATGGCAGGCAGAGACAGAGGGAAAAGCAGGCTCCCTGCCGAGCAAGGAGCCTGATGTGGGACTCCATCCCAGGATGCTGGGATCATGACCTGAACTGAAGGCAGAGACTTAAACCACTGAGCCACCCGGGGCACCCCAACTTCTCAGGTTTAAAGCCTATATGGTCAGGGGATGCCTGGGTGGCTCAGTCGGTTAAGTATTGAACTCTCTCTCTCTCTTTCTCTTTTTAAGATTTTATTTACTTATTTAATGGGGGGGGGGAGGTTGGGTTGGGGGGAGCACATGACCTGAGCCGAAGGCAGATGCTTAGCTAACTGAGCCACCCAGGGATCCCAAGTGTTGGACTCTTGATTTCAACTCGGGTCTTGATCTCTGGGTCCTGGGATCAAGCACCCAATCGGGCTCCACACTCAGCAGGTAGTCTGCTTGAGATTCTCCCTCTTCTCCCTCTGCTTCTCCCTCTGCTCACACTCTCTCTAAAATAAATGAATCTTTTTTTAAAAATTTAAAGCCTATATGATCAGTTTTATGATTCACATAGCAGAGGCAGTCGTCTTATTGATGTCAAGAAGGAGGAAATAAACACCTAAGATTTCTAGAAAGTAGGAGCAAAGCCACATTTCTCTTTTGTTGCTCCAAGAACTATATTCGGGAACTTACAGTTGTAGAAAAATGAAAATTCAGTGTTACATAAACCTTAAAGGGCCATGTAATAGTTAACTTTGTATTTCAAGACAACATGTGTTGAATGGTGCCGAGGCAAATTGGCCATGCCTTCGAATCTGGCTATAGTGAGTCTTAAGCAGGGAGCTGGAGATATGACCCGGCATCATCCGTCTGTGCTTCCCTAGCTGCCCACGTAATTTTTAGGGCTCAGGAATATGCAGGCTCTTCAGAAATGTCTTTTTAAAGAATTTGGAGGGAAAGAGCAGGCTGAGAGTGGATGACGTATAGGCTCGGCCCTCATTGTTTGCCAACTATCAGAAAGGCGTCAGAGAGTCTGTTGTGCCCACTTACGTTTTCACAGGGTAACGTTAATCAATTAGCTTAATTCTGCCATAGATAGTAAGTAATTATATTCACTGGAAGCCACAGCGACATGATTAATAATACATTCCAATTTTTAAAATTAGCATTTCATTTGGCACTTAAAGATGGCTCTTTGAAAAGTTTATATATATATATATATATATATATATATATATATATAAGAAATATGGTTAGATCAAAAATTATTTCTCTGAAATACTCCTGTGAGAAGAACATTCTAGTTTTATATGCTGCCTGGGGCCCTTCTGTGCATATGAATACAATTCAAGTTTCTTCTTTAAGCCCTTTAAAATACATTCTTGAGAAATGGTGCTTTAGACTTCAGACTTAACATATTATATGGAAGTTTTAGAGCAGACAGTTAAATTCTTAATAATCATAGAGCACCTGCTACATGAGAGTTCTGATACTATGCTCTCTCAAGGATAAGAAAGTCATTAAGAAACTATGGATCTAGGAAGATAGCCCCAGCAATAGGACAGTTGGCTTGTACTAAGTGAATACAACCTAAGGAGAAATAGGTCATTGCCACAAGAGTAGCATGAAACAAGTGCCATGAGATTTCATCAGAGGGAAACGGAAGACAAGAATCCATCCAAGCAGGGTTGCATTATGGATTATATAAGGATCATATTGGGAGATGAGGGCAGAAGAACAAATTGCAGACTTGAGTCAGAACACTGAACTTGCCATGGAAAAGTGCTTAGCAGTACCTCTTTTTAGGCATGCAATTAGCAAACATTTACTTTCATAACTCCTATATGCCAGTTTTGGCTCCATCTTCTATACAACAGGAAATTTGAGCACTTTTGGGATTCTGGCTAGGTCTCAAACTCTCCCACTGTGAAGTTAAAGCACTTGGCATTGAATAGGCCATTTATTCCATACACTAAGAAGGTTGAATGATTATATTTTGAGGAAAACGCACAATCCAGAATCTGATTTTTTTTTTTTTTTACTTGACAGAAAAAGAGATCACCAGTAGGCAGAGAGGGGAAGCAGGCTCCCTGGGGAGCAGAGAGCCCAGTGCCGGCCTTGATCCCAGGATCCTGAGACCATGACCCAAGCCGAAGGCAGAGGGTTGACTCACTGAGCCACCCAGGCCCCCAGAATCTGATTATTTTTTTTAAATCTGATCTTTAAAAAAAAAATCAACCTAATAATTACTAATATTGTTCTAAACAATTAAAAAGTTGATTAGTAAAATTTCTTGTCTTGTTTCCCTTTATCTGATGCAGTAGGATTGACATGACCCATCAGGGAGAAGTACCTTTGCTGTGGACATTCACACTAGAAATAACTTGGCAATCAAAGTGGACAGCCTTATGTCCATCCACTTAATTCTGAATTTCTCCCTCTCCTAGTCCTAAGTCCGTGAGGTATAGATAGGTTTTTATAATATTGCTATTCTTCCCTCTTAAGAGAAAAGAAAAAGAAGAAAGAAAAAAAAATAAAGGCAGAGATTTCTGCTTTCTTGAAGGCATATTTGTGAAACAGGAAATTTATTTTTTTTTAAAGATTTTATTTATCAGAGAGAGAGAGAGAGCACGCGAGCACAGGCAGACAGAATGGCAGGCAGAGGCAGAGGGAGAAGCAGGCTCCCTGCCGAGCAAGGAGCCCGATGTGGGACTCAATCCCAGGACGCTGGGATCATGACCTGAGCCGAAGGCAGCTGCTTAACCAACTGAGCCACCCAGGTGTCCCTGAAACAGGAAATTTAAATGTTAATTTGTTGATGATATTCACAACCAATAATAGTCTTTCTTAGAAATATTTGAAGGCCAAGATTTAAACCTATGGGAAAATCATGTTTGATTCCTGGATCCTCGGTTCCTATGTTCCTAGAAGTCCTCAAGAAAGAATTACTGATGAATCAAGCATTATCTATTTCAGAGAGATTTTGTTTAAAGATCAAGCTATCTTAAAGAATCATTTGCATTTAGAAAATGAATGACATATTAAATTTTGACTCTTTATCAAATATCTCTTGTATTTATAGCTACTTATCATTTAAAGAGTTTTTCTAATTTATTTGAAATTCAGTGACGTATTTTTAATTACATCTACCTGAACACAGGTAGTTCTCTCAATTTTACCAAGGAAAACACCCACAAGAGGTTTTATGTCTAACGCTCAGCATCCTGCATTTTAGTCCTTTCAAACATAAACTTGAAATGGATACTTTGAAAATGTAATATGGAGGAAATACCTCTTTGAATTTCACCCAAAATTGTAAAAGCATGATGATTCTGAACCAAAGAATGTTTAGGTCCCTAAGACCCATCTAGCTGGATTTCACACCAACCATACACACATATCTGAAGTGCCTCCTTGCCTTCTTGAACATCCCTGTCCCATTTTCCTCGGCTATCAATAGGTGTGAATGTTATATTATCTCCCAACATTATTTAGACATTAAAGCTTGCTTCCCAGGCATTATGAAAGTAATAAATTTTGGATTAAGATGCTAGATACCTTCCAGAGCCAAATAGTTCTTTCATGAAAAAGAACCTATGGGAGTGACCTGTGTTCCCAACATGCAAGCCCAACCTTATTAAATTTTATAGTAATAGGATTAAATCCAAGCTGGAAAGTTGCTAATTGTTCCCCTTGTTAATCATATATCAAAATAATTCAGGGGAAAATGGGCTTGCACCTACACTGGAGAATTACAGAAATTCACTGTAACTTTGTCTTTCTCCCTTCTCAACCCCTCCTGTTGTTAGTGTTATTGTTTTTGAAATAAAAATATCCCATTCAATAGTTACACTATTTCAAGCTATTTTAATTATTCGTCTTTCACAGTTTGAGAGAAGCTGGGAATAATGCCATATTCCTCCTATATTCTTCATCTTTTCCCCAATTCTCTACATTTTTTCATTCTTCTCTTTTTCAGAGGGCAGAATTTGGTGTATGGTCCAGCTGACTATTGGAACAGTGAGGCTAAGCTATAAGCATTTGTCATTTAATACAAAAGATGTCAGCAAACAGAGTCTTGGCATCATATTTGGACTATACTCCTAGGACAGTTCAAAAGTTGTGTGGTTTAATGTTGACATCAGAGGCCAGAAAGGTAGTTGACTGAGATAGATGGGGACATTAGGGGTGATTCTCTGCCCAATTCTAACCATTCTAGCAGGGAAACCCTGACTGTGGAAATGATGGAAAAGCCAAGAAAATGGTGTAGGTACTTTAGAGGGAGGATTCTTGCAATAAGCCTATTCCTAAAAAAATCTTCTCTGAAACTAGTAAGAAAAGTGTCACTATAACTACATGTTGCTGGAGAGTGTGAAGTATGGCAGAATCCTCTCTTGACCATCTTTCAGTGAGAAGAAAAATGCGGCCATAGCCTATCTGGAAATAATACTATGAAATCACTAAATTATTTGAAATTCTCCTGCAGTCTTTCATCACAACTTAGGTGATTACCAGTACAGGGAGGCTGAATTAAGAAAAAGCAATGATATTCTCATAATGTTCCAAGGATAAATGGAGAGAAGAAATGGAAACATTTTTCCATCTTTCATAGCTATACTCTTCTAACATATAGAGTTTGGGAGTTATCAAGTGTCTTTAAGATTATTTATAATCTGCCATCCTTATTTTATTGAACAAGGTGCTGACTTTCTTATCCAGATCTGATATGTTCTAAAAATGCATGGTGGGAATAATTTTAAATGTATAGATAAATAACTTAGAAATATCATGATAACCTCTTATATAAAGGCTTTTATGATTTTTCATCATTAATATAAAATTGCTACTTAAAGAATGTTTGTTTCCTCTTCTATTTTTTTAAAAATTTTACTCATTTATTTGAGAGAGAGAGCATGCACACACAAATAGGGGAGAAGGGCAGAGGGAGAAGCAAACCTCCTACTGAGCAAGGAAGCCTACGCAGGGCTACAGGGCTCCATCCCAAGACCCTGAGATCATGACCTGAGCTGAAGACAGATGCTTAATAGACTGAGCCACCCACACGCCTCTGTTTCCTCTTTTAAAACAAATATTTTGTTACTTCTTAAAGGTTTTTTCTTGGTGTCATTTTCCCATAACTTACATGAAGAGGTGTACCATGCCATTAACTGCCACACCAGTTTTTCACACAAGCCCCAAAATGGTTCTGATTTTGAAAGGTTAAAGAAGAAATGTAGTGTACGCTCATCCATTTTATGGCTTAACTAATGCCAGAAATGTTCTCTTGTCAAATCACTCAAGGAGGGGATGTTCTGGTAGGAATGTGAGAACAGAAGCACAATTTTATTACTACATGGTATTAATAAGATATTGGTGCATATTCCCATTTGGAGAAACCCCAGGAGTAAATCATTCATCCCATATAGACCTGGATTAACTGCAAATATACTGGCCATAGAAATCTTTAGGCTTACTTGTTAAATGTAGAGATCCGGATCATGTAAGTCTTAGATCGGATTCCCAGGTACAACAGCCTTACTGAAAGATACGATGTTGAATGTGACTTCAAGTCAAGGGCTTTCAACCCAAACACTTTTGGCACATACAGGCTAGACAAGGAGACAGATAGGAGCAGTGGGGATCATGGTAAATTAAAGAATACATGGCCCACACAAAGGGTATGGCCACTGTTCCATTTGGGCATTGTTCCCATGTCCCAAGGTAGGATCACTATCATCAGATCTTGAATTTTTTTTTTTTTAAGAGAAGCCAGTGGCCAGAGATTTTATGTAAAATCTTCTTTTTAAAATGCTATCAACTAATTCCAATATTTCAACACATGAGTGGGCAAAAAAACCCAGAAAACATTAGTGACAGGAAAACTTCAGTGGAGAACCAAGTTGAGTCATTGGCTGTCTGATTGTCATTCTCTTGTAAGTTTTTATGAGAGTTTCCCTTTAATTCAGCATTCCAGCTTGAGCCAGTGAGGACTCCACTGCCTGCAACACATGACAGCATGTTCGAGTGATAGGAGAGGCAAACAATTCTGACGTTAATGGAAGGGTATGGTTAAAGATCATACTTAGATTTCAAAAAACGTGTACTCTGACTCTTAATTCAGAAAGATTTCCACAGGTATAATTAAATAATACTAAGTCAGACTATCCTTTCTTGGCTATAAAAATATCAAAGGGGAATGTGGTCATGAATATCCGACCCTTAACTTAATTTTCAGCAACATAATGCAAGCCGAAGACATGGAAACTAATGCATCGAAAGCAATAAATCCTTGCAGAACTCTGCTTACAAACAGGACCAGAGTCTCCCCACTATTGCAGGGATGGAGGAAGGATTCAGATGTCCCATATTTTCACCATAACTGGGTCATGAATTATTTTTCATGCCGAGAACCGTGCTTATTCTGTGCTTTCTACACAACCATGAAAATCTGTCCCTGCCTTATCCTTTTAGGCCGAGATTTCACAGAGGCCCAAGAAATCAAAAGCCATGTACATAAATAGATATTACCTTTTGCCCAGTGTAAGCAAATTATGTCAGTTATTTAAGGTATGTGTCTCCCTTGCAGCTGTGCACGAGTGTCTTGGTTATGCTGCTCTGAATTGTCACTGCGGATCTCCCAGGTGGATGACACCTGGCGCCCACTCTGGGGCAGGAGCAGAGCCCAAACTGGCAGAGATCCAATGATCTTACCCCCAAGGCCACAGTCGCCCTGGCAACCAGCCACCATGCTGCCTTCCTTTTGTTTTAGCACCAGTGCAACCTCGCATCTGTCCCAGTTCAGACCTCTTCACATAAACTCCTACAATTTCCATCTATCCTGGAAAAGATGCCAGTATCATTTTGTCTTTCGAAAATATTTTAGGAAAAAAAAAAATTATTTTATACTCCGTCTCCCCGGGTGTCTCACTGCATTTGCAGCGTTGCAGAGACCATTCCCCAGACCGTGTGTCAGGGAATATAAGGCATTCTGCAAGAAAATGCGTCTGTGCAAAAATCCATGTGGGAAATATTGGCTAGTACACCCGCCTCAAGAGATTCACACTGCATGATGGAAATGGAAAGCCCTGGGCCGTTCTTTAGGGAGGACGCTGGTTTGGCTTTGCTCAACCCACTGTTTCTCAGGTTTATTTGACATTGGATGTCTCTTTAAAAGAAGAAGCACTGACTGACGCATCAGGAAGCTCTAGAGCACAGCTTGGGAAACATTAATGTTGTCAATTGGGTAGCCTGTTTAAGACTTCTGAGCCTGGGAATAACATGGTGGAACCAGGAATGCTCAAGAGAAAATATATAATCTTTCGAAGTTAGTGATGGGCTGGTTATGTAGATGAGGAAGAACGGAAGTTGAAAATGGGTATCCTGTCCCTGATTTTATCACCCAGGTAGATGGTGATATTAACCTGAGGATGAGGCCATTTGGAATGGTGTGTGGAAAGAAAGGTAATGAGCGTATTCTTTTATGCGTTGGCTTGCTTGATTTTAGTGCTTAAAAGAATGCTTGGGAAGGGCACCTGAGTGGTTCAGTGGGTTCAGTGCCTAACGTTGGCTCTGGTCATGATCACAGGGTCTTGGGATCAAGCACTGCTTCAGGCTTCACGCTCAACAGGGAGTCTGCTGTCCCTCTGCCTCTGTCCTCCCCCAAACTCATTCTCTCTTTCTCTTTCAAATAAATTTTTAAAAATCTTTAAAAAAAAAAAAAGGGATACTTGGGGAAAATGAGATTTCTATCTGTTTGATTTTTAGTATTCTTTTTTTTTAAGATTTTATTTATTTATGACTGAGCGAGTGAGAGAAGGAACACAAGCAGGGGGAGCTTGAAAAGGCGAAGCAGGCTACCCGCTGAGCAGGGAGCCCCATGTGGGTCTCAATCCCAGGACCCTGGGATCATGACCTGAGCGGAAGGCAGACAATTAATGACCGAGCTACCCTGGTACCCCTGGTTTTTAGTAGTTTCTAATGCAAACCTTCCATTGCAGCACTTGCCAAACCCTCTCTTTTCAGTTCTGTAAAGACAAAGAAATTGTTTTATTTTTACAGTGATCCTAAATACTTAGCACAATATCTTTACGTATTTTCCGAGTAAATAAATAAATGGTTGTAAATGTAACATGGTTGCAAAGAGAGAAGGGCTTTGCCTCAGTCAAGGGGAATGAAGTATGAAGATGGGGAAAGCCCATCAGACTGAAGGCAGAACTCAGCAGGTCTTAATCAGCACAGGAGGGAGAAGGTCCCAGGAACCACAGAGTGCAGGATTTGGGGCAGTGTTTGATATAAATCACATTTTCTGCCTTTGGTTCCTTCTTCTCAAAGCTCCAGCCCACGCAGAGTCAGAGCCCCTCTTTGACGTGTTCTGGAAGGTAAAGGAGAGATGAGATGTCCCCCATAGGAAAATCAAGGAATATCAGTAAAACAAGTGGGTGTGAAAACAGTGCCAAAATTCTTTTCAGTGCTCTGTTTGTAAAAGATGTCAAGGACAATATCATCTAGTGAGAAGGCACAGCTGTTTACTTCTGACATGAAATCTATCTGGGAACTGGGAGCAAGGGACAGGTAGCATCTCTCTGGGTTTGCTATCTGGACTGGATATGGAGAAAGGCATCTGATTGCAGCTTATCTTTCTTTTCCAAGTGGCACTTGAGGTAAAATATAAAATAAAATAAAATACAAAACAAAAAAAACCCTCATTTTCTCAGCCTAGTCATTAGTCTGAAAATGGATAATACAAATTGTTTTATTAAACACACACAGACACAGCCACACACACACACAGAATTTTAGAGATCAAAAAAAAGCTTTAGGACAATGAGGTCCAGAGTGGTGACTGCCTTGCCCACGGTACTTGGGCTATCAGTAAATGGACTGATTCTGGAACACAGGCCTCCTGTCAACCATGCTCTTCTCACTGTGGGTACACATGTGCTTGGCCAGAACGAAAGAAATGATTTACAAACAACAGTCTCCACTCAGTAGTTACAGGCACCAAAAGATAAGAAGTGAACACAAATCCAGAACTGCATACTGAAAATATAGCCCTGAAGGTCGATCAAAGCAAGAGGGATGCCAATCTTCAATGCCACCAAAGGTCTTTTGATACAATCTAGGTAATGGCTCTCTTTCCTAATCTGTGACACTCTTGAAAAAGAGGGCGAAGTTAGATTAAATGTCTCCTCATCAGTGTACTGCAATACCTCGCTGTGGCCTTGGAAAGTTGTGGAAAGAGAGGGACGAAGACAGAGAAAAAGAAAGTGCAGTGCCCTTTTCTCCTGTTCACAACATCAAATTGGTAATTATAATGTTGGTATTTGCCGCATGCCAGTAGCGGACCCGGCACAGTGCAGACATAAAGACGATACTGTTTATTGCTCTGGGAATTTACAATCCTGCTTGGGAAGAAAAGTAACCGTGAAAAGATAAAAAAGTGTATGATAGTGGTTAAGTCTTGGCTTTCTTAACTTCCTTGGCATTTGGCTCTTTTGTGTGGGATGAAGGAAGATGACAGAAATAGGATAATTGGAAGCTTTTGTAGTTGTACACAGTGGGGATTCTAAAATGAAATGTGCAGGGTTGCCAGGCACAAGGAGAACAAAGGAGTCAGTTGTGAAGGATCCAGTGTGCATTGGAAGAGGGGCCATTTAGCCTAATTGTCCACATCTAGGCCAACAGGGTCTTATGGCCACTCCCTTCATTTTGGAGTGTCTTTTCCCTTTCAGTGCCACTTTTTAAGCTAGTATCCTTCTCATCATCAACACTCCCCCTTTCTGCTATTCAGTACACAAACATCTGCAAACATCTGCTCCCTGAACATGGTGGCAGCTGGCTATGATCACTTACCCCCTGAACGCAACTGCCTCCTCATCAAACTTACAGCTAACAACCACCGAGCATTTATTCTACTCCAGGTACTGTGTTCAACTCCTTATAAATATCCTTTCATTAAGCTTCACAGCACTCACTGGGGTAGGTGCTGTGGTTATCCTTGCTTTACAGGTGAGGAAACTCAAGTTCAGAGAGGTTGGGTAACTTGTCCAGAGGCCCACAGCAAGCACACGCGGAGGCCAGGAACCACATAGAGACCCACAGACTCCAGCCCAGTGATCATACCCACAAGTGCAAATACGACACTCCCAACCTTATCCTTCACGCTGCTGAAATATGCTTGCATTTTGGGCTCTACGAAATCCAAGTTAGTGAAGAGGATAATGTCTTCAGATCTTTTCCCAGCAAGTGATAGCTGTGCTTTGATAAGGACAGCCTAGAACAGAAACAGAAACCCAGACCCAAATGAATTCCAGGAATGGGATTTTGAGGTATGGAAAAGTGAGACAGGGGACTGACTGGAAGGCCAGTAGCCCTGAGGTTCTTCCAAGCAACTGACTGCCAACTTGGCTTTCAAGAGGAGCTAGCCCTGGTCTGGAGAGCAACCTCTGTTATCTGCCAGAAGGTCACTGGACCTGAAAGCCATCATCAAGGAAGTTAGGATTTTCAAGCAGGAGTGATTTTTCCCTCCTCCCCTCACCCTCTAAAGGACATTTGGCAATGTCTGAAGACATTGGTGGCTGTCACAGTAGATGGGGTGGGGGATTTACCAGCATCTTGTGGGGAGAAGCAGAGGTGCTGCTAAGCATCCTGCAGGACCCAGGACAGCTCTCTACAGAATGATCCGGCCCCAAATGTCCTTCAGTATTGCAAATTTGAGGAAACTTTATTTGGACAATAACTAAGGGACAAGTATGATCAGACTTACAAAAGCCCAAGAGATGGCCAATAAAGAGGAAATGAAATGAAATGGGAACCATCTCTGGCCCAGTTTCAATGGCTGGTTTCACTCCAGAGTTTTTTCTCCTTGGTCCCCAAAACATTCAGGGTGATGTAGCTGGTTAGTTAATTCTGCCTGACTGAGTATACATAAGGGAAAGAAAATATTTGATTTTTTTTAAGGATTCTTTTACTTATTTGACAGACAGAGTTCACAGTAGGCAGAGAGGCAGGCAGAGAGAGAGAGGGAGAAGCAGGCTCCCCACTGAGCAGAGAGCCCAATGTGGGGCTTGATCCCAGGACCCTAAGATCATGACCTGAGCTAAAGGCAGAGGCTTTAACCCACTGAGCCACCCAGGTGTCCCAATATTTGATTTTATAAATAAGATTTTAGCCCAGTGTAAAGAACATTGCACTGGGACGTGGGGCCCCAGAGGGCACTATTATATGATTTTCTACCTAAGGAAACTATTTAGGTGGACCAGCTTCCAAGTCATGGTTTCTCAAAGTGTAGTCTGCATAGCATCTTCAAATGAATCACCTGGATGTTAGTTACAAAGCCAGATTACTGGGGCCCCACCAGGCCTCCTGAGGTCCTGGAGAGGGTTCAGGAATCCATATTTTTAGCAAACTTCCCATGTGATTCTTGAACACACAGAGAATCTCTCTTAGGGTTCGTATAGTGGTAACTTTCAAAGTCCTACCATTGCCCAGGCTTGGCTCATATCCCCATGGCTGTGTGGCCTCATGTTCTGGCTCCTATTCTTCACTTTACACCTAGTTTCTGTCTTCTTGTATTTCCATAGATTGTTTGATGTGTACCACCATCTCTCACGGGGACTGTGGATGGACAATCTGTCTTAATTGTCTATCAAAGATTATCATTCATACCTGGCATGGACCAGGACCTAGAAATATTTGACAAAGAATTGGAGCCTCTCTGCATTTGCTCGCATTCTTATCAACCAGATTAAATATTTACTGGTGCCCCTGTCAGAATTGTCCCATGTTTGTTTGTTTGTTATTTCAATCCTTCCTGGGTGCCTGACAAGAACAGATAGAGGAGGGTTAATTTGTCCTTTAACTGGGGACCTTGACCTATCATACATCAAAAGGTCAACAATTTACCACAGTGCATACAGCTATACAGGCAAGCCCAACAATTAATTCTCTGCAAAATAGAAAGAAGCCCTTGATTGGAAAAACCGAGACTCTGCTATTATTCTCCAATATCTACCATGCAAGGCATTAAGTGGTTAAATCAGTCTGCTATTAGCTTTGCCTCCTCCTGGCAGAGGCCCTAGGAGATAAGAATGCACGGCGACATCATTAAAGGAATGGTTTGTGGGCAGACTGGTTGCAGAGAGGTTACGTAGGCTATCAGTCAGATGGACCAGCAAACAGTGTTGGTCTGAGTAGTTGGTAACATGTATGCTCTGGGTTTGGCATTTACATGACAATTTGTCTCCTTATCAAAATTGCTTAGGTAAGAATGCTTCATTGCCTTCTCTTTGTAAAGACACATCTTCCTGCAGTAAAATGACCACCGCAAGAATAAAATACATGTGATGCTCATGTTATATAAATTAACAAATCCTACCGTTAGAGAGTCACAACTTCGAAAGACCTTGGCCCTCTCCATAAAACTTGTGTACAATGTGATTTTCAGGGTAATTATTAAACAGGGTGTGATAGTCATCATGAAAGCAAGGTCATTAGCAATTGGAATGACTATAGGAGGCCAATTTTGGGTGCTTGTTTTATTTTAAAAGAAATGACTCTAGTTTGTAGTTAACTTTGCCAGCAATGGGAAGCCAGCATGGGATCCAAGCCAGCCAGCAGAGAGAATGCCTGTCTCTGGGGGAAAATGCTGTTGGGCAGTAGTCCCTATGATCAAAGATAATAGCATTGATTCAGAGTCCTTCTACTTCCATCTTCTGGGAGGCTATGTTTGAATGTCTTCATCTGATCATTTGAGAGGGAAATCATCTGCTTCAATCCAGAATACCTTTCAGTCTTCTTTAAAAGATAGAAGAAAAATTGTCCAGTAGAAAGTATGTTAATTTGAGGTGGATTATTTTTTTAAATAGGAAAAGAACATTAGGTGAAGAATTAGCCACATGACTTTTTATAAGATCATTAAGATTCCAGCTATGTGTGTGTGTGTGTGTGTGTGTGTGTGTGTGTGTATAAATGTATGAAACATAAGCCTAGAGCATCAAATAATATGTTTGCTCTTGTTACTGTCATGCTGTTATGCTCTGGCTTGGAGCATGGTGGCAAGAGAGTGTAAGTTAAGGCATGGTCTCTGTAAAAATGAATGCTTGCCTCTTAGGATTTCCCAGCTTTGTAACAGACCAATGAGAGTGTTTGAGTGTCTTAACCATAAAGCAGAAAAAACTTTAGGATGAGTGATAAACACCTAAATACCCAACAGGACATTGAGAAGAGGGCAAACATTAAAGCTAATCTTCCTCATTTCCTATATAATGTATTAAGATAGTTATTGGCAAGGAGTATGAATACCTCTAGGCTGCAGTGTTTCTCCTGGTAGAAATTTGTGAGTCAATGATGAAGTCCACAATTGAGAAGGAAAAAGCTATCACCCTTTCACTGATTGCTATTAGATTCTAAGATGGGCTCACGAGACGTTGCAAGCAATGAGGTTTTTTTAACCCCCCTTCACTCCCACATCAAATCCTGATTAAGTGGGAAACTTTACCCCCAAGACCTATTTAAATTCAACAATATAAACAATATCATTACAACCTGATATATGTTTGAAGGGCTATGAACTAAATACTATAAATTATTTCAATGCAGTAAAGATCATTTATGCCTACATACATGCACAGACACACAACATGCACACAGTAGCGCACATACACTCACACAAACACACACACAACTGCTGTCTGTTTCTATTTTTGCCATGTCTACATTCTCCCTCAGTGGTTCACACTGCATGGCACCCTTTTTTCCACGAAATTTCTCAATATTTTATACTAAAACAAACACTGAAAAAAAATTTAAATGAATAAATAAATAAAACAAACACTATTTGAAGTGGAAGTTAGAGGATAGAACTGTTATAGTCCACAGACATTGCCCCTGAAAGATTTACATTAGAAATGGGCTTTGTAAAAAAAAAAAAAAAAAAAAAAGAAGAAGAAGAATATATATATATATATATATATATATATATATAGAAAAGAAATGGGTTTTGTTGTGTTCCTATGTTTTAAAGATTTTGTTTCTTTATTTGAGAGAGACCTTGGGCCAGAGGGAGAGCACAAGCAGGGGGAATGGCAGAGGGAAAGGAAGAAGCAGACTCCCTGCTGAGCAGGCCCCCCCCTCCCCTGTCATGCAGAGCTTGATCCAGGAACTCCAGGATTCAGGACCTGAGCCAAAACAGATGCTTAAGGGACGGATCCATCCTGGTGCCCTGTTGTGTTCATTTAAACCCCTCAAGGCTCTCTCAGGGTGACTCTGAGCTGTTCAGCAGGAAGTAGCAAACCTCAGTAAAGAGTGCTGCTGCCTGGGGCCAGGCTCAGGAGAGACCACAGTGAAGAAGGAAGTAGCTACCTGGGCTTTACTTCCTCTAAACAAGCTGGACGGCGGTGAGCTGAACCAAGAGACAAAGCCTTGTTTTGTCCTATGTGACCAAAGCCATGTAGCACACAAACCTGCAGGCAATGGGGAAACCCATCAGAAATGGAAGAGGAAAAATAAAATGGCTTATCTAAATACCCTCTAACAATGGAGGAGTAACCGCAGCACATGGTGAAGAACTTAGCAGGGAGAAAAAGTTGGAATAGAGATAACATGGAATCCAGAGGCATCATGAAAGCAGGTGGAAGTACACAGGAAACTGCTCTACTGGTTGCTCAAATTAGGCTTTGTGGATTCGAGCATGACATCATGTGTAGCTGTCTAAGACTTAACCACCAAGGTTTCAGTTACTCTGTACTCTCAACGGTACTTTTCGGATCATTTTTATCAAGTTGGCTCAGATGCAGTGTCAATGAAACCCAAGTTTCTGTCCTCTGGCTTCTTAGGTTCAGTGAGGATATCATTTGCCCATCATACAGCCTATTCAAATATTGTGCAAATAGAATTAAACATTGTAAAGGTGACCTCATAGGGGTGCCTGGGTGGCGCAGTTGGCTAAGTGTCTGATTCTTGGTTCTGGCTCCGGTTGTGATCTCAGGATTGTGAGATCGAGCCCTGCATCCAGCTCCATGCTCAGTGGGGCGTCTGCTTGAGATTCTCTCTCCCTTTGCTCTTCTCACACCGGCTTACTCTTTCTAAAATAAATAAGTCTTTTGAAAAAATGACCTTGTGATTTGTTGCCTTAGCTTATTGCTTCTGTTTTCTGTGTTTATATATCTGATTACTTGTCCGCCACTATTCATCTTCCAAATTTGTCTCTGCTGTCTCTCCTTAGAGCTGTAACTGTTTTTCTCACTCATATCTCACTGCTGGCTTTTCCCCGGAAGGGAACTATGAGGCAATTTTCTGTCTCCTCTCACTCATTTCTTAGCTCCACTGCAACCAGCATCTTCACTGCCACCAGTGGAAAGGACACTCAAAAGTCAAATACTGTCTTCACATAAACCTTTTTTCTCAGTACATTCATGATGTTAAACTTGTTCTTAAAAAGATCAAGCCCAAAAGCCAAGCTGTAATCCAGAATATGACTCTGTGGAGGTGGTTTTCTAAAGATGTCGTCCCAAGACTCTCTTGTTGTTAAATCAAGTCCTTGTCACTAGCTCAGAAAGAGAGGACGAGCCAGAGAACGCAGGCAGCCTCTAGACACTAACAGTGACCCCTGGTTGTCAGCAACGAGGCCACTACAGGGAACTGAGTTCTATCAATAACCTGAATAAGCCTGGAACCAGGTTCCCTAGCATCTCCAAAAAGGGACACAATCCTGCTGACACCTGTGTGAAGCCCCAAGCAGAGAATCACATTGTACCACACTGTACCCAGATTTCTGACCTGTGATAGCTATGAGATAACAAATGCATATTGATTTAAGCCACCACATGTGTGATAAGCTGTTCCAGGAGAAAGAGAAAACTAATACAAACAGAACTTCCTCAAATATCTATCATCTTAGCATTCAAATTCTTATTTCTTCTAAAATATGGTTAATAGTTCCCATCTTAACTAACTTCCAAGTATCCAGACTCTTATCTATTGAAAATTGCAAACTTACTTTCTCTGTCTGGGCACTATGGAGCCAGACTTGAAATATTATACATACACACACACACACACACACACACACACAAGTATTCATATATTTTCTATGTATATGTATATGCATATATAGGTAAGTCCATACATAAATACAACCTATATAGACCTAATAAATACTCACCATATTCAATAAATGTTTATATATATATACATATAGGAATTATGTGCATGTATGTAAAATACATATATTTTCCTCAATGCCAGGTACTAACACTTATTATTTCATGACAACCTTATAAGCTGTATATGTACCGCTCCATTGAATATATATTTAAAAACAGGCGGACAGAGGCCAAGTAACTTGCCAGAAATATCTAATAGATGGCTGAAGAGAATTCAAATATAGATCTATCTAGATCCAAGACTACAAGGTCCTTTTTTTTCATCTTGCTTATCTTTCATGCTGAATCTTTTTGGACATTCTAGGTCCTACATCCATCTCTGCTCATATACCATGTAGCACCTTCCTTGAACTCCCCACCCAGTGCATCTGGGTGCCCCACTTCCCTGGTCCTTTCCCCCCCCTTTATCTCTGTGCTTTCTCAATGTCCTAAATGGCCTTCCATTTATCCTATGTAAAAGAATTTCAAGACTGTTCTCAATGCTGTGCTACTCTGTTCTCCAAAAATTCAGTTTACTTCTAGACTTTTCAATTTTAACTCTTCTGGTGACTGTCAGCTTCAAATCTCCAGCACTGAGTCTTTCATGAGTTCCAAGCACACATACAACAACATTGCTGGACATCTCTGTTTTCCTGTCTCCTTCACCCAAACTTCGTCATGTCTACATCAGCACTGGTAAGAAAAGAGGTCTTCTCTCTTTACTACCCTATGTCCCTCAGTCATATCATCCATCTCCTTGATGGCAAACTCAGAAACCTGCTGGCAACTTCAAACCTCCCTTCTGGTTAAAAGCTTGGGCTCTGGAGCTGGACTGCCTTGGCTGAAATCCCATATGTTTTACTTACTTACTTCAGACTTTGGACAAATGGCTTAACCTCCCAGGACCCAAATATCTTCCTCTCTAAAACTGTGGTGGTGATAACAATAATAATAATAATACCTAGCTCACAGTGCCACAGGTTTAAGGAGGGTGTTATAAACTTGGGTCAGCATCCAGCACTCAGTACTTGGTCAGTAAGGATCAACTACCATTGATTTTCCATTTAATTGTCAGGTCTCATTTATAATCTCAGTGAAATCTAAGATTGTTTATGTTGCTATGTTTTCTACCCTCCACCATTCTGTTATTACCTGGGTTAATTTTGCTGCCAAATGAATCTTCCAAAGGCAGTACTTTAATTGTAATTCAAAAATCTTCATGTTTCTCATGCCTTTCAGGATACAATAGAAATCTCCTTATCTTGGCATTCAAAGCCTTCCATGAACTGGCCCCTGGCTTCTATTTTCAGTTGCTTCTACCACTCCTCTTCTTCTCAACCATGGTATAGACAGGATGGACTTCCTACTATTTCTTAACCACTCTATTTTGACCTGCTTCTTAGCTTTTGTATTAAGCAGTCATTATGCTTTCTACCTACTAGACAATATGTTGAAAATTTTAAGTGCCATCTCACTTATTTCCACAAAAACTCTGAGGTGACTATTATGCTATCCTTAGTTTACGAAGGATGAGCAAACTGAGCTGAAGATATACAGTGAGGAAGAAATGGACCTAGGGTTTGAATCCAAGCTGATTCCAGATCCCATGATTTTAACCATTCTATCTTATGTCTTCATCATGCTACATTCCTCTTTCCTGGAACGTTCTTTACCCTTCTCCCACCTATTTGACTCCCACCTATTAATCAAAGTCTGCCTTAGGCTCTGTCTTTACTATAAAGCTTTCCTAGATTCCATCAACTCTAGTGAACTCCTTTGTCAGGAGCAAGCTTCTTAAGGCTAGCTTCATATCTCACTAAGCCAGCAATGCCTTGAGTGTAGTGTCTAATAAGTTCTGATGTATTGGTACCAGATCTCTACTAATGAGCTTGACAATGACTCCTGGTGATTGAGCCAACCAATTTCTAATTTCTGTTTATTCTTACCCTTTGTCCTAGGTAGGTTTTTTTTTTTTTTAGTTTCTAACACATTTATGAAATTAAGCAGGAAAGGAATTTATTGGGATGGTATGGAGTATTACAGAATGCTGGAGAAACAAACTTGGTCTGAAATCAAGGAAGGCACAGCCCAGTGCAGGTCTCCAGTGGAGCCGTCCCATGCAACAGCACACTCTATGCTACAGGATTTCCTCCTCCTTTGCAGTCACCCCAAGTCATGCCTATCTGACATCTCCATCTGTGGCCTGGCAATGTCTTGTTCTGCCGGTATTTAAGAGAGCTTCAGTCAACAGCTAGGCAAGGGGACAGATGAGTCATTCTCACTTTGCAGAAGTCAAGAAGTGGGAGGGACTCCAGGATAAAGAACTGTGGTGCCTAAAGAGGAATAGAGGAGAGACTAAATGCAAATTTTAGAAAGAGAGGAAGCCACACAAGAATTGCTCAATATTACTAAATGCTTCATTACAAGACAAATTCCTATCTCCTAAAATCACAAGTTGGGGATTTAGGCTACCATGGATAATAAGGTTCATGGATGGACTTCAGAGATTTGAGACCTCCAACTATGCACGCACATTTTCTGAATACTAACATCTTTCTGGGAGTGAGTCTGAAGATTTTATTGGATTCTCAAATGGGTCCATAATCGAAAAATGGTTGCAAAACACTATTTTCAGCTCTTAAAATAGAAGCATAATCTTACCCCAGGAAATCAGGTGACCAGAGGCAGACTCTGATAATGTCTTAAAAGAAACAAGTTAAATCTGAAAATTCTGCATGTCTGTGCTCATCTAACAGATGCCAAAGAATTACTTAGAGGGTAAAATCCTTCCGGAGCTGAAGACATATATTGCTAAATATTCAGTGACCATGGAACAAAAGGGCTAGTCTGCATGGAATCCCTGTTTGCCCAAGGTAGTTTTAAAATGATGATACAGTTTACGTCCCCGCTTCTTATTTTTATAGTATCTTGTTATTTTTCTCATAGTTCTTGAAAGACGCTTCGTCCACACTTTGACAAGGAACAATCACTATCTCTTTCTCCATCTTATACAAATCACTGCCTGACAAGGTAGAAATAGATGATGAGTGCCTCAAGTCTGGGGTGTACGGAGGTGCTTCAACTAAGTCTGGTTATTACTGGGGCCCGGGAATGGCCCGGGTTAGTTAACAACAACTGTGATGCAGGGGGAGGCTTATTAAATAAGCAGATGGCATCTACTTGGGCCATTGTGGTTTGGATGAGCTGGTTAAGTGAGAGTTTTCCTGAAGATCATCACCTTCAGTACAGAATCGAGAACTGTGTTTGCAAAAGTGACTTCTCAGAAAGGCGTTCCTGAGAAGGCCTTTTCTTTTCTTTTCTTTTTCTTTTCTTTTCTCGGGAAAAATGTCTTATTCTATTTTCTCTATGGCCAAAAATTTTTTTATAAAAAATAAATAAAGTGTTGGGGGAGAAGGAGGCTTTCTGAGGAATAGACACTTGCTGGAAGACCTGAAGGAAGTTAAGGGAAAGCCACAGGATATCTAAGAGCACTCACTTCCGGGTTGCTCATTACATCATTCAAGGCAGCCACTGTGCACCTGCACCATTAAATGTGTTGAGCAAATGAATGAGAAGACGGGGCTCTGGAACAAAAGTCTCCACAAAAACCACACTCTATTTGCTCATAGTCCCACATTGCCCTAATACTCCTTCTTTCTGGCTTTAGCTTAATACTTCTTCCAGCTAGGGCATGAGCAAAATGTGTGAGCTAGTTAACAGCCTGGTTATTTTTCTTTCTTAAAGGTCAAAATTTCCAGCGTATTGAGAACTCTTTGCAAAGAAATTGCTCTCCTGGTTAAGTGTCTTGTCTGTATCCGCAATGTACCCATACTGTGCTTTATACAGGGGTGCCTTTGACAAATATCTTAAGAACTGACCCTCCCTAACATAAAAACAGGCATAATTACTCTCTTCATAGGACTCCTTCTTTAGGACTCTCATCCTAGGAAGTTGGCAGGGCTTTCTTCTATCTTGGGGGTCATAGAGATCAGTCCTCAGGGGAAATACTCCTTCAATCATCTTTGTGACCCACATAGTGCTTCGTGGACAAGCAGTGGTTCCTTTAGCATCTTCATCAAACTTGTCGGCAGCGCTATTGACTAGGTCCATGCTCCAGGTGAAGAAACAAAATCTTCAACTGAACAGCCATCTCACACAGTCTTTTTTGACTCAATCTTTCAAATGTTTCATCTTATCAGTGAATTGCTAGTCCTGTGGTCTTCAAATATTTCTTACCTCATACACTTAGTAGAAAAAGCTTGACCACACTCCCATAGTCTATGTTTATTTATACAAATTAATAGAGTTCTTATCAATAACTCAAATTTCAAAACACAATATACATAGGGGACTAGGTTCACAGTTAAGCATAATAAATTTAAGTCCCTCATTCATTTTTTAATAAAGATTTTATTTATTTATTTGAAAGAGAGAGAGAGACAGCGAGAGGGCATGGAAAGGTGTAGGGGGGTGGCAGAGGAGTGGGAGAAGAGGGAGAGGGAGGGGAGACTCCCCACCAAGCAGGGAGCCTCACACGGGGCTCCATCGCCAGACCCTGAAATCATCAATTGGGCTGAAGGCAGGCGCTTAACTGACTGAGCCACCTAGGCACTCCAGTCCCTCATGTTTTCTTTTATTAAACTTAATAGTTGTATACTGAGAAACTTCTGAATGCCAAGCACTGTTCTCATCACAGAAGACATGGTACATGAAACTGACAAAATCTCCACTCTGTGGAGCATAGAGTCGAGTGCAGGACGACAAACCATGAGTAACATAAATAAGTAAAATATCTCGTAGTGTCACATGCTAGAAAGTGTCATAGAGAAGAATAAAACAGGAAGGAGAATTCAGGTAGGTTTGAAATGAGAGTTGTAGTTCGAAATAGCCACCCAGAAAAAGTGAGTACAGATTAAGGAATTAACTATTTGACTATTTGTAACCATTTGGCATAGGCAAGGTGTCCATGTCAATATTTATTATATTAAATAGCAGTAGAGTACAATTTATTTAGATAACTAATATGAATAGAATTCTCATTTCTCCTTGTGCCCTAAGTGACCCTCTTGGAAGACCACTAACTGAATCTACACTCGTATGAGCAATACTTGAAACAGACTCCTCAGATCCCAGGTATATTATGACAGCTTCTCTTTGGGATCCATTCAGAGTGGTGAAGTCTGGCAGCTGTTTCAGTGGCAGACATGGAACCCTATAGTAAATCAGCACTTTAATTCAGTCTGGACTTGGTTCCATGGGTGATTTTACATCCCATGATTTATTTACCTGTGAGCTAAATAAATGTCCAGATAAATGTCTTAAATGTCCAAAGCCATTTTGTGTTTTTGCCGTACTCTAAAGCAGGTGACTAGGGAGAAGACGCACACAGAAGCATATCAGAACAGCTAGTAGTGACAGGAAGCGGTAACTTGTTGGGTTTTCTTTTCCTTTCTGTTGAGTTATGGTAATATAGCATGAGCATTTCCCTTTTCACCAGAGAAGGAGGATTTGTTCAGCCTGGTGAAGCTTCAGAAGGAAGGTGTTTTACGAAATTTGTATTTTTTAAATATTTTGTGACTCAAATAACAGGAAACAATGAGCTTCAGAGGAAAGGTTTTTAAACGGGAGGCCAGTGAATTTCGGAAGAAAAGAAGAACAGTAAGGAGAATAAATCAAGAAGAAATCCACAGATTAGGCTCTGTAGGTATCTAAATGTCAATGTTTGTTTCTAATCTTTTCTTCAATACTCTAAAAACAGAGAGAGATTAGCCGTGGGTGGTGGGTGTTCTAACGTAGGTGCTGGGCAAGGTCCTAGATGAACAGAATATTCTATTTGGTTCATAAACATCCTCTTTTATTTACATGATTGTTTTTGAATTACTTAATCTTTATTTTAAAATGTATTGATAGAGAATTTAAAAAGTTAAACTATTACTAGAATATTAGTAGACTATTTTCATTTTTAAAGAAAGCTTATAATCTCCTCAATTATGACCTCAATTGATGACTTGTATGTAACTGTAGATTTTTTTTTCTTAAATTACTGCTCTATTTTGATCATATATCACTCGTTTGTTTTAAACTTCTTCAAAAGAATGATCTAAATTATGAAAGTGTACATAAATCTTTGATTAAATGAGCCAAGTAAGAAAGTAAAAAATAGTAAGTTTTAAAGGTTAAAAATATTTGGTTTCTTTATGGTTAAAAATGTTTCTGCCTTATTATTGTTGCAAACAAAATGAGTGCTCTGGAAATGTGTACTTATTCTAGAATTCTAGACATCTATGTATAGGAACTACCGTGGCTGAATATCAGGGCCTCTTGCTGGGGTACATCAGTGACTCGCACGTAACGTGGAAGGTCCATGTTATATGGTAAATGGCTGTGACAACATCATGAGGCCGCTCTTCTTACAGGAACGTTCATTTTACGGAGCGGTTCAGGGTTTGCTTGCTTTCTTCAGGGTGGGGGTTCTCAGCCTCAGCACTATTGCCATTTTGGATCCAAGCTATCCTGGGCCAGGCTGTCCTGGCCATTGTGAGATGTTTAACAACATCCCTGGCCTCTGTGCACTACATGCAAACACTCACTCCCGGTTGTGACAATCAAAAATGTCTTCAAATGTTGTCAAATGGCCCCTGGAATAGGGAGGGTGAGTGCCCTGGTTGAGAACTCCTGCTCTAGGGGTAAAGAATCTTTTGTTCATATAAACATCCTTAATCTAGAAATAGAGCAGCTTTTTAAAAATTACATAGATAATAATGATTATTTATGGTCATGTATTGAATATGAATAATCTAATTAATGAGTAGTCACTCAGCCCCTGATAGACCAAAGTCAGGTACAAGAATATTAGTGATTCTGTTTACACGGGCAATGTATTTGGTGTTACGGACAATGTATTTGGTGGTAATTTAACGTGAAAAGAATTTATCAGAGGTCTGGCTCACAGGACTGGTGGCGTGTTGTTGTTGGTCGGTTTCTGTCTTCAGTATCTCAGTGGTGTATGTCTCCCTTTGGGAAACACAGCCAAATGAGCCCTTCAGCCTTGTTCCCATATCACTGCACCCAGCATTTCATAAATGAAATACACAGAGTCCTAAAACCAACCTCTTGGTCCGGATGTGTCCACTGTGGATCCCTACTTGTGTCTTGTCTACTGGCTTGCAAACCCCTCATCCACTATTTACTATGAGCCTGTTAAAAAGGATAAGTGCTTGAACGTTTGGTTGGTTTGGGATGATTAACCTTTAGAACAGTCAAAAAATATATAATTTCCCAGTTGCCTTTAGAAGTTCTGCGGGTGACGTTACTGTGAGATTGACTTCTAGTGACCAGTAAGAGAGACAACAGGCAGGAGAAAATCTGCCTATCTCAAAGGGACCACACACACAGCCTGGCAGTAGGACAGTCCCCAATGTCTCACCATATAATGAAGCTAATCATTCTAGGAATTATCTTAATTGAATTTGAAGGTATTGCTACTGAGCACTATGGGAAATGCAGCCAGTAAAGAGGGAGTTTTCCCACCGCATTCAGTAGCTATGCATTCACATTTAATTAAGATCATTCATACTGTGATTAGCTTTCTTCTGTGGAAGGCACTGGGGACTTTCCGCCACTGCGGCCTGCCTTGTTCTTCCAGAGATAGGCGTATCTTCTTTCCCAGGTGCTCTCTTCTGTAGAGCAGGGGATTGCTCAATCCACCCGAAGTATTATACAGAGATGTGGGTTTTATTTTTGGAAAACAGAATTCAAAGAAGTGAAACACATCATTAAAATGCTGGGGGGTCATTCTATCTGTGTCTCACCTTCCCTCTGTATGCCCTTGGGCCGATTACTGAAAGCACTCTGAACCTTAGTTTACTCTTCGATAAAAATGTTCACAGCAATACCAGTCTGTCTTAAGATGGTTCATTGGAATTCAGTTTGAGCATGGTCACCACGAAGATGATTAGTGGGGGGTAACAAATGTTATGTTGTGTTAGTAAAACCAAGTAGAGTATTTCCATTTCCAAGGGCAAGGGAGGGGGGATATAATTGTAGTGACATTGCCTTCTCAGTGATGGTGACTGAAGCCACTGGACTGTAGAGGTGACACCTTCCTCCTGGGAGCCTTGGAAAAAGCTGGAGTGACAGAGTCACTCAGGAGACAAAATTCTGAACTGCATCAAAATGGCACTCAGGGGGTCCCAGATGGCTCTATGTGTTATGCCTTAGAAATGACTAGTGGTTTTTTACCCACACCTTATCCAAAGTACCCAAAGCCAGACTATACTTTCCACAGCACTATTATCTAAGCTTTCTAAAAACGAAGCCAATATCTCTAGGCAAGCTTCAGAGATGACTTGATAGGAGATAAGAAAGAAGCAATTCAAATAACAAAATACCCAACACATGAGGACAAGGCTTAAGGTTATGTCAGGGAATATAAAATACTTTTTTTTGAATTTTGGGGTATACTCATAGTGTAGTGAAAGGAGAGAAGATGATTGTGGTAGGTAATTATGATGGATTATCTGTTTTTGTTGTGATCATGTGCATTTTGAATTTGACAAACCAGTTATTGTTCTAAGGCAAATTTAGAATTGGTTTCATTCCACAGTAATCTGGAATGCTTAACTAGAACACAGTGATTTCCTAAAAGGCATACAGCCCAAACCTGATACTCTCGTAACACACAGACCCACCATTTTGTTTATTTCATTTCCTTCAGATGCTGTTTGAAGCTGTTTATTTAATTCTGTTGGAATTTTTTTTTTAATTTATTTATTTGACAGACAGATCACAAGTAGGCAGTGAGGCAGGCAGAGAGAGAGAGAGAGGAAAAGAAGCAGGCTCCCCGCTGAGCAGAGAGCCCGATGCGGGACTTGATCCCAGGACCATTGATCCCAGGATCATGACCTGAGCTGAAGGCAGAGGCTTTAACCCACCGAGCACCCAGGCGCCCCTCTATTGGAATTTTTAGTTGTTTTGGAATTTTATCAATCCAATTTGTAAGGGTACTATCTAGAAAGCCCTTGATATATTTTAATCCACCTGTTCACAGTTGATATACTGTAAGAGACAGCAACTGCATCATAAGAGAAATTCAAGGAAAATGAAACTTACTTGTTAGATCATCAAGTAGAACTATTCTCTTAATTTGTGGAGTGTGTATGGTACTCTATGGTTGTTTTTTTTAAAACTGCTTGTCTATTTTTATTTTTTTTTTAACCAATCATTCGGTATGATCTCTAGTGCATAGGAAGTCAGTAAAAAAAAATAGTTTCCTCCCTAAGTTGCATGTCCTAATTTGGAAAGATTAAATACACGGTCAAGTTGAATTATTATATCAATTAT
The DNA here is from genome assembly GCF_022355385.1 of Mustela nigripes. Taxonomy (NCBI): domain Eukaryota; kingdom Metazoa; phylum Chordata; class Mammalia; order Carnivora; family Mustelidae; genus Mustela; species Mustela nigripes. Next base: position 33,571,952 of record NC_081559.1, on the reverse strand, counting down.
CTGTACAATCAGGAAAAAGATGCAAAATACACCTAAATAAATGTAAGTTGTTATCTTTACGTTGTTACTGGCTTGTGGATTATTAATCTGCAGGATTTGAAAGTATTTGGAAAACTTTGTATACATGTGAAAATTCTTGCTCTGGTCTTTCGTAATAGCCTTTTAGCCCTTCAGGAGAAAAGTGAAAACTATAGAAAGAAAATCTAATAACATCTTTAACATATCTCTCACACACATCATTTTATAAAATATGTTGTGCTATTGTCTTTTAAGTCCATTTTTAATCTATTCTTACACATTTGTGAACAGCCTTTCTCCCTAGTTATCTATGCTACCTTTTTACTGTTACCCCTCATTTATATAGACATTCACAATATTTCATAATGAGCCAGTTAGCTGAAAGGAAGCACAGGCGAGGGTCTCAGTATTATGGGTGCAGATAGCAATGAAACAGGACCAGATTCCAGGTTCAAACAATGGAAAGCAGTGCTGAGAGTTATAAATAGATGATTGGAGAAAGCAAAAAAAAAACTGAAGTAATGGGGGGGGTGGAATCTGAATTCAATCTGACCATGTAAATAGAGAAGTGTAAATTGAAACTTGATCTGACCCAAGAACCTAGGAAGGGTAGCAAGGGTAGCAAGAAGGAGCAGCCAGCTCATGTGCCAGGTAGATGCAGAGACGACGCTTTTAAATGGACCCAGGAGAGGTGCTTGCGACTTAAGCAAAAGTGAGCTTACTCTCCTCAAGACCAACTGCCAAGAGAAGGAGAGGCATTAAGCCAGGAGGAAAGCGAGTTAGAGGAGAACTGCCAATGTGGCAGAGTCAACTTCATGATGATGCCCTCTATTACATCTGAGCAGGAGGTGGACCGATTGTCAGGGAGGGCCATGCACAACAAACGGGAAGTAATGCCATTATCCTGATAGCTCTTCTTTCCCAGATGGTGGTAATGGCACAAATCTTCATGAACGTAGAGATTCCCCAATTAGTGACAATTTCCGTTGTGGTTTTTGACACATTCATTAGCTAGCATTCAATGTACATTTCCTTAATATATCTTTTATTTCCTTTTCTTCATCCTCCTTACCCACTTACAAATATTATTTGGTCCTCTTTTGACTATTGCCTTCCATGAGGTGCCCAGGGACCTCACACCAGCCTCCAGATGTCTTTCACTGCAAAAATTCTCAAAGGGAACAGAATTAGTACTCAAAACGATGACTGTGTTTCAGCAGCTTCCCTGCAGTGTCAGGGCATGTGGGGGGGAGGGGGGGATGTTTTCTGTTTTCTATTCCTGCAACGCCATGACCTTGGCTGGTGGAGTGGGGAGGACCATAGGTCTTTCACACTGAGCTGGGTTGAGATATCAGTTCCTGAGGAAGTCCCCAGAATCCACATTTCTGGATCTATAAAATAAAGCAATAATGATCTCTTCTAGGTTTCATAAGGATACTCAGTGAGAGAAAGTGTTAACTACTTATCATGGTCCTAGGTGAGACTGATAATTAAAAGGATCCTGCTTACGTGATGGTCCAGGGCATGTGATCCTAGCAAGGTACATTCAATACTTTCCACCAGCATCCTGAATCTTGAGCAGAAAGAGGCCAGAGTCCCACACAACTGTCCATTAGTTGCACACTGAGACCCACCAAGACTGGCTCTACTGGGGGTGGGGAGAGAAGTCTGCAGAGGCAAATAAACTGCTAGTACAAAAAGAAAGCAGGGCAGATGTTGCCTGGGCAAAAAAAAAAAAAAACAAAAAAAAACAGATGCCCAGAATACACATTCAATCTCAAGTAACCAAAAGTAAGAAAGGAAATAAAAGAAGGAACTAACTGTCATTATGGAGAGATTTACTGACCATATAGGACACATGCTGTTGACAGAACTACTTACATTTTTGTGTGTGGCATGTATGTGTTTATGTGTATGTGTGTGTATATATGTATATATATATTTGCACACACACATACACACACACTCCTCACACTCATCCTGAAAGTTCATTGGTATGATGGTTAACATATTAAAATAGTGTTAAAGGTTAAGCCAGTGGCAGCTTTCATCACAGATTTCATATAAATTAATCTAAATTTCCCAGCAGTTGGCTCTACGACATTACTTTGTCTGCTATCAGGCAGACTTGTAATTGGGTTGTGATGTATTTTTAATGATATTTATTATCTTTCAAGTGTTTCTAGAAAACTGAATTAGACATATAATTAAATTCGATCCAGATCTTCTTGGACATTTTCTACTTCTTTATAAGCACCAGTGTTAGATGCAGAAGCAACCACTCTTATTTTCTTAACCATCATTTGCTACACAAAAATGTGAGAATTTTGTCGTACTGCTAAAAGGTATATATCATCAAATTTCCTTATTAAAGAAAATAAGACTGTAAAGGTCAGTTTGAAAGTACACCTTACATCAGAGATTCTAAAAAGCTCATTGGTGTGCTTAGTTATCCCAATGACATTAAGGGTTAACAAAATGGAATGTTCTGATTTTTCTAACTGTAATGTTTGTGTTGAATGTGACGACTTTATCTTTCTTTATATTTGTAAAGGGCTTTATAATTTACCAACTTTAACCTGCTTCATTTCACTGAAATGGACTAAGACATTTTAAATGTTACTACTGGTTGATTTCTTCTGCGATCTCTGTCCGTTTTTGTTACCAAGGGAACCATTTCCAAATTCAGCTTAATCTGAGCCTGCCCAGCTGTACAGTTCGTAACTTTGATTTAGCTAGTGTTTTTCCATTCTCATGAAACTGTGTACTTCAAGACAGAGAGAAGGTTAAAAGGTCAGTATGAGATGGCTTATTCCTTACTTAATCATTTCCTTTTTGGTAAGGAAAACTAGTCTTGTTTTCTGAAGCTCAAACATTTGAGAGGTTGTCCAGTAAAACTCCCTTTGATGAAAGGCTGAATTAATCTGTCACACGACCACTGGCTGACAGCTGTGGACATGGATACAGCTGTGTGGGCTCTCTCCAATTTTCTCATTTATTTTAAACACAGATAGTGTGGAAGTTGGTTCCGTTCCAATTGCACTAAGGCCAAAGGGTCCTGGATTGAGTTAAGGTCTCAAGAATCCATGTGTCATTTGTATTTTTATTTCCTCTAAGAAATTCAACCAGTTATCTTGATAATGCTTAAATTAGTTAACAGCTGTGTTGTTTCAGATTTGTTTTAGAGATCTTGAGATTGGAATTCTTTTTAGAGTTTCTCTAAAAACCCTGTGGATCTTCATTGTTAGCTTTTTGCTTGTCTGTATGCCAAGATGTGAAGAGGATGTTTAAATAATTGGAATGTCATGCCTTGATAGAGTCTACTGTATTGGTCTTGAAGTAAATATCAACTTTTATTTGTTTGTTCTCCTGGATCATTAGTCAAAACGAATGGTTTTGTAAACTGAAGAAGGCACTCAGATGTAAATTAATTCTGTCATGAATATTCAAATTAGAATAAATGTACCGATATCTGGAAAGGACAAGGCTGATTGAGGAAGACTGAGAAAGTCTCAACTAGCATAACAGAGGGTATGCATGTTACAGAAAGGATATAAAAGTTCTCAAAGGCAGGGTGGACAATCTTTTTTTATAATAGTGTTCCCTGAAAAGATCAGATTTTTTGAAAAGGAGGACCAAAGGAATAGTACTAGTTCAGATCAACAAACTAGAGTGACCCTTACCCCAGTGGTGAGTAACCAAAGCTTAGCTCCGTAATTATACTTAAAATTTAGAATACAAATATGTGGCCTTCCAAAATGAAGAATTTACTGTTGTAGTGGTTCTCCATTCTTCATCCCATCCAACCACTTTCCCTGATTAGTCCTTAGTGATCCTATTGACTCAGAGTCCCAACAAGCTTGACCTGCATGAATGTAGCTTAGAGCTACAGAAAGAAATTCTGTATCTACAACCTGATTGTACTCTAGGTATTTATATTTGAAAAGCCAATGAGTTTAATACTAAACTCATTTTAATTCAATAATGTTTTAATCCAGAAGTGTAAATAACTGAAAATATTTTCTAGGCTATCTCTCAAGGAAAGTAAAAGGTAGAATTTCAAAGTTACCTTCATGTGTTGATATATGTGATTTAGGTAGATTTCCTTTTTTTTTTTTTTAAGATTTTATTTATTTATTTGACAGAGATCACAAGTAGGCAGAGAGGCAGGCAGAGAGAGGGAGAGAGAGGAGGAAGCAGGCTCCCTGCCAAGCAGAGAGCCCGATGCGGAACTCGATCCCAGGACCCTGGGATCATGACCTGAGCTGAAGGCAGAAGCTTTAACCCACTGAGCCACCCAGGCGCCCCCCTTTCTTTTGCCTTTGAGGGGTAGAGCAGCCAGACTTCAAGAAAGTCACAGAAGAGACATTGCCCTTTTTTTAAAAAAAAAGTCAGTGTTTTCCTTATGTTACTACTTCTTTTGCTTCCACAGAATCACTAGAAATTAAGGGCTTTTTTTTTTTAAAGGAAATTTATATAATATATATAGAAACATGTACCACAGTTTCTGGTACATGAAGACAAATTTAGTGTAATGAGTTTAACTGGTTGGTTGGTTTGACTTGGTTTTGTTATGTGCTTTTGACTAAAACGTGTGGGGTAATTTTCAGTCCTTTTCAGTAAAGACAGTTCTCTATATTTGTCTGGCATTTAGCGGTTCACTTACTCCCCTCCCTCATACTTCATCTCCCTGATCCTTGTAATAACACTGCTGCAAACAGGAAGTTGCCCTTTGACTCATTTAAATCAAAATCACTCAAGCACAACGTAAATACCTTGTCCCAGGTACATAGCTTGTAGGTAAAACACTGTGACCCTCCAACTAGAGATCCTGACTTCTATTCTTTTGCCACAATGACCAATGCACAGAGATGTTTAAGTAACTTAGCAGATGTCTGAGGTTCCCTACAGAGCTCAAAATACTTTAGTTAATACATTGCTAATTGTTCTTCTCTTTTTTGCTGACATTCGATTCTAGGACCACATACATAATCTGTAATTATTTTCCCCAGTCTTCTTTCCCCAGTGTTTTATATATCTTTTTTAATTACTTGAAGCTGTTCCTGGTTGAAATTCCATGTGAAGTCCCCTCTGTGACTTTTTTACTGTTCCTCTCTGATGGATCTTCCAAGGGTAAACAGTTTTAAAATCAAATAATTCCCCAGTGTTTCCATGGAGGCATGATAGTTTTGAAAGACCTAGTTCATTTTTTAACCACAATCAAAGCAATACATGTTTGTTACAGAAAAATTTGGAAAATTTGAGAAGGCAAAAGAGTAAAATCCTAAATGTCATCTCCCATCCAAATATAAATAACTAATAGCATTTAGATCTATATCTCTAATCTTTCTTTAAATTGTTTAGATATTGTGCAGATTAGGTTTAAATTCCAGTGTACAATATTTATTCCCACTTTTATTTAATAATAATACATAAGCAATTTTGCTTCTTATTACCAACTTCCCAAAAGTTCAGTTGTAATGTCCATGTACTGTTTCTTAGAATGGATATACCGTAATTTCCTAATCATTCCCTTAGCCTCAGTGATTTATTATTTCCCATTTTTAGCTGGTCTTGTCCTTCAGACCTCACTACCTCTTAGAGACTGAAGTGTTTTGGATTCAGTCTTTCAAATCACAATATATGTGCATCTTGAATCCTTGTTTCTCCTTTTGTAGACATGCTTGTCTTCTTGGACATCTTGATCATGGACTGCAGCCTTCTCACATTTTCCCCTCAAAAGCCAAACATATTCAAAACGTCATTACTACCTTTACTAAAGAATTGAAGAGTTACAAGGAGGAAACAAAGGAAGATACTACACAATCATTCATTAGTGTGTTTTAATCCACATCCTATTTCCAATGTCCTTTCCAAAGCCCATTACAGCAGCAAGCCTCTGTCTACTACACACAAGTCTGAAAAATATCAATCACTGGTTTTAAATTTTTTTTTTATTTAAATTCAGTTTAGTCAATATACAATATATTATTAGTTCTGGGTAGAATTTAGTGGTTCATCAGTTACATGAACACCCAGTCCTCATTATATCAAGCACCCTCCTTAATGCCCAGTTACCCCTTCCCCTCACCAACCTCCCCTCCAGCAACTCTCAGTTTGTTCCCTATAGTTGAGAGTCTCTTATGGTTTGCCTCCCTGTCTGTTTTTATCTTATTTTTCCCTCCCTTCCCCTATGATCCTCTGTTTTGTTTCTTAAATTCTGCATATGAATGAAATCATATGATATTTGTCTTTCTCTGACTTATTCTGATTAGCATAATACCCTCTAGTTCCATAAATGTCATTGCAAATAGCAAGATTTTATTCTTTTTGATGAGTGAGTAATATTCCATTGTATATATACACCACGTCTTTATCCATTCATCTATCTATGGACATCTGGGCCCTTTCCATAGTTTGGCTGTTGTGGATATTGCTGCTGTGAACATTGGGGTGCATGTGCCCCTTTAGATCACTATGGTTGTATCCTTTGGATAAAAACCTAATAGTGAAATTGCTGAGTCATTGGGTAATTCTATTTTTAACTTTTTGAGGAACCATTGTTTCTGAGCAACAGCTCTAGTGTCTTCACTTTGGGGATATGACCTCCACCATCCTGCCTGCCTTCCTTATCCCTCTTGGATTAAGGTCAATATTTTTTCTCCATCTTGTTCCAAAGATAATATTGCAAAGACATACACTTACACGTCTTGGCTTGTATGTGTAGTTATTTCTTTAAAATACGGTCTCAAAAAAGGAATTCCTGGGTCCAAAGATATAAACTTTTTTACTCAAATATTTATTGAATGCCTCCTCTTTGCTCTTTATACACATTAAATTTGCAATTTAAGTGCTTTAAATTCATGACTAAGGGAAATTTAAACTCACAGACTTTACTTAACGCTTACGGAATTAGTACTATGGGTTTGGTGCTAGTCTAAAAGTGTAACCTATATTACCTCATTTAATACTATAACATAGCTCCTACTAAGATGTCCATTTTACAGATTAGAAACTAAGGCACAGAGATTCTAATTAACATGTCCAACATCCCATTGCCCATAAGCAGCAATTCCAGAGCTAAAACACCAAGGGTTCTGGTTCCAGAGTAAAAGTTACACTCTATTCATCTCAGCATAAAACACTTATAATCACACTCCACTTTTTACTTTGGACTCCCCTAAAATAAGGCTGGGTGGTCTAGTTTATTTCTTAGTTAAATTGTACTTCTATTCTAGGTTGATAATTTAGTTATTTTACTTGTCATTGTTAGACACTTTCAAATGCTGAGATCTTCAGTCGTCATTTCTTCACCCATTTGATTTTGAATTATAATTATGAAATTAATTCAGATCCTTGCAACAGTATACTATGTCCTTGAAATTTGCGTCTTTAGCTAAGGCACAATCTGCTCCTTCAAACCAAATTAAACGACTCTTGACAGCCTGGGTTATTACTACAATGGCAGGTTTATCGACTCTAGGAGTAAGATATTGTGCTGACATTCCATGAGAAGTTGTAGAATAAGTAGAAGGAAGGAAAGCCTTTGTTTTTGTGACAGGAGCCCATTATGCTGCTGAGAAGTTGAATTGGAGGAGAGCTGAGGATTTGAGAAAGTAGATCAAACAAATCCCTCAATATTTATGAGAAGAACAGGGTCCCTTACCACTGCAGTGCAACACAGTTCCGCTGCATGATAACAGGTATTGGTGGGTGCCTTTTCCCATGCCTGGAGAGATTTTAGAACAGCTAATGAAATTCATTAGTCATCTGAGAGAGAGCAAGAGTAAAAAGCACTATAAAAATCCAATCCAATTCAGGGTAATCTTGGCACATGCCTTAGCCCAGTTGGTGTATTTCCAAAAGAAAGAGGCACATTAAATTCAGGAGGGACAATCCAACTGTTCTAAAGCTATAAATCAATGCTACTTAGCTCTCATTTTTGCTCAACATCTCTGCAAGGAGCCATAGTGAGAAATTAACTGATTCCACCATGCTCATATACATGTGTCTCTTTGACCGAAACACTGAGCAGACAGCTCTCTTGCTCCAGAGAGAACTACTCGTCACATGACCTGAACCCTCACCATCACAGATGCATAAAGCCTTCATGCCAAGCATAGCCAAATCCCAGGCCCTAGGTGCTACGGGGTATATCATTGTTATTTTCATTTTTAAACCTCATATCCACAAAATTAAGAAACACTGGATGTTTTGCATGCTGCACCTTGACTAACACATTTCCTGGAAAGATAGAACTTTACTAATCTGTCCCTCAGAAGTCAAAAAATTAATGCATTATTTGAAGCAGCTCTGCTAGGTTTTGCAGCCCTATGACAAAATAACCTAAGCGCAACATTTAAACAGGAAAAGCTTAATAAATGTTATTCGCTGATTGGCTGATATGTCCTAGCCTTAAATGATGTAATAAAAATATACCTTCCAGCAGAAGTTTTTAGGCTATGCCTTTTATTAGGTGCATCAAGGAAGGTGGGGATGTAATATCTCTACGGTTTTATTAACACCCTGTGACTTGCGAGCTCTGATTTTCCCATTGTACTAATTGAGTTGGGGCTAATTCTAGGTAGAGTGTGGGCCACCTGAAACATCTTCTCTGAAGGTCTTCTTGACTCCAGCTTGATATTAATGGTCACATTGCAACTAAGGGAGATAAAATTAAAAGGAGAGTGAGAACAGGATGGTAAAAGGCCCCTGAAAACATATTCTGTCATTTGCTTTTAAACCCATAAGTTGCAACACATACTAATAAGAAGTGACACTCTCACAGTCCTGTTCATGTCGAAATGAGGACAGCGAGAAGAAAGTCTTGGTAGTTACATTACGGGCTATTGGTATGTGAGCACTGAAGGCCAACAACATCTGCAAACTGGAGAACCAGTGAGGGAAAGGGACATAACCAACGAAATCTATGGTTCATTTGCTACGTTTCATGCACAAACACAATTTTAAAAGAAGAAGGGAAAAAATAGAGGTTCCCAAACAAGCTACATATTTCAGACTTGAAGGTCTGAGGGAGCAGCATGTGACATTACAGGGTAAGAGATCTTAGAGGCAGAGCATTGAGGTCCGTAGCTGAGCTCCACTGAATCACCACTACTTGAAGACATTCAAAGCCAACTAAAAATAAACTAAAATAAAGCCAAATCTAACATCTGGAGCCTGCATTTGCCTCATGAGCCATGAGTCTGTGGTCCTTGAGATCAACCTTGGCCTGGGAAAACAGGGAATCAGAACTTAAAACAAATCTACATAGAAGAATCAAGTCAAAAGGCAGGGGTTCTAGGACTTTTTTTTAATTACCTTATTCATGCCATAGTGTCTCTGTGTCTTATGCTACGAAACAGTGAACATTTCACACAGCTCTTTCCCTAAAGAGGTTGTGTGGGACAAATAAACATCTTTCCTCCAAAAATTACATGGAGTCCTGTGTTTTTTGTTTGCTAAGTCTGGCAGTCTTAACTCGACGGGCCACTCCAGAGAGAATATTCACCATACATCATCTTTAGTTTACTTAAGCATTGTAAAATGGGTTTGTTCTGTTTTGTTTTAATGCTGAAAGTACATGGAAGTTCTTTTTAGTGGTCCACGATGTCACATCTTGTTTTTGATTTTGTTTATATTTAGAAAAAACTTCGACTGCTACTTAGAGGAGCCAGTCAGCAATTATTAAAATGTTCGTGGAAGTTTTTAGGGCCTCACCAGCAGAGATCTTCCAAAGAAGGTCTTAGAAATCAAAACTAAACCTCTGTGCTCTGCAGACTAGGGAGGGGTGAGGACAACAGGAAACTGTTGATGGCATTGGCGTGCTAGAGAAAAAAAAAAGGTTTTTTCCATTTATGAGATTCCTCCTTAGCCTCCAAAGTTCATGGTGATCACTCCAGCTCCTTACAGCCCCCAAATAATCTCAAAGACCATCCCTTGTCACTTAAGTTGTACAAATATTTCATCAAATGGCAAGGGAATTCAAGACTGTGTCCTTGATTTTCTGTTTTGCAATGTTTTATTCTGTATTTGGGGACCCATTTTTCTCACGTTTGGCATAAACACATCAGCCTTGTAATGCTACCATCACACCTTTTTCCCCTCTGGCATTTGTCATTTGGTGTTATAGGCCATTTCTTTGAGGGAAGTGCCTCTCATCTTGGCTTCCAGATTTTAAGGCGATGTGATCATCTGGCTAATTTTTCAGACTCTTCTCCATTTCTACCACAATGCATCCATAATAGTTGCATTGTTCAACCCTGCTAGAGAATTACCCAGCTTCTCTCTGTTGTGGCAAAGAAACAGAGAGCCAAGCAATTAATCCTGACACAGGATCCATGCTTCAGGGACAACGAAGACAGCCTGTGATACTTTGCTTGCTAATAGGGAGCCAACATTTTAAAATAGATCCAAGTAAATCTCACAAGGAAGGATCTAATTCAGCAAAACTGTTGATGATCGTAATACTACAGCAAGAAAGCAGAGGACTTTTCTTCAAACTGACAAAGATAAAGTTCACATAATTCAGCGGGTATGTTTGGCTGAATAGCATGAGCTTTGGGAGCTCAGTGAGAACAGCTTGAATTACTGAGCAAGAAGTCAAGTATTTCAGGATCTTTTCATATTATTTCAGATCTGGAAATAATAGTTATGTGGCTTTGCCCTAAATGCCTGGAATCTCTGTGACTCTACTGGAAGGACTGCATCATGTCAAAGCCTTGGTAGCTAAGAAGCGAAATTCAACCACACGTTGAGAAGAAGCAAAATTATATGTGTCAGTGGTTAATGTCATATTTTCTTTTTCCACAGCAGGAAAAGCCCAGGCTCCTTGAGCCTTTGGATTATGAAACTGTCATTGAAGAACTTGAAAAGACCTATCGGAATGATCCCCTTCAAGATCTTCTGTTCTTCCCCAGTGATGACTTTTCAGTAAGTGTTATTTTTCCAACCATCTAAGTTTGGGATGGCCCCAGAGATGATAAAAGATCCTCTCCAGTCGGGTCACTGTCTTCCCTTATAGATTCAGGTTGGGCAGTACTCTTTCCTGGGGCTACCCTACATCATAGTCACTGTAGTGGGAAGCCACATCCGCCAATAGAGAATGCCCGAGGTCTTGGCATAGCTGAAAGTTCCACAGTGGCCTTTGGGGTGGGAGATGCACAGAGTACTGCTCATTCCAGATGGTACCCCTGTCCATACCAAAGTCTGGGTACCTAGCCTCCCAGAGCATTTTTTCTCTCACCCATTTCTAACTGAAAGCTTCTGAGCGAGTTAAACCAGCCAAAGGCAGAGGGAGGAATCTCTTGGCACAGAACATGCAATTCTTAAAAATCACCCTTAATCTTGGCTGTCCTTTGGTAAGGAACTGGTAAGGCTTGCGGGCAAAGAAAGAGAGGCCAACACATCTTCATGGAAAGATTTGTGATCTGAAGACGGTGCTCTCTGGCATGTGGAATGTCCTGAAGATCGTAGAGAGAATGAATAAAAGGGCAGTTCATTGTGGAATTGGAAACAAACACAGTAAACTTATGGCTGATGAGCACTCACATGTCTCCAGCATTCCATTTGTGGTCATCTCAAACATTTTTACATTGTTAAAAAATATCTGTGTAAATGGAGATCTCAATGAGCAGATGGTGACCTTTCATGTCTTTTCCTAAAAGAATGGTGTTCAGATATCACAAATAAATATCTTAAAGTCAATGAAAAGGTAGCTCCAGGGTAACCCTGGGAAGTAACCACTGTCCATGGGAACCTCTGCTGAATTTCTGGGGCCTCATGCTCATGCTTCTTCAAACAGCCTCACACTCCCATTCTTTCCTCTTACTTTTGGGGCAGATCTGGCTTCTGGTTTCTAAGGTGAATTATTTTCACCTTCTTCCATGGATTATTAAAAAAGAAAGTAGATGGAAGTTCACCATGTTCTGTTCCAAGTATAGAGAATGATGGAAGAAAGGAGATAGATTTATAGGAAGGAAAAAAAGGAACTATCCCAATTTGTTTTTCAGATTTTTACACGGGTCCTACTTTACTGGTTGACACACATTAAGAGAGGCGGATCTCATGCAGAAATGTCATTTCCGTGGTTTAGACCACCAGGGCTTGAACTGCAAGCACAAAGTTGAGCCACATTTTATTATTATTATTATTATTTTTATTTCCACACCCTCACTTTCTTTCATACTGAAGATAAAACTTTATGAACAGACTCTTTCTGTCAGACAATACAAAAATCCTTGAAACTTGGAGACATTTTCTTCTAGCTCTGTCATCCAGATATATGACAAAAGCTACTCCAAATTCCCCTAGTTTCAGAAGAAAGTGGATGGGATGTAACAATTGCACTGAATTTAAATTCATATTCTGGCATTTTTTTCACAATCATTTAAGTTAAAAATTGTCTGATTACTCTAGGACCTTTGTCTTCCTTAATCGTGTGAACAGAGCATATAATAGCATACATACTTCTTTGTTTTCCAGAAGTGAATATTCCAGTAAATACACTGAATTCTTTCCTTTTCCGGTCCTTTGCTCAACACCCTCTGTGGTCACCCCCCTTGCCTTCAAAATGAAGGGAAATCATGTTTTTGAGCAATGGTAAGGATTACCTGGGATGTGTGTGGACAGACTCTGCTCACCCAGTGGGAAGTGGTAATAGAGTGATCACCCCCATCCCTGGGGCATCACAGAATGGAAGGAGGGGAGAAGCTCCAAACTTCCCACCCTCCCTCCAAAAGCCCCAAGCCTGGTTATGCCCTACAGGTGAGAGAATCCAGCTCACTTCCATGTTTGCATGTTACCAAGCACCCTTACTTTAGGCAGACCTGATTCATTACTGGCTTTATTTAATCAATATTTATTTTGCACCCACAAAGCACTGAATATAGAACTGCACTTCCCAGATAAGTGAGGCAGGCAAGAAAAGAAAAAGCCCTGTATTTAAGGAGTGTGTGCCCTAATATGGATGAAAGTAACAGTTGATTAAGAATCCTGGCTTCTTATGGTTGAGACATACCAAGAAACAGGGGCTTCAACTGTTATTTAATATATCTTACAGGAAATTATTTTCTACCAAGACAGGATTCGGGCAGTGTTTCTCCCTACTCACCCCGCTGACCCAAACCACCACATCGTTTTTTGTCTAGATCCCCAAAAGTAGCTTTTAACCAGTCTTCCTGCCCTCTTCCTTTGTCCTCATTTAAAGGAAGTTTTAGAAATACAAATCAGGCAATGAATGCCACAGCTCTAGTTAAAAATTTCCAATCGTTTCCCGTTGCGTTCAGTGTCAAACCAACATGTCGCCATTGTCCCCAGCACCTGGTTCTGCATGACCTCAGAGCCTTTATCTCCCCGCCCTGTTTCCCTTGGTCACTGCATGGATACCTAGCATTCTCTATGGTTCCCTGAACTGGCAAAGCTCATCCCCTGTGTCAGGGCCAGTCTGCTCTCTTGCACGACGGATTCCTGTTTTTCATTCATAATTCAATTCAAATGCTACCTGTCCAAGGAAGCATCCATGACTCCAACCATGTAGTGTCCCTTTATGACACCACATTTTTCTTTTCTTTCTAGTCCTGCCAAACCTAGAAGGACCTCAGTTTGCTTTTTCTCTCTTCTATTACTCGTTCCTTGCCATGAGGATGTACCCTCGAGCAGGATGGAGATGTGTTCTGTTTTGATCACTGGGAGATCCCCCTCCCCCAGCAGCTAGAGTGGCACTTGGCACAAAGCAGGTGGAAAATTAACATTTATTTCATGAATTATCTTTCAAAAACATGTGGATTGTTATTTTAGAATATACCTTTAATTCTTTGAGTACTTTTAGGAACCAAAAATTCCAAAGTGGAATTTCAGTATAAAGAGAGTGAAGTAATTGGTTTTGGTTGATGAGGAGGAAAGTGATCATTAATGTGATACTTTCCTCTTCGACACAACCCAACATATCACCTTAGGAAAACAGCCCTAAGATCAGCTGATCGCTAAGATCAGCTCCAGAAGCTCATTCAGCTGGTACAGTGCCTGCCACATAGCCACTATCAACAGAGGCTGATTTCCTTTCTGCACCCCATAATGTACCTGCTTTCTGTTACTAGGCGTGGGAGAAATCAGTTTTTACCTGTATTTTAAGTACCCAACACAATGACAGGGTCGTGAGCTTTCGTGAAGATTATGGAACATTGACTTAAAAATCGTCTTCTTCCTGGTAAAGAAACTGAAGTAAAAGTATTTCCCATTGTCTTGGCACATCCAGTGCGTGGGTCCTGGGAGCAGGCATTGTGATCTCTGGGACATTTTGCATCATAGTGAATCACTAAGAATAAACGGCCTTAGGTATATTTCTTAGCTCTTTCATTTAAAAAACATGAGCTACTTCATTTATTGTATTTGGGACTCTTGCTTTTCTTATCTTTCTTTCTGAAGCAGTTAGTAATAGAAACTTAGGACCAAAAAAATAAGAAACTCAGTCACCAAATTGTGGCTTCATAAAATAGGCAAGGAGACTAAGAAAGGAAAAACAAGAACTAAAGAACAGTTTCAAGGACACAGTGAATCATAGTGTTGAGTGACTCAGTTTGAGGAGAAACTGATTAAAAAAAAAAAAAAATAGCAGAACCAAAAATGAGAAAGCCAGGAATGAGTTTCCTATTGAATAACAGACACAGAAAGCCTGATGTGGAATCACCTCCGGACTTAACAAAAGCTTAAATAAGAAAGTTCAGAGGTCTGTAAGCTATCACACCGTGGAGGGCCACTGGATTGCCTGCATTTCAAAACTGCCCATGCCAGGAGAACTGCACTATTTCAACTCAGCACCATGGCTTACTTTCTGTGAGTTAAGCTGCATGTATCAAGGGCAACAAAATGAACAAGAAACAGGGCTTACACTTGAAAGGTTATGCTTTTGACACCAAGAGGTGCCACTTTCGAAGTCAAAAGTCTGTGTTGTGCATGGGAAATGACCTGCCTGAAGAGTTACATGATATTCTCAAATCCCCTCTTCATCTCAGTAGTTCAGAATTAGTGTCTCTGGGTTACCTAGTGTATCCTGCAGTTCCCATTGGCTTATTATTATTACTGAGTGAATCATGAATTCTTGATGTACCAATGGCTTTTTCTTTCCATAGTATGTTTTAAGCTATAAAAAGCAACTGGTGTAAGGGGATTTCTGGACTCAACCACATGGCTCATTTTGTTGCTAGGAAGCAGAAAGACCCCAACATCTTTTAAATTGAAAAGCAGAAAGGTCCTGAGTCATTAGTGGTTTTTTTTTTTTTTTTCCTTCTTCTTGCTTTACTGAGACACAGCTCAACATTTTATAAAACTCTCAACCTCTTTTCAGTTTTTGGCTTCTGAGACTAAAAAGTAGGCTTTAAATGGCTCACAGTGTTGATGAAAGAACAATTGTAATTGCAATTTAAAAGGTAAGTGACAGTCTTTGTCAAACTAGGTTATTTCTAAGTTTTAATATTCCTCTCATTTGTAAGCTAATGAGGTTGAGATTTTCAAAGGCTCTTGTTCAAGGATGTAGTGTATCTGTGAAGACAGAAATCAAACACGAGCACCTTGACTTGTAATTTACGTTTCTGTTTATGTAACAGAAACGCTACAGAAATGTAACGTTTTACACGTAACAGAAACGTTACAGAAACGTTTACGGTTCTGTCTACACAGCATGCTTATGGCCAGCAGCTCCTTAGAGAAATAAGATGCATTATTTGGGGAAATATTAACTCCCTGAATCCCACAATGGGTACCATCAGAAAATTGGTGTGGTAGTGAAGAATTCTAGAGGGATTATTTCAGTTGAGTAAGAATATATGGCGACTTCTCTGGGCTTGATCAAACTAGGAAGATAGACACAAAAAGTGTACATATAGACTGGTACATGAATGTTCATAGAAGCATTATTCATAAATGTTTCCAAAGAGGAAACAGTGCAAATGTCCATCGACTGAAGAATGAATAAATATACTGTGGTCTATCCACACAATGGAATATTACTCAGTCATTAAAAAAAAAGAATGAAATAACTGATTCATACTACAACATGGGTGAAACTTTGAAACCATTATGCTAAGTGCAGAAGCCAGTTACAAAAGACCACATATGGTAGGAGTCCAACTGAAATGTCCAGAAAAGGCAAATCCACAGAGACAGGAAGTTAGCAGTTGCCAAGGCCTCAGAAGAAAGAAGAACGGGAAGTAACTGCTAGGAAATATAGAGTTTCTTTTGGACATGATGAAAATATTCCAAAGTAAAAAATGATGATGGCTGCACTATCCTGTGGGGGGGGAATATATATATATATATATATATATATATATATATATTATATATATAATATATATACATATAATCACTGAATTCTACATTTTAAAAGGGTGAACTCTATGGCATGCCAGTTATGTCCTAATAGCACTGTTATTTTTTAAGAAAGGATTTTTTAAACATTAATGTAAGGGTAATATAGATGGTCAGAGATAGGGTGCAAAAAAAATCACAATACATGTCTATATGCAAGTACTTCACTCTTCTAAAGGAATAAACAGGTGTACTAAAGAAACAATAAAGAACATGGTAAAGCATTTAATTTATTGTTACTTTTTATTTCTAATGCATATTTAATGTGTCTTGCTTATATATCAGCAATATGCATATAATATTATATATATATATATAACCAGAAATATATGTATATATATGGGGGGGAGAGAGAGATGTTGAATTAATCACTAGCAGAGATTTTGAATCTAAAATATTCCAGAATGGAGCTGCCGACTTCATGTATGATACAGACAATAAATTTTAGATTTCAGAGCAGAGAAAATGTATGTTGGATAAATTAGAGAAGATTTTCAGGAGATGGCACTTAATACTAAGCCTCAGGTTAGAAAAGAACAAGAAAAAGCAAGGACTTTTCTGAGAGGAAGAGGAGCATGGATGGGGCTTGTGCAAGAATGAGTCCAGTGTGGAAGAAGGCATGTGAGCAGCCCTATGGAAAGATGCACGTTGGGTTGGCTGTAAGCAGGTTAGCTGGTGGCAGGCCTTGCCCGTCATGGGACCATGTCCACAGGCCTCACATCAAGGAGGTTCGTTCTCTGTGCCTCCTTGGAAAGAGAACTCAGACCATAACCTCTGAGTACTTGCCAAGGGAAGGTATATTAAGTGTATCGTTGGAGCACTGTGTTCTATGAATGCTCACATTTTCCCATATGTAAAATGTATCATCCCTACCTCTTCAGAGGATACAAGACACATTTTGGAGCCTGCAAAATGAATCTCTCTCTCTCTCTCTCTCTCACACACACACACACACACACACAAAATGAAATGACTTGCTAAGTGGTTTACCAATCTAAGAGTAAAAAACTTGAACCAGGTCCGCAAATGTCCCTATTTATATTCTTATTACTTGAGAGATAAAGAGAGAGAGCAGAGTGGAGGGGCAGAGGGAGAGAAAGTCTTAAGAAGACTTCGCACTAATAGAATTCTCACGTTGGGCTCCCTGCGGGGTTGATCTCGTGACCCTGGGATCACGACCTGAGCCACAACCAAGAGTCAGACAGTGCCACCCAGGTGCCCCCTACTTAACTTATTAAATACTGTGATAAGTTCTAGCTTGACTTGGCTAGATGATGACAACTATCCAGTTATGGGCAACGGCTCACTTTTTGTGCATTTCCCATACAATTTAACTTCAACAAAACAAGAAAGTCTTCCCCTTAAAGCACAATGAATGAGTCAACAATGATGAAAGGTTCAGCATAGGGAATATAATCGACAGTATTGTAATAGTGCGGTATGCCGACAAATGGTAGCTACGCTGAGCACAGCATAACGTATAGAGTTGTGGAGTCACTATGTTGTACTTGAAACTAATGTAAAATTGTGCATCAACTATATTCAAATATTTTAAAAATAATAAACAAATGAATGAATAAAGAGGAAATTATCTAGAGGGTGAGCACAACGAAGGTAAAATGATATTCTCACATACTTAAATAAAACAAAAACCACAACAGTACTCTTCTGAATGTAATAAAAGGTGTTTTTCAAGCAACTTGCAAAGGCTTCTGTTCAAGTACAAGTGTCTGCTCTACCAGAATATAAGGCCATATCAGTGCCTTGAAAAATTTAGGTGAAGATCACTTTTACACACATTTTTAGGTGGAATTGATTGTGAAATGTCTTAACTATAAGGCTTGTTGAATTCTCCAGTTTCAGACTGATTAGTTACTATAAACACCATCATTTTTGTTCTTTTTAAGCAGCTGGGATCTACAGTACTGTCCGAGGAGGCTTTAGCTACAGGATAAGAAAAGCAGCTTTTTTTTTTTTTTTTTTTTAATACTTTGAGCAGTGGCCATTGGCCAATTGAGAAATGGCCGTGATGTGCTTCAAACAAAGTCTTCTGTGGTCACTTCAGCCAGCAGAATGGTGGCTGTGTCAAAGCCGCGGAGACTACCCGCTAAAGGGTGGAAGGAATCAGAAAGTGTCGTGGTGGTAGTTAAAAATGTCTGAGTATCATGGACCTGAAATTACAAACATTAGAGCTGCATGCCTCATTGCATAAATAAAGTGACAGTTTTTATTTCCAAACACCTAATCTCTGGACAGTAAGCCTCTTATAAAATTCTACGACCAAGAGGAGCTCGGCTGAGTTCCAGTGCTGTTTCGGATCCGTTTCATGCAATTGAGCTCCTCTAATTGTCCACCAGAAGGTCTGTAAAAAAGAACAGGAAGTCTTCTGTGGCCAAGACAATTTGTAGCTGTCTGAAAGCATCTAATTCTCAGAAAAGAAGTTCTTTGCAACCATATTAATACCCTCAACAAATATGACTGCATACTTCTCTTCTTATTTGATCAATTTATCTTTGCTTCAGTGGAGACACATTCAAGAATCGTGAGTGGAAAGGCCACAGTTCTTAAAGCTGAAACCTTATGGAGGCCTTCTTTTTCAGCCAAATTCTCCAGAAGCACAGCAAAATATAACTGAGATAACTAGCATGTCATAGGCGTTGATTATACATGTATGCCTTTTCTTATACCTGTGTATTCTGCACAAATGGGAAATAATGCAAATTGTAAAATAATGGTTTAGATTTATCACACGATTACATGAGGGTGATTCAGACTCAGTTATCTTATTAAGAACCAATATCATTTCATAACTAGAGGTCATCAGGAATCACCCCTAGCTATTATACCTATGGTTCCTTTTATAAAAGCCCCAACCTGAATGAATTTCCAATCTCATACATTGCATGAGGGGCTCTATCTTTACTGTATGACGTTCATGAATCAAGTAGCTATGTGATCATTATTACTGGAAACCTGAATCCAGATATCAGAAACTTACTACTAAGGAAACAAAAATTTTCTTAAACCAGCTCAGTCTTCACAAGGTGGTATTATACCATAGTGATCTTAGTGGAGCACCAGATACAGCTACAAAAGAAGTCTGCATTTGAGTCGTGTTACTCTACTCTCAATCAGACATACAGTATTTGAGAGCAACTATTGTTTTTTATTTATTTTTAAATTAACACATAAAGTATTATTTGCCCCAGGGGTACGGGTCTTTGAATTATCAGGCTTGCACATTTCACAGCACTCACCATAGTACATACCCTCCCCAATGTTCAAAACCCAGCCACCTTATCCCTACTCCCCTGCCCCCAAGCAACTCTCAGTTTGTTTCCTGAGATTGAGTCTCTTATGGTTTGTCTCCCTGCCAATCCCATGTTGTTTCATTCTTTCCCTCCCTACCCCCCATGACCCCCAGCCTTCCCTCTCAAATTCCTCATATCAGAGAGATCATATGATAATTGCCTTTCTCTGGTTGACTTATTTTGCTTAGCATGATACCCTCTAGTTCCATCCACATCATTGCAAATGGCATGATTTTGTTTCTTTTGATGGCTGCATAGTATTCCATGGTATGTATGTGGGTGTGGGTGTATATATATGTATATATACACATCACATCTTCTTTATCTATTCATCTGTTGATGGATGCCTAGTTCTTTCCATAGTTTGGCTATTGTGGACATTGCTGCTATAAACATTCAGGTGCACATGCTCCTTTGGATCACTACATTAGTATCTTTTGGGTAAATACCCAGTAGTTTCATTGCTGGGTAGCTCTATTTTCAACTTTTTGAGGAACCTCCATACTATTTTCCAAAGTGGCTGCATCAACTTACATTCCCACCAACAGTGTAGAAGGATTCCCCTTTCTCCACATTCTCACCAACATCTGTCACTTCTTGACTTGTTAATTTTAGCCATTCTGACTGGTGTGAGGTGGTATCTCACTGTGGTTTTGATTTGTATTCCCCTGAAGCCGGGTCATGTTGAGCACTTTTTCATGTGTCTGTTGGCCATTTGGATGTCTTCTTTGCTGAAATGTCTGTTCATGTCTTCTGCTCATTTCTTGATTGGATTATTTGTTCTTTGGGTGTTGAGTTGAAAAGTTCTTTATAGATTTTGGATACTAGCCCTTTATCTGATACATCATTTGCAAATATCTTCTCCCATTCTGTCAGTTGTCTTTTGGTTTTGTTGACTGTTTCCTGTGCTGTGCAAAAGCTTTTGACCTTGATGAGGTCACAATATTTCATTTTGCCCTTACTTCGCTTGCCTTTGGTGATGTTTGTAGGAAGAAACTGTGGCTGAGGTGAAAGAGGTTGCTGCCTGTGTTCTCCTCAAGGATTTTGATGGATTCTTGTCTCACATTGAGGTCTTTCATCCATTTTGCGTCTATTTTTGTGTGTGGTGTAAGGAAATGGTTCAGTTTCATTTTTCTGCATGTGGCTGTCCAATTTTCCCAACACCATTTGTTGAAGAGACTATCTTTTTCTGTCAGACATTCTTTACTGCTTTGTCAAAAATTAGTAAACCATAGAGTTGAGGTTCCATTTCAGGGCTCTCTATTCTGTTCCATTGATCTATGTGTCTAGTACCATACTCTCTTGATGATTATAGCTTTTTAATAGAGCTTGAAGTCTGGAATTGTGATGCCACCAAATTTGGTTTTCTTTTTCAACATTTCTCTGGCTCTTCAGGGTCTTTTCTGGTTCCATATAAATTTTAGAATTATTTGTTCCATTGTTTGGAAAAAATGGATGGTATTTTGATAGGGATTGTGTTAAATGTGTAGATTGCTTTAGGTAGCACAGACGTTTTCACAGTATTTCTTCTTCCAATCCATGAGCATAGAAAGTTTTTCCATTTCTTTCCATCTTCCTCAATTTCTTTCGTGAGTACTTTATAGCTTTCTGAGTACAGATTCTTTGCCTCTTTGGTTAGATTTACTCATAGGTATCGCATGGTTTGGGTGCAATTGTAAATGGGATTGACTCCTTAATTTCTCTTTCTTCTGTCTTGCTTTTAGTGTTTGGGAATGCAACTGATTTTTGCACATTGATTTTATATCCTGACACTTTACTGAATTCCTGTATGAGTTCTAGCCATTTTGGAGTGGAGTCTTTTGGGTTTTCCACATAAAGTATCATATCATCTGCAAAGAGTGAGAGTTTGGCTTCTTCTTTGCCAATTCAGATGTTCTTTATTTCTTTTTGTTGTTTGATTGCTGAGACTAGGACTTCTAGTACTCTGTTGAATCACAGTGGTGACCGAGGACATCCCTGCCATGTTCCTGACCTTAGGGGAAAAGCTCAGCTTTTCCCCATTGAGAATGATATTCACTGTGGATTTTTCACAGATGGCTTTGGTGATATTGAGGTATATAACCTCTATCCTTACACTGTGAAGAGTTTTGATCAAAAAAGGATGCTATACTTTGTCAAATGCTTTTTCAGCATCTGTTGAGAGTATCATATGGTTCTTGTTCTTTGTTTTATTAATGTATTTTATCACATTAATTGATTTGTGGATATTGAACCAGTCTTCCAGCCCAGGAATAAATCTCACTTGGTCGTGGTGAATAATCATTTTAATGTACCGTTGGATCCTATTAACTAGTATTTTGATGAGAATTTTTGTATCCATATTCATCAAGGATATTGGTCTGTAATTTTCCTTTGTGATGGGGTCTTTGATTTTGGAATCAAGGTAATACTGGCCTCATCAAATGAATTTGGAAGTTTTCCTTCCATTTCTATTTTTTTTGGAACAGTTTCAGGAGATTAGGTATTAATTCTTTTTTAAATGTTTGGTAGAATTCCCGGGAAGCTGTCTGGCCCTGGTCTCCTGTTTGTTGGTAGATTTTTGATGACTGCTTCAATCTCCTTACTGGTTATGGGTCTGTTCAGGTTTTCTTTTTCTTTTTCTTCTTTTTTTAAATTTTATTTTATTTTTTCAGTGTTCTAAGATTCATTGCTCTGGTTTTCTATTTCTTCCTGCTTCAGTTCTGGTAGCTTATATGTGTCTAGCAATGTATCCATTTCTTCCAGATTGTCAAATTTGCTGATGTATAGTTGCTCAAAATATGTTCTTATAATTGTTTGTATTTCTTTGGTGTTGGTTGTGATCTTTCCTCTTTCATTCATGATTTTATTAATTTGGGTCCTTTCTCTTTCTTTTTGATAAGTCTAGCCAGGGGTTTATTAATCTTATCAATTCTTTCAAAGAACTAGCTCCTAGTTTCGTTGATTTGTCTTACTGCTCTTTTAGTTTCTATTTCATTGATTTCCGCTCTGATCTTTATTATTTCTCTTCTCCTGCTGGGTGTAGGCTTTCTTTGCTATTCTTTGTCCAGCTCCTTTAAGTGTAGGGTTAGGCTGTGTACTTGAGACCTTTCTTGTTTCTTGAGAAAGTCATATATTGCTATATAATTTCCTTTCAGGACCACTTTGCTGTGTCCCAAATATTTTGAACAGTTGTGTTTTCATTTTCATTTGTTTCCATGAATTTTTTAAATTCTTCTTTAATTTCCTGGTTGACCCATTCAGTCTTAAGTAGGATGCTCTTTAGCCTCCACTTACTTCAGTTCTTTCCAATTTTCCTCTTATGATTGAGTTCCTGTTTCAAAGAATTGTGGTCTGAATATATGTAGGGAAGGTATGCACTAGATTTAGGGTGTATTTTCATCTAGCAGAAGAAATTGTATCCCAAAATTTTAAGGGGGAAAAAAAGTGTTATAAGAAATAAGTTTAAATACAATGAAGGGATAAAATATGACTATAAAAGTGGAATTTTTAAAAGATTTTTAAAAGGTACTGATAAGATAAAAATAGTTAAAAACGTTAAAATAGGAAAGAGGAAATTTTTTAAAAAATAGAATAAGAAAAAAATAGAATTTAAAAATTTTAACTTTAAAAGACTAAAGGGTTATGGGGAAAAAAACCATGAATTCTATGTGTTGTTTTCCCCTAGCTTTGGAGTTCTGCAGTTCTCATAGATTGGTGAACTTGGTCTTGGCTGGATGTTCTTGCTGATCTTCTGAGGGAGGGGCCTGTTGCAGTGATTCTCAGATGTCTTTGCCTGAGGCAGTATTGCACCACCCTTGCCAGGGGTCAGGCTAAGTAATCTGCTTGAGTTCGCTCTCAGTAGCTTTTGTTTCCTGAATGCTTTCTGTACAGCTTTGGAAGACAGGAATGAAAATGGTGACCTTCCAATCTCTGGTCCCATAGGAGCCAAGAGCTTGGGGCCCCACTCCTCAGTGCACCCTCAGAGAAAAGCAGTCAATCCCTCCCATCTCCATGGTCTCTGCAGCACTCTGTACTCACCTGGCCTGTGACCAAGTGTTTCTATCTCTGGCACACAGCCCCGTTTGGAGTCTCCAAACCCAGCAGATTCCTGCAACACGCTCCCACACCACTCCTTCTGGAGGAGGAAGGAGGGGGTCTCCCTGGATCTGTTGCTTGTAGGGTCCCTGCTCAAAGAGCAGCGGTCTGACTGTGACTTGAATCACGGTTTAAGGTAATCCCGAGCTGAGAACTCACTGCTCAGCTCGGTTTCTGCAGCCATCTTCCTCACTCTGGTACATGGGAGCTCTGCCACACTCAGACACCCCTGGTTCTTTCTGTGGCCCGAGTGTCCTGAGATCACACTGTCCCCGACAGGGCTCCACCTCCTGCTTGACCTCTGGAGTGACTTCCCTCAGTGGAGCAGACTTCTAAAAGTTCTGGTTTTGTACTCAGCTGCTCTCTCACTTGTTAGGCGCCAGCCCCTCCCCACCACGGTCTATCTTCCTGGTGTTTTGGATTCACTTCTCCACACATCCTACCTTCCGGAAAGTGGTCGATTTTCTGTTCCTAGAATTGCTGCTCTTCTTCTCTTCAATCTTCTGTTGAGTTTGTAGGTGTTCAGAATGGTTTAGTAAATCTCTAGCTGAACTCCTGATGATATCTCAGTCTCAGACTCCTCTACCATCTTGCTCCACTCACCTCCAGCAACTACTGTTTTTTAAAGCAAGGAACTAAAAGGAAACTGCACAGGATAATGAGAAAGAAGAATGGTATTTTTGTATAAAAATGTATTGTAAAGTAATGACTGAAATATATAAAATTGTTTTGACTAGAGAGAAAAAGATCCTTAATCTTGCCAGTAGATTATAGTATGTAATGTTCCCCAGAAACACCAAGTTGGTGACACTGTGTATCTGAGAATTATCTATTCAAACAGGAAATGAGTTCTCCCCAGATGATTGAAAATCTAGAAAGAATCTCCAAAACTCAATTTTAGCATGGATTTTAATTTTTTACTTCAAACTTTCAATATAATTTATGTACTCTTCATCTTCTAAGGAGTATACAACATAAAAAAAGCAACTTGAAAGAGGCAATTCAAAAGGAATAAAAAATGTAAAATCTAAATAATAAGTCCTAAATTGACCCTATCTTATTTCACATGGGTGTATCTACACTTGGCTTATATTGATAGCTATGGCCCTGTACCACTTCTGAACTCTGTTCACACAACTGCAGTGAAATCCACTGATCAAGGAAACTCAGTCTACAACTGCATTTTAGGATGGACATTGATTATTATCATATGATGTATCTAGAATTTCATTTTCTCATTATTTTTTATCCTCTGATGTTTTTTTAAGATTTTATTTATTTATTTGACAGAGAGAGATCACAGTACACAGAGAGGCAGGCAGAGAGAGAGAGAGAGAAGCAGGCTCCCTGCTGAGCAGAGAGCCCGATGCGGGACTTGATCCCAGGACCCTGAGATCATGACCTGAGCCGAAGGCATCGGCTTAACCCACTGAGCCACCCAGGCGCCCCTATCCTCTGATTTTGATAGAGTCACATGACATTCTTCCTCTTTCACAGTGTCTAAACCCATGCTCCAAAGTATACACATGCAGACATGCACACACACACATACACATACACACACACACACACACACACACACACATTCAGCATACCCATTCATACATGCACAGACACACACGTGCTCACACAGCACACACACACCATACCCACACTCACACTACACATACTTATACACACACTCAAATATAGCATACACACACTCAAATATAGCATACCATCATGCATCATCAATAACCATGCACCCATACTCACAGACACACTCCTGTACTATGCCTAATCATACACACTTATGCAGACACATACCAGCATACCAGACAGACACACACACACACATACACACACATTCATGCACAGAACCCACATATCCATACACACTCAACATACTTAAGAAATAAATATTTAAATACCCAACTGGACACGAGATTATAGTAGTGAACAAAAGAAACCAAAGTTCTTGCCTTCAGGGAGCTTATATCAAGGGTGAAGCAAAAGGGTCATTTGAAGAAAACATGAGTCTTGGACTGGAAGAAAAGGTCTGATGATGCAGTTGGAGACCAAATTCCCTGAGCCCCTTCCCTATCCAACTTCTCCAAAACTCAAGAGGGGTTTTGAGATTCTCATCTGTTTCATTAATTGGTCTAGAAAAAAACCCCACTTCACCTAGAACAATTAAAATGAACTTTAGTTCCTGCTTTAGAAATGCTGATGAATCATTTGAGGATTTGGGGATATGCAAACGGAAAAACCCCAAAGGTTGGTGCCATGTATGGTAACAGACTCATCACCCCAGGGCCTCT
Organism: Mustela nigripes; assembly: GCF_022355385.1. Classification (NCBI taxonomy): domain Eukaryota; kingdom Metazoa; phylum Chordata; class Mammalia; order Carnivora; family Mustelidae; genus Mustela; species Mustela nigripes. The sequence goes on along the minus strand of NC_081559.1, from coordinate 33,545,881 downwards.
GGAACCACCAAGGAGTACAGACTAAAGAAAGCTACAGGCAGGTGAGAGAAAACTACCATTTTTAGGGTCTCCCACACTCCCCACAACTTGATGGAGCTGAACACTCTATATGATATAAAGAAGAAACAACCTATGAAATTCTGTTTTGGATGTTTTATTTTAAGAGATCTTTTATACTTTTAACATACGTCTATTCATTTAATGCAAAGTTGTTTGCTGAGCACTGAAGGTAAAAACATTTCACTTATTTTAACAAAAATCATGAGGCCAAAAGCACGAGTTATTTTTTTCTTCAAGATCCAGGTTTACTGAATGCCCTTGCTTTCCTCCCACCCTTAAAATTGTGACCACACACACACACACACACTCACAGCTTCTAAAAATGGATTAACTTTACCTTCAAGAAATTATTTACACTACGATTAAAATCATGATGCTTTTATAAGTTTTCTCTTCCACTTCAAATTTATTTTAGGAGTATAACAACAACAAAAGACATAATAGAAATAAGCTGGTCAGAATACACAGATGCCCCAACTATTGTTTCCTACAGCGAAATGAAATAGCCTCAAAGTATGAGCTCCACTGATAGAGAGTAATTTAATAGTGCTGGCATTGACAAGCTATCGGAGGGCTGGCTCTTCTCTCCTAGAGATTGAAAGTTTCTCTGTCTTCTTTTACTGTTAGGTAATAAAATTGAAGACACTTTTCTATTATATTTTTGGTATGATGGTCTGCTCCGTGCTTCTAAGTTGGAGAAACTTAATTTCTCTTTATCGTTCTTCCCAGACGGCAACGGTGTCTTGGGATATCCGGACTTTGTACTCCACAGTACCTGAAGACGCAGAGCACAAAGCAGAAAATTTACTGGTGAAAGAGGTAAATGTGAGCTTCCAATCATTTCTTTATAAAGCTCTGTTAAAAGTTGTAATGAGCTCAGTTCAACTTCCTATCATCATTGCCTCCCTTTACTTTTCAACAGAGAATTCCAGATGCTATGATTAATTGATGTCTTCCAGCTGGTGTCACCTGTAGATTCTTTGCATTTTCCTGTTAATCATTTTTCAGTATCTGGTGACTCTTCAAGCTTTGGACTTTTTTTTTTTCTTTTGTTTTTATATTGCTTAAACTCCTCACATTGAGGAATAGTTCTGTATTCTTAATGGAAAAATTTAATTTTATTTTGCTTATCTAGACTGAGTTGTTGGCAAGGCCATAAGATGTGAGAATTTTGGATAACAGAGTTTCTATTTTGAGAGAGAAATATTGGCTCAGTCTGTTAAGTGTCTGACTTCAACATAAGTCATGATATCAGGGTCCTGGGATCGAGTCCCACTTTGGGCTCTCTGCTCAGTGGGGAGCCTTTCTCCCTCTCTCTCCTTGCCCTGCTTATGCTCTCACTATCTCTCTTTCAAATAAATAAATAAAATCTTTTTAAAAAGAGAGAGAAAGATACATCTTTTTTCAGTACTAATTATGGAAATAGTTCATGGTGAAACCCTGTGGTTATGATAAAAATCTGTTGGTATAGCATTTGCTCGCATTCAGATGGTATAAGAGAGACCTACAAAACTGCTTCTTCTTCTAACCAGACCTAGAACGCTTTACGGCAGCTCCTTAGAAGATGTTCCTGGAGTAAATAAATGACGCTAATCCTTCCTTTACAGAAAATGCAATGGGAAAATTTAGCATAGGCCAAACTGAATTCTGACAGAAAATGGTGTATCCCAGTTAGTATTTAATTAAAGCTATATCCCATAGCAAAACCCTTTCTCAGCTCTTAAACATATGTGCATGAATATAAGCTAGCTTTATTAACATACATATTAATATCAATCTGTATTAAACATACATACTTTATATTATACACTTCAGTCCAAATCTTCTGCCATAAATTTATGGGTCTTTTTTTCCAGTTCCATATTTATTTCCCAGAGTTCACACTAAATTACACTACATTCTAAGGAGTTAAAAAAAAGGAAAAAGAACAGAATCAGATAACATCAGGCTATCTGGGTATACTATTTTCGTATTTACTGATAAAAATAATAAATGTGACGTCAGTACCAAAATACTTTGTTTACATTCATCTTAGAGGAAGTTTTAATATCTGGTAGGGCATCACAGTTTAAAAAAGAGTTGACAAATCATTTTTTACACAAAAAAATCAGAACCGCTAAGACAAGGTCTACAAAAGTTCTTCAGCAAATATGTAAATAGGTGCTAACTTGGGATATGAAAAATTTATGATATTGAATTCCTAACTGGGAATATTTAATCAGTGCTTCCTGAATGTTCTTCCCTAAAACATTGCACTTTTATGTAAAGATCTTTAACTTGCTGTTAAATTTATTTCCAGGTACTTTATAGTTTTATTGCAAATATGAGAATTTTTTTTAAAGATTTTATTTTATAGAGCAAGAGAGAGAGAAAGGGATCACAAGCAGGGAGAAAGGGTAAAGGGAGAAGTAGACTCCCCGATGAGCCGGGAGCCCAATGCAGGACTGGATCCCAGGATCCTCGGATCATGACCTGAACCAAAGACAGATGTTTAGCTGACTGAGCCACCAAGGAACCCACAAATGAGAGAATTTCTTTAAAACAAATTCCTTTTCTTACTGTTCATTGCTGATATTTTTGAAAATATATTGACCTTTGAATATGTATCACCAGCTCACTAAATGTCCTTATCTTAATAGTTCTTTTGTAATTTTAGTGGTTTTTTTTTCATTTTTACTTTATTTTTTTGCAGATAGAAAGACACCATTTATGGTTCTTCTTTGATTTTTTAAGTGTGTATGGTATCATCTGCAAACAATTAAAATTTTCTTTGTTCTTGCCTTGTTTTATTATCTGATATCTCTGAAACAATGTTGAATAATAATGCTCATATTGGACATCCTGTCTTAATTTTGATTTTAGAGGGAGGCCTTTAGCATCTTTGATGTTTTAAGAAACTTGGTGTTATGACAGTTCCTGGCATAAAAAAATTGTCTAAGAAGGATCTTTCCTGGTCTCTTTAAGTGCTTCTAAAGATTGTCTTCCCTATAGTATGAAATTTATATGCAGTCTTCTGATATAATAGCTTTATCACTTGAATTTAGCTCTGTAATAAAATTAATAGGTTTCTGTCCTGTGGATTCATATTTGTATTTCTGGTATAAACTTCCTTGTTCAAATTGTATTATTACCTTAATACTTTACTGAATTCAAATTGCTAATATTTTATTTCATACTTTTGCATTTATATTCATGAGTGAAATTAGCTCTAATTTTCTTTCCTCACCTTGGTATTAAACCAATGCTAGCTTTAAAAATCTGCGACACTCTCCAAATTTTTCTATCTTCTGGAATAAACAAATAAATCAGTGAAATGAAAGACAGTATCTAGAAACATATCCAAATACATAGCCAAATAAATATGTAATTATTAAAATAAATATGTAAATTATGTAATAAATTACATAATAAATGACTAACATGGCATTTCAAATTCTCAAATATCTCTCAGGGATAGATAATTTCATGAACACCACTTGGTTATTCATTCTGGATGAAAATAAAGTTAAGGTTCTATCTCACACTAATACAAAAATTAACATCAGGTCAATAAAAACAGTTTAAATTTTAAAAACAAAAATATTAAAACTATAGGAGAACATTTTTAATCAGAAATTTAGGGGAAATGTACAGATTTAAGAAAATAAAATTCTTTCATTTTAATTTTTATACAATTAAAAGTGCCATAAATAAAGCCACAAGAAAATATTTATTTTTTTAAAGATTCTATTTCTCTATTTGACAGACAAAGATCACAAGTAGGCAGAAAGGCAGGCAGAAAAAAATAGAGTACATCTTAAAATGCTGCTAGAATTGGAGGTAACCCAAGTGTCTCTCTTAAAATTGTCTCCAAAAGTTAAAATCCAATTTTATTCTTTAAATCACTCATTAGTTGCCTTAAAGATGACATCAGATTTTATTATTATTACTATTTTACTTTGACAGTGAAGATATGCAGAATGATCAAAATCCCCTATTACTTTGGTTTACGATTCCACTTGCTGGCCTTGTCTGTTCATCATAGAAGCCAATTAAGTTCATCTGATATAGGCCATTCATCACCACTTGTAATAGAACTACTGTGGATTTATAAACATTTCCACAATTTTAGGAAATTTTCATTTCATGGTCTTTTTACCTCTTTCTGTGTACACTGGGTATTTGTCTATTTCTAGGTTTTCAGCAGTCTGCTTTAGGCTGTGAAAAATCACTCACATGAACCAGGGGTTCTTAGTGGTCTGCTGTGGGTCTCTGGTACCTGAGGCTCGGAGACCTTGGATTTCATGGCCAACCTGCTGCAGCCCTTGGCTCTTCACACTTGCTTGTTTTATTATCTGGCATGCCTTCAAGGTGGGGCCAATCAGCTCAAATCCTGAATCTCAAGATGGATTCAGAAAGCCTATCCCCAGTCTCTGCATCTAATCATGGTGTCCAGTTTAGCTACTTTCCCAAGGAAAGGACAACCAACCTGAAAAGAAGACCAGTACAACACTGGAGACCTCTGAAGATATTCTAGGTGTTCTTAGAGGTCTTTAGTTCCATTTTACTTTCATGAATTTCTGTACCACAACTTCCAACGGCCGGCATGACCCCTGTCTTTCTTGTAGTTTTCTGAGAATGTCAACTTTGGGGGAGAAGAGATTGGCCCCCAAATTTGCCTTTGTTTTGTTATTTCTCCCGGCGCAAAGGTTCTCCCCTTTACCTTTGTTCCTACCTTTCAGCTGTTTGCAGCCTGCGGTTATTTCTGCTTTTCTCACTTCTACCCTCGGCCTCTCCTTTCTCCCAAGAACTGCTCCAAGGAGAAGTCAAGTACAGTGTCTTTTACCTTCGTTCCCAGATATCTGCCCAACTTTTCTGTTGCAAGTTTCAGGACCGAACATGTGTCTGGGCAACATGAATGAACCTCACGCTTTTCTCAACTGCATGGATCTAAAGTAGAAAGAGGAAAAGAAGAGAAAGAAGAGGAAGCCTGGGAAGAAATTATCTCTTCCCTGCTAATTTTTCTCCATCACTACCTGTGAGAACTGCCCCAGTTTGCTTGGTTTTAAGGATGGAAATAAAGGAAAGCCTGTACTTCCCGGATAGGAAGAAGACAAACTCCAGCTACAAATATCATGTGATAATAATAGACCATGAGTAGTCAAGCCTGGAGACAGCAAATAAAAAGAAATGGCCACCAGAGAGCTGGGTTAAGACTGAGGAATTATGCTGGCAAGAAGTCTTGATCCCCGTAGATAATAGCAGCTAACCTTTATCGACGACTTCCTTTGTGCCAGATACACTTCTAAGCTCTGTACTTGCAGTGATTATAAACATATGTTGTTGTAGCAGCAGCAATTTGTAACGACGACGGAATTTTTATAGAAAGATTAAGCAAATATTCAGCATCACAGAGCTGGGACAGATCCAGCATCCCTACCCTTGCCATGCAGCCACAGTGGCCTCTGGCCTCTTAACCAGGATGCTAAGTGCCCAGAAGATGCTTTACAACAGCTTCCCTCTGGAAGGACTACGCCCCTCAGTCCCCTTCCTGACAGGCCCACTCATTTTGGCCAGGTAACTCTGATGCCTATAGTTAATGGCTCACACTTCGAGAAACGCTGGTTGGATTTTTGAAACTGGATTAAGCCAGCACTGAAATGAATTCATTGATGTTTTGTAGAAACACGTGTTTCCCTTACAGCCTCTGCTTCATTGCACTCAGCAACCTTTGTGGTCCTCTCTGCACTAAGTGCCCTGTGGCTCCCCACGGGGTGGCGAGGACAAATACTGTGGTTGCTAGGCAGCAAACGGGCATGAATCTAATTTGAACACATCCAGTTCAATACTAATTTTGAATTATCTCTCACTTCGCTCTACCTTGACAATTCTCAGCGTCTTTTGAAAGGCAGCGAGCATTCTTTTCTTTTTTTAATCTGGAATGACTTCATATTTTTAATAGGAGTTTAAATAAAATGAACAGTCTGTCCCTTTTCTGTTTTATCTGTTATTAATTCTCTTCCTTGTCAATTCAATAGAAGTCTAAATATTCCCCAACAAGGTTTATTTCACTAAAGCACTTCACAAAGCTATGATAAATAATCATCAAGCCATCAGTGAACATGGTACATATATGTATACTTTGATATCACATTCTGTGTGATAGGTCTTACTACCTCACTTTACAACCTAGAACACAAGTTCTAGGTTGATTGATTAACTTGTCCCACTTCACACAGAGCCATAATTAAGGCCCTGGTCTCTCTGACCCCCAAGCTCCATGTCCTTACCAATTTGGTTATCTCTGACCCCTTTGAGAAATTCCTTTAAACCACTCATTTAACAGTCTGACCTGATGAGGATATTTTCACTGTTCACAAATGTCCTTCATTTTGATAAACATTTAACTTTCCTGCCTCAGTTTCTTTATCTTTAAATAAGCATATGAATAATTCCAATATTGTGTTTCTAAAAATAAATATAGCAATGATATGAAAACACTTGGAGAATAACAAGTGGGGAGCAGCGTCTTTATCAGATTCTCATAAGTGGCTTAAAATCAACAACTATAACCATTAAAAAAAAAAAATCGGGGCGCCTGGGTGGCTCAGTGGGTTAAGCCGCTGCCTTCGGCTCAGGTCATGATCTCAGGGTCCTGGGATCGAGTCCCACGTCGGGCTCTCTGCTTAGCAGGGAGCCTGCTTCCTCCTCTCTCTGACTGCCTCTCTGCCAGTACTTGTGATCTCTCTCTGTCAAATAAATAAATAAAAAATCTTTAAAAAAAAAAAAAATCATTTCCGTCTTAAAGCAAGCACCACCCCCTCCCACTGGGGATTGGGAGAGCAATTAAAGGGCTCTATAAACAGGATGCAGACTTCTTAAGCAAAACTTCTATGGCAAAGTTTTAATATACACATAAGAATAATATAAAGCCAGTAGCTTAGAAGACTAATTAAAACTAAGCTCTCAGTTGGATCTCTCTTAACAAAGAGAATGAAAGCTGAGAATTGAGAATTGAGATCCTGTGGCCCAATAGGGAGCAATGGTCTAGGGACCACTTCAGCTGAATGACTGAGAGAAATACTGACAAAGTACTTAGCTGTAGCTGGAAAACCCATCTGCTGCAGGAGTAGAATAATGATGAAGTAAGAAGTAAATCACAAATTCAAGAATCCAAGCCCCACTTTGGTCAAGACATATAACACTTGGGGATGTTAAGAGTCATGGAAACATTAAAAGAATAGCAGCAAATATCTATGTCTACATTTATTTGTTTGTTTGTTTGTTTGTTTGTTTGTTTTTGAAGTGTGGAGCCCAGTGCAGGGCTTGAACTTGCAACCCCAAGATCAGGAGCTGAGCTGAGATCAAGAGTTGGGTGCTTAACAGACTGAGCCACCCAGGCACTCCCCATATTTACTTTTATATATGAACACACACATGCATGTGCACACACATGCACACACATACACACACACACAGATTAGGTACTATCCTCATCCAGAAAGTATTAGGTTGTTGGGACAAGGAAAGGTTCAGATTTTAAGTAGGTTCTAGACCAGAAATACTGGCTTCTCTAGGAAGAAAAAAATGATGAAATAAGACCCAAGACTGAACAGGAAATACAAATCAGATTCAAAGCAGATGATAAATGTAAAAATCTCTAAGCTTTGGTAGAAAATCCACACTAAAAACCAACAAAACAAATGGTTGAGATCAGAGAAGAAACCAGTCTCACAGATGCATGGAATGTTCTGCTGAAAGCCAGGTCTGGGGCGCCTGGGTGGCTCAGTTGTTTAAGTGTCTGCGTTTGGCTCAGGTCATGATCCTGGAGTCACGCAATCAAGTCCCATATCAGGCTCCCTGCTTAGTGGGAAGTCTATTTCTTCTTCTGATCCTATTCCCTCTAGTTCTCTCTCTCTCTCTCTCTCAAATAAAATCGGTCTTAAAAAAGAAAAGAAAAGAAATCCAGGTCTGTGGGATGGCCACAGGACACACACACACACACACACACACACACACACACACACAGACTCAGTTCTTAGCTTGCCAATATCCACAGAGATTATCTCAGAAGGGAATATAATGTATAGTATTTCCAATACTTATTTGACCATGAAGAAATTCTGTCCATCTTCCCAAAGTCTTTTAAAAAACATCTTTGAGAAATGCTGATGTGAATCTGAGGGAAGGAGATTATCAGAAACTAGGGACAGAGTACAACTCAACTGAAACAGAATCTTTTAGGTGCTTAAGCGTCTGTCTTCTGCTCAGGTCCTGACGTCAGAGTCCTGGGATTGAGTCCCACCTCTGGGTCCCTGTTGAGGAAGGAGTCTGTCTCTCCCTCTCCCCCTGCTTTGCCCTGCACTGATGCTCGCTCTCTCGCTCTCTCTCTCTCGCTCTCTCTCTCTCTCTCTCCTTCTCTCTATCTGCCCCCATCTCAAATAAATAAGTAAAATCTTAACCAAAAAAAAAAAAGAATCTATTGGGTGAAACTTGACATGCATTTCATTAAGGCAGATGGTGGTGAAGAGAACAGGAATATTAAAGTTCCCAAAAGATCAAATAAGTTATTTCTTTCTTTTCATGGACAAACCTCTTACCATTTGTATGAAAAGTGTCTGAATTTGTCCAGAGGGTAAACTTGGAATGCTAGGACACAATCTCAAATATACCCCACATATCATTGTTCTATGGACTAGGCTTCATACAGCAAATCACAAGTATATACAAGGTTAATTTCCAAGTTTGTAGTAAATAATAATGTTCATAAAGTTCAGAATAGCACCTTTTCCAGCCTTAAAATTTCTCCTCTCAACCCCTTACCTAATTATTGAATTATTATTTTTTTCTTGTCTGAGAAGTAAATGTGAACTCAGTGGCTTAAACAAGCTCCTCCTTTAGAGTTCAGTTGGGTGAAGCTGGTTACTCTGTCTTTACAAAGGGTTAAATTCTTCACATAAAACATTCCTCTCCCACTGATTCATGCTGTTACTATGGATCCCATACAAAGTGTCTGCCGTGAAAGGCCTTGTCCACTGCATGAAAGACTGGACTGGGCTTATTATTCAACAAGATAGCACTTACTAAGTTGTTGATACCGAATGGACATAACACAGTCCTCGAATTTAAGGAGCTCACCACGAGGCAAGAAATAACAGACCCCCCCCCCCATTGGATTTTTCCAATGCAATCTAACGAGGATCCCTGGAGTAGTACCATAAAATAGAGAAACAAGGTCAGGTTGACATGGTAGAAAAAATTAGCCAAAAACACACCAGAGAATGGGTTGGCTTGCTTGTGCAGGGGGATGAATAAGACAGAAGAGAAGCTGGACTCAAAGAAGAGTACTTATTTTAATAGTCCAGCTGGGCTAAAGACCTACACTAACATATGGCAGTGCGATAGTGGTGATAGTAAAGACACGGAATTGAGAGAAGTTAGGGACTGGAAAGAAAGCAAGGAAGAGCAATATGGCAGCGACTACTCCCACATGTCAGCGTGGGGCTATTAGTTGGATAGCTCTGTAGTGATTTAAATAAGACGCTCAGAAGAAAGTAGAGATGGCTCAAGCAGGAAAGGATGAAGCAAATGAGATAATGTCACTGGCAAACATGCATGTAGAGACAGAGATGCCCCGGAGGAAGAGAAATAGGTAGGTCTCAATGTAGGGGGAAAGAAAGGAGGGGAGGGCCGTTGCTCTGCACTTGAAAAGTAGAAGCTTTGAGCCTGCAACAGTTTACCAGGAATGCCATGGGGACTTGTCTGGAGCTGACAAGGTCCAGCTTGGGCTAGGTCCTTGGGCTGGGAAGGTCCTTGGGCTACACTCCCATGCAGGGCACTGGTAACGAGGACCCTGCTTAGGAGGTGGAGATGGAGTGGACAGGGAGATGAAGAAAGTAAGAGGAAATTGATTTCTCAGAATTAAAAAGGAGTCCATAGCAAGCATGAGTCAATGACATAAAATGCCAAAAAGTATCATAAAAGAGAGGACTCACTGGACTTGGCAGTTCTTTTTTTTTTTTTAATGCTATTCTAATTTAATTAATTAACATATAGTATATTATTAGTTTTAGAGTTCGAGTTCAGTGATTCATCAGTTGTGTTCAACACCCCAGTGCTCACCACATCACATGCCCTCCCTAATGCCTGTCACCCAGTTACCCCATCCCCCACCATGTCCCCTCAGCCTGTTTCCTATAGTCAAGAGTCTCCCATGGTTTGTCTCCCTCTCTGATTTCATCTTATTTTATTATCCCCTCCTTTCACCTATGATCCTCTGTTTTGTTTTTTAAAGTCCACATATGAGTGGAATCATATGATAATTCTTTGTCTGACTTATTTCACTTAGCATAATATCTTCTAGTTCCATCCATGTCATTGCCAATGGCAAGATTTCTTTTTGTAATGGCTGAGTAATATTCCATTGTGTGTGTGTACGTAGCTAGATACATAGGTAGATAGATTGATAGATAGATAGCACATCTTCTTTATTCATTCATCTGTCTATGGACAGCTGGGCTCTTTCCATGACTTGGCTATTGTGGACATTGCTGCTATAGACATTGGGGTGCAGGTGGCCCTTCGGATCATTACATTTGTATCTTTGTGGTAAGTACCTAGTAGTGCAATTGCTGGATTGTAGGGTAGCTCTCATAGGCTGTTCTTTAACAGAACATTTTCAGAGGCTGTGAGAGCAACCTGATTACAGTGGGTTAAACTCTGAAAAGATGCGTTATCTTATCAAAGGTGTTAGTACATTGTTATCTCTTTATCTACAAAGCACCTTGAGAGTAAATCCAATAAAAGTACTTGAACTCTTCAGTCAAAATACTCTATGCATACTAAAGTTAAAGATAGCTCAGTAGGCTGTTCCATTATATAATAAAATAGTGCTTGATTTGTTAAGGGAAATTTTATAATTAAATTTTATAATTAAAAATTATAAATTTTTAAATTTTATAATTTTATAATTAAATTGTAAATTTATAATTATAATTTATATTATAAATTATATTTAATATATCTGTTAAAATTAAATTTATATAAATTTATTTATTTATTTAATAATAAATTATAAATTAAATAGAAATTTATTCATGTATAAATTATATAATTTATGCACATATAAAATATAAATGTTAAAATATAAATTTATTTATTTAAAAAATTAATTTTATAAGTTAATTTATAAATTAAAATTAAATTAAATTTGTAATTATAAATTTATAGTTAAAAAATAATACTATCAAATGAGTATAATATCGAGAAAGAAATTTCTTCCTCTGAGGCACCTCTTCTTCCTTTTCCACCATTGGGACCCAGATAGATAGCATTCAACTAATTCAAGATAAAATTATAAATATTCAAGGTAGAAGTTGTATCCTATTGAGAAGAAAAGAAGATATTAAAGAATTTGGATCCCAGACATGGGAAAGAAAATTATGGGGAGAGTTGGATTGGCTATGATTTAAAATGTAATTTATACTGCCCATTTTTTGTTAACTAAAAGAAACATATCTAACTAGAATGAAATGTATCCTGTTTCAAAAAAATAAGGAATTCCATTTCTCACTTTTATAATTAAAATAATTTTATGTGCTTCATGTTTAATTTTGAACTGCATGTTATGGGCATTGATAAAGAAACCATTCTTATAGTCAAAGTGCCTTTGTACTTTATGCAAACTGTTTGAATCTCGTATGTAGGATAAGATGCACTCAAACTTACCCCGAAATAAGAATAAGTGTTTTAATAATGATTTTGGGCTTTTTTTCTTTTTTAACAGTACAAATTAAGTAAAAATGAATGCTGTTTTCTGATTCTGAATCATTAGGCAGCAAAGGGAATGATTCTAATGCATTCATTCACTTTCCACCAGAGCACAGTAAGCATGATTTCCTCACTGTTGAACAACTCCTTTGATAAAGCATCAGAACTACCTGCACAGTTTTAATTACTGAAAACTATCGGGGAAAATGTAACTAAAAAAAAAAATCTCCAGATTAGAAAAAAGCCATAATCCTTTTTTTTCTTTTTTGTTTTTTTAAGATTTTATTTACTTATTTGATAAAGAGAGAGACGACAAGAGAGGGAATACAAGCAGAGGGAGTGGGAGAGGGAGAAGCAGGCTCCCCTTCTAAGCAGGGAGCCCGATGTGGGGCTCAATCCCAGGACCCTGGGATCATGACCTGAGCTGAAGGAAGATGCCTAACGACTGAGCCACCAGGCACTTCTATAATCCTTTCTTAATAAAATTAGTATGAATAAAAAAAATGTTGTTTCTGTATTGAAGAATGGGGTCCTTAGTTCACTGTAAGTCTTTGTTGGAGGTTACGGGACTTTTCATTTTGTCTGTGCCTTTTAAAAGTGAATTTACAAGTTAAGCTCTATTTATTTTGCAACTTCAAGTAATGGGAAAATGAGATCAAAATCTATTACTGTCCTATATTGGACCTAATCTTATTTATGTATAATACTTTTGTTTCTGTCATGGTCAGGGCAAAATGGATCACCCATTTTTTTTTTTTTTACACTGCGTGGATAAAACTAAAGATACTAAACATGCAAAAGTTGATAAAAGTAAATTCAAATGCATTTATTTTTTAGTAGCATTGGGATAAAATGTATAGAAAACCCTGATGAAAACAAAATAAGTTTAAAGACCTTGAAGAAATTTATTGTCTTACTGTCTCATCACCAAAATCCCTAGAATAATAGTCTAGCTTCCAAATATAAAAATCTCTCCTGGTTCTAAATTGGCTTCCTCTTCTACAATAAAAATCATTCCATAATGTTGAGTGACAAGTGGATAGAAACACAGAAGTACAAGTCTGAAACCCTGGCATATAAAAATGTTTAAAATGAACCCATTTTAAGTTTGAACCTAAAAATTCCAATCACATTGAATTACAACCCAGATTTCATGCCTTACATGAAAAGAATGAATCTGATCATAATATTACAAAGGTTTTTAGTACTATCCATTATTCATGTCTTGACAAATTTCTTGTGAGATCTCGCTGGGAAATTAGAATATATGTTCCCAGTTCAGGCATAGGTATGATTTATGAAAGTTCAATTTTACAGTTTGCTCAACTGCCTTAATACAACACAGTTTAAAAAAACAAACCAAGTATTTTGATTCGCTTCCAATTTAGATAACAATTTAGGCTGCTCTATAATTCAAAGTAACATAATAGCTGAGAAATGATTCTCATTTATTTTGGCATTTGATAGGACATTCTGTTTTACATTGTACATGTATATTTATATCCATAGTAACACTGTCTAGTATCAAGCAATATTTTTAAACTCCAGACCCAAAACCCATTATTGTTTGGATTGTACCATGATTTCTGAAACTGAGTCATATCTATATTTACATCGCTTATTTTTGTCCAAACATATTTCCTTCTTTCCCAAGACTGTAGTATAAGTGTTAAAAAAAATCATCGTGTTCTACTTATTTTTGTACAGCAAAAATTAATTATTTCCTCTTAAAGGAATACATAGATGTGATCCAATTAAAGAAAAAAAATACTTTCAGTGCCTTTTCTCTTTTTTTCTAAAATATCAACATATTGAATGACCCCATGTCCTGGTTGCAGGAATAGTCTTGTGTTCTACCTGTGAGCCTGACTAATAGCTCCTTCTCTCATTTTGTAGTGTCTCAGTGTGGACAATAAATTATCCAGCCACTCTTTCAGTACATAATTTGCCTAAATTCACATAATTTCATGATGTTACATTTTCAACATTTATACAATAAGAATAATTACTTCTAAATTTAATAAAGACTGGCATGAATGTGAAATTACCACCATCATTTTACAAATACAGAATTAATCCCAGTGGTGACTCAGGTTCAAAACTAATACTTTTTGTGGTTACATACATCTTTCTGGCAAGATACTGGCCGTGTGATTAAATAAACCTCTATCTCCAGAAAGAAAAAGAATTCGGCATCTGAAAAGCCATTTATTACCTGCTTATTCCTCTATAGCCAGAATCTAATAATCAGCCCTTTTAAGAGATGGACAAATTATGTTGCCAAACCCAAATTGCTATTTGAGGTAAGTAACATGATTTGAATTGATTCTGATGATTCTCTAAAGAGAAGAGGAAAGGAAAAATTGAAATATTTTCTTTATAGTATTTTAGGGTGTCCTTTACAATTGCTCAATCTTTTCTAAAGTATTTAGATTTTTAGAACTTTCACAGTGTCATGTTTAGTTGTTTCTAAAAGAAAAAAGGATATAGGTAATACATTCGTTCAAACAAATATTGAACGTCCACTATAAATAAAAATGCCATGCTAGAGATGATACGTCCCCTGGTCTTTCAGCTGGAGGGTAACCTCAATTACTAGAGCTCACAGTACAAAGTCAGGACCTTGATGCTTTCAGTTCACAGACAACCCCATCGCCACTCCAGTGGAATGATGGATTTGGGAGCCTCATGAAGAGTATGATTCAGTGGATCTCATGTGTGACCCAGGAATCTGCATTTTAATTAACAATCCCTAATAACTAATGAACACAATGCACTTTAGGAAGCATTATCGTAATGGCATAAAAGCCTTCGAGCATGTTGACCTAGCTCAGCTTTTTTGTGTCTGAACGCATAACAGCAGAGATAGCAAGCATAAAAGCTGAACAGGCAAACATAATAAATTAATAAAATGTGAATTGGGGCATTGCTGTTTAGAAAAATTTACCAGCTCAGCACACATTTGCCGGATATTCAGTCTTCCTCTTTGAAGTAGGTGTTGGCAGTCTGCAAGGATAAGGAGTTGGCATTTTGAAACCCGTGTCGTGGGCTAGGGAGTTAGTAAAGGGGAAATGGAACACTTGCTGTAACAAGCAGAGTGGTAGCCTGGAACTTTGAATTTGCAACAGGTCCTTTCAGCTTAGTTTTTGGACAAAGAGGGGTTGTAGTCATGATTAAAATAGTTCTTAATGAGAATGACTGTTTGGGCTGGAACAAAGAATAGAGAATAATTTTCTATGCATAACATTTCCAAAATGCCATTACTATGCAGGAGAAACATTTATGTGTTTGTAAAATGCACTAGCTGTCTCAGAATCCAAGAAATCACAGAATTAGAAGGATTTTTAAGGATCATCTACTCCACCCTCTCCCAGTCTTCATCTGCCCACCATCAGATATGTGAAACATAGCAAATAAATTCAGAAGGAATTTGGTTAAAGCAGACTTCTTTGATAATCAGAGTTAATATATCTCTCCAAAACTGTACATCATAGATCAAGAAAAACTAGATGCTTTATCAACTCTTGTGAATGTGAATTTTACACTGAGTCAAACATGCTGGGAAAACTGGTTATTTTCAAAGCAAGTATTTATTAAGTACTTAACCTATGTTAGATGCTTTATGGGAAGTTTCTTATTAGATCCTTATGAAGTTGGTATTATTTAGGCAGATAAAGAAATTGAGAGATACTAAGTTACTTAATTGAAATCCCACAGCTAACACCAAAATGCAAAACCAGGTCTGTCTGATTCCAAGACAGAAGCAAAAATGCCACACAAACATCTGGAATGATGGTCCACATGTGCCTACAATTCTATCTTGTGTAGGACCTTTGGCAATGATCTGAGCCTCTCCTTGCCTCTGTGATTTATAAAATAGATATAAAATCTCATAGTGATCTCATTAAAATCCTATGTAAAGGGGCACCTGGGTGGCTCAGTGGGTTAGAGCCTCTGCCTTTGGCTCAGGTCATGGGATCGAGCCCCACCTTGGGGTCCCTGCTCAGGCGGAAGCCTGCTTCCTCCTCTCTCTCTGCCTGCTTCTCTGCCTACTTGTGATCTCTCTGTCAAATAAATAAAGTCTTTAAAAAAAAAAATCCTATGTAAAGCACCTAACACCTAATAGTGTGGAATCTAACCATTGGGTGCCACTCCAAACCAGAAAACAAGTACTTCTTTGCTACTATAGTAATATAAGAAAGTTCCACATTCATTTGGGGTTGGTGGGATTCAGGACATACATATCTCAGATTCAGTTAAGCCTGTGACACATTGTGTATCATGGTGACACATTATCATGTGAAATACACATGAAATATACATGTTTATGGGAACTAAACATAGATACTTTCAGTGGTAAGAAAGGGTAATGAGTAAACCAGTGCATCTTTGTCCCATTAAAATCTTCCGATTAGGGAGGGTAGAGATGGATATTATGGGACAGAGATTTCTCAATCCAATCTAATATTCTGGTTGTTCACTAGCTAAATCTGAGATCCTAATAAATGAAATGATTTGACCAAAAGTCACGTTGAAAGTCAATATTAGTAGTTTAGTTCCAGAACAAAAAGAAAGCTGTGTAAATCCCGGTTCAGAGCTGTACCATCAATTTACCTTTTTCTTATAACAAATGCACTTTGTTTGGGCAGGTTTGTTTGTTTGTTTGTTTGTTTGTTTGTTTTTACCAAGAATCCTTAAAATACTTTGAGCACTCTATCCTAAGAAAATAACCACAAATGGGTCAGACTTGGGAGAGGATAGGAAGACCAACTGCATGAACAAATACTCTGAATACTTGTGTTTTTTTTTTAATTTTCATTTTTTATGAAAGACTCATTTTTATTTTAAAAAACCGCATATTTTCTACAATGGCACAAAATTTGTAGAGCTATAATAACCATCTCACTCTGTCCTGTTTTGGAAGACTTTCCTCAAATGCTAACATCTCTGCAGTACCCACCCTAAACATTCTATTAAATTGTCCCCCTTCCCCAATTCTATCTGTACCCCGTTCTGCTTTTTTTCACATGACAGTTGCCATTTTCCAACACATACACAATTTACTTATTTTGTGTTTATTGACCAGCTCTTCACAAGGCATAAGTTTCAAAAGAGCATGCCTTTTTTTCCCTTGTTCACCGATGTATTCACATCACCTGGAACAGCCTAGTAAGCGTTCAGTGATGTTTGCTGAATGAATGAATGACCTCCCAAACTAGGAGACTGGACTAGTAAATTTGGATACGATATTTTATTATACCTATTTAAAATGGTCATAAAATTTAGAAAGCCAATGTAAAAATATATAGAATATGCCATTAAGTGAATTTAAAAAAACAACATTCAAGTTCAAATATACACTCAGAGGGGGACCAGGTAAAACTATATACCAGAAAAAAAAGTTTGAAAGGGAATGCAAAAAAGGAGTAGGTTTTATGCTTTTTGTTTTCCTTTTCTAAATATATTTTGTTGCATTTGGGAGCTATCGCCAGGAATAGGGAAAAGGCAGTAAGAGGAAAAAGAAATGTGATCATGAATGCTCTGTCCCCATGACCGTGGGATGCCTCATGCCCATATGCTCCTTGCCTGAATCCTTGGCATCTTTATCTAAATGAAGATAGAACTTTTTAGCCAAGGAGCCTATCAGGGCTTAATTTTCCTCTTCTTTCCAGAAACATGCGATTTGCAGAATTGGCTCAGGAATCGCAAGTTAAGTGATTTCATTTTAGCCACATAGGTTTAGCTAAATGTTCCCTTTCCCCTCTCCCACCCCCATCTCCTGAATTCCCCTTGCAGTTATCCACGTCCATTTGTCTTGCTGCTTTTCTCCACTACTCTCTACAACGTTCTCCTACTCCAGTCTTGGTCCCAGGTTCATGCCTTGTTTAGCCCCTATCCCCCATTTGCGGGTGCTTCCCGGAACAAATAAAGTCATGGCACCGAGAAAGTTCGAGGCCAGAGAAGTCCAGAGCTGCTGAGGACACCCAACTACTCTCCCCTCGCCCTGCCTTTCTCTGCCTCTTGAGCCAGTTGCCTGCACCCAGTGCTCTCCATCAACCTTTCTGCCGCAACTTCAGGGCCCTTCTCTCCCACTTTCTGTTTCTACAAAGACAGTGACAGTGTTTCCTTTGCTTGTAGCACTTCCACACCCCAAGTGTTTTCTCTCATGCATAACTCCTTGCCTGTCCCCTTCCTGGGCCCAAGAACCATAGATCTTTATTTCTCACATTGCGGGAGACATTGTTCCTCATTTTCTCCACTGGAGGAGACAAGATCTCGTTGTAATCGTCATGTCAGCTGCTGAATCCCCAGGTTCATGTAGTTTTAGAATCAAAAGGAATCTTAAAAGCCACCTAGGGAGGGGTGCCTGGGTGGCTCAGTGGCTTAAGGATCTGATTTTTGATTCCAGTTCAGGTCATGATTACAGGGTCATGAGATCCAGCCCCACTTGGGGCTCCATGCTGGGTGTGGAGTCTGCTTAAGATTCTCTACCTACCACTCCGTCTGCCCCCCCCCCACCCCTCTACCCCTCACCCCCCTTACCTCTCCACCTCAAGCATGTTCTCAAAAAAAAAAAAAGGACACCTAGTGAAACCCCCATTACTATGGTCATTACATTGCTAGGTGCATGGTAGGTATTTGGGAAATATTTGCCATCGGTAAGTACTGGAAAATCATCCATTGACATATCAAGTTTTGATCTTCTTTTTTCATATATATTTATAAAAATCAATGAGTAATCATGGAGAAGGCCAGCCCTGAGAAAACACTGAGGTAAAACTGAAAAACTGATTTCAAATTGACAACACCGCTGACACAGAGAAGAGAAAAGATAAGTTACTGACTCAAGAATGGGCAGAAATGGGCTAAAAGTACAATGAAAAGATTACATAGAAATGTAAGAACTGTTAAATAATGGGAAGTTGCTAAGAAAAGCTGAAAAATGACAGTGCTTGACGTTAGCAATGTATCTGGGATGATTCATGGGGTGATTAAATTAAGCTTTCCTTGATGGCATAAAATAGAATAAATATGTTGAGTAGTTCCTCGTCCAAGAGTCTGGGAAAGGTCCGAGCTCTGTTTCACCTGAAAATACAAAATGGTTATAGTGAGCAAGCCCCTTACCTACCTTAAAATTGCTGACATAGTCACCTTAGTACTACCCCAGAGATTACGAGAACTATATTCGCTGTGCTTTTTGCCAGGGCATCTGATCTTTTTAATGATAATTTTTAATTGTCATTTTTTTTTTCTTTCAGGCTTGTAAATTTTACAGTTCCCAATGGTATGTGGTCAACTACAAATATGAACAGTACTCTGGAGACATCCGACAGTTACCCCGGTAAGAACCTATCAAGAGTATTCCTTGGGTGTTTCCATATACAAAATATGATTTCTGCTTAAGTTCTACCATTGTTTATAAATACATGTGTGTTAATCTAGTGTCCAAGTATATTTCATAAAATTTAAAAATAATTGTGATGATAGAACACTTTATTCAACAACATACAAACATTGTGTTGTATATGCGCAGAATCAATTGTGAGATAGAAATTATTCTTATTTAATTTTTAAACAAAGTCTTACAGTGTCATTATATCACTCTTTTGTGAGCTGTCATTTCAATAGCAGGTGTAACAGGATTAGAAAGGAACAGCTTGGACCAAAACATTTTTCTGACTATATTCTGCATTTAATGTTCAGATTTGCCACTGGTTTCATGTGTTTTCATGCTGTGATATCAAAAGTCATGAAAATAAACAACTTCCACAGAAGTGGTATATGTTTAAGAACAGCAAAAAGGGAAAATAGTTATTTTTTTTTCTGTATTCTGGGGAAAGAAAGTGTTTAGGAGAAGATGTCTTTGTTTTGCACCTGTTCAAATGTCGCCGTCACGGACAAGCTTGCCTGACCTACTCCTGAACTAAAGTAGTCATTTATTCAGGTTCTTTGTCCCCCGGTAAAGCAAAAATCCCCAAAGGGCAGGGACTTTTCTTTGCAGAATCCCCTACAGGCTGAGAGAATTCCTGGCCCATGGTCGGTGTGCAATAACTACTTATTGGATATATAAACTAAGCAAATGGCAAATTTTGAAATACAACGTTCCTGTCTGGGATTGGAGTGGCTCAAGTGAAACTGCAATGAATCGGAATCCCCTAATGCATTGGGTCATCCAACTACAATAACGCAAATAGAGCAGAAAAACACTTAGTCAAAAGGGAAGTTGTTATTAGCCCTTCCGTCAAGTGGATATGTCGAGAAGATACACATTACATCTAACTTTCTAGTGGACACACGGTTTAGATTTGGGCACTATTGGCCCAGATTTCCTCTGCCCCCAGAAACAACTATTCTAGGCTTGGATACTTGGAAAGTCTGCTCTTAACTCCTGAATACAGAATTTGAAGGAGCTACATGGAATAGCTCAAAGAAGGTGCCACCTGAGCTCAAATATGAAGGAACAGGAGCTACCAGCACACGATCTTGGAAAGGAGTCCCAGAGGGAAGAGCAAGGACGGGCACCCTGGCTTGCGAACCAGCATGGTCTCCTGAGCAGAATGGGGAGGCTGGAACTGATGGTTAGAAAAGCTGGAGTAAAACGAAACCGTGGAAGAAGACGAGAGCTGGAAGGTGCTAGAAATGAGCTTGGATTCACTCTCAACACAACAGAAGCCTGGGGAAATTTTAACCTAGTGTGATGCCATCCAGTTTTCTTCTTTAAAAGATCACCTGAGCTACTCTAAGAAAAATGTGATTGTAGCAGTGAGTATACAAAAAGGAAAAAACAAACAAACAAACAAACGCGGAGGGGAAAGGGGCCATTTATTTTTCAGTTGCATTACTAAGAGCAAAACAGTGTTCCTCCAAAATAGCAAAATCTTTTTTTTGCAAACCAGTGAATATTAACTTTAACCAAGTCTCTGAACATCCCTTTAAATTCAGGTCGCTCCTGATAGATAACCTCCTCTAACTTCATGTTGGGAAGGTCCCACCACATGCTAGGCTTTCCTGAGTAATTACTGTATTTGGAATGTCTGCACATTAGTCACACACTTTTTGTAGGCACAACTGAAAAGCAAAGCATTTTTTAACATCGAGACTTCCTCTTTCTAAAAACTGTTAGGAGAAGCGGTTACAGCTTGGAAGCTGAGTCCAAGTGGTTGGAAGACCTTATGTGAATTAAGAGATTGTAGTAAGTGACATTTTACTGCCCTCCTAAGTATATGCCTTCCTGCTGACCTCAGGACTATTGAAATCATTGTTGTTGTTGTTGTTGTTTTTAAGACTTTATTTGTGTATTTGACAGAGAAAGCACAAGCAGGGGGTTAGTGAGAGAGGGAGAAGGAGGCTCCCTATTGAGCAGAGAGCTTGATGCCGAGCTTGATCCCAGGACTCTGGGATCAAGGTTTGTTGAAATCTTCAGTGGCTTTGTCCCCACACACCATGATGACCTCAAGCAAAATAAATAAATGAAAGATTTCACCTTCATGGTATTCATTCTCTATTAAAACAACAGAAGAAACACCTCCCATGACAACACAGCCTAGATATCACCGTCGAATTGGAATTCTCATGGAGCATGAGAAGAAACCTCAGGAGAAATGAGACAAACATAACCGAAATACTGTTGAGAATTTCCCTTAATTGACTAAAGAAAGTGGAAGTCGATACCAAGAAGGGGAAGAATAATATTGCCACAAAATAGGAGATTTTAATGAACTATGTGTATTCAAACTGAAAATAAGAAGTTCCAGAATATTATCCTCACACCTCCCCTGAAATGATGAAGACTGTAACACTGAATAGAAAAATTATTTTCAAAATGATTTTACAAAGCCTAAGCACTCCCTATCAAGGACTACACATATTTAGGTCAGTAGTGGAAACAGATCATTTACTTGGCCTTCGGAGGCTACTAGAAGTAAATCATGTTCATGCCTCCTAGATTAGGATAATTCTCCTATGTCTGCTACCAGTTTAAACTGATCATTTCTTTTTATGAGTTGCTGAGGGTCCAAAATAAAAACTTGCAATTATGGCAGAGTGAAAAGAGAAGCATGTGTTTATATCCCTAATTTTTATTCTTTAAACTTTAAATTATGTTATTATTAATTCTTAAGAACCTCGCTTTTTTAAGTGTCTGTTCATAGGAAGATACTGGAGAGAAATATTATTTCAGGCTAGAGTGTAAAATGTAAGCCTTCACATAAAAAAATCAGCACTGAATTTGGGATTTGCAGGAGACAAGAAAGAAAAAAAAAATACATGATGTCAGAGAAGCCAAGAATATACCATGTGGAAGGGACAATCCTTCAATAAAGGGTGTTGGGAAAACTGGACAGACACGTACAAAAAAATGGAACCAGGCCCTATCTGACACTATCCACAAAAATTAACTCAAAATGGATTAAAGACATGAATATAAGACCTAAAACCATAAAACTCCTAGAAGAAAATATAGGTGGTAAGCTCCTTGACATTCGTCTTGACAAAGAGGTTTTTTGGATCTGACTGCATTCAAGCAAAAATAAACATGTGGGACTACATCAAACTCAAAAACTTCACAGCAGGGGCGCCTGGGTGGCTCAGTGGGTTGAGCCGCTGCCTTCGGCTCAGGTCATGATCTCAGGGTCCTGGGATCGAGTCCCACATCGGGCTCTCTGCTCAGCAGGGAGCCTGCTTCCTCCTCTCTCTCTCTGCCTGCCTCTCTGCCTACTTGTGATCTCTCTCTGTCAAATAAATAAATAAAATCTTTAAAAATAAATAAATAAATAAATAAACAAACTTCACAGCAGCCTGATGATTTACAGACCTGTACCCCTGGGGCAAATAATACATTATATGTTAATAAAAATAACTAAAAAAAAGTCATATCAAAGGAGACCATCAGCATAATGAAAAGGCAATCTACTGAATGGGAGAACATATTTGCAGATCATGTATCAGATAAGGGATTAATATCCAAAATATACAGAAAACTCATACAACTCAATAGCAAAAAATAAAATAATCCAACTAAAAGACAAGCAGAGGACATGAATAGACCTTTTTCCAAGGAAGACAGACAGTGGCCAACCAGTACATGAAGAGTACTCATCATTAGGAAATTCAAGTAATCATCAGGAAAATACAAATCAAAACCACAGTAAAATATCACCCCATATCTATTAGAGTGACTAGTATCAAAAAGACAAGAAATAACAAGTTATAGTGAGGATGTGTCAAAAAGGGAACCCTCATGGACTATTGGTGGGAATGTAAACTGGTGTAGCCATATGCAAAACAGTGTGGAGGTCCCTAAAATATTTAAAAATAGAACTACCATGTGACATAGTAACTCCACTTCTGGGTATTTATCCAAAGAAAATAAAAACACTAATTCAAAAAGATAGGTGCACCCCCATGTTCACTACAGCATTATTTACAATAGCCAAGACATAGAAACAGCCTAAAGATCCATCAATGGATGAATGGACAAATAAAATGTGAGAAAGGTAGTTAGGTAGGTAGATCGATGGGTCAATCACTGAGGTATATGGCCACTATTGTGATCCACAGTTACCAAGAATAAATGCCTGTCCAATTGGTGTTTTGTAAGAAAGAGAAGAATGGGTACATCACGCTGGCAGAAGAGGGCAGAATATGAAGTTTAGAAAGAGAGAGATTAGTGTCAAGGTCAAAGGGAGACTAATAAATAATGAGCATATAGCATAGGACAACCCCTGAGCTCAATGTCAACATTCCAAATACAAGTTTGGTTTTGCTACCTCTCCCTGTTTTTCCTGCACTTTCCTTTATGTTTCCTTGGGATGTTTTGTTAATACTCTCTTCACTGTCCTGCCATTATTTTAAGAATCCTGGAACATTCATGTTTTCTTCTCTGCAGACAGATTACGTGGAGTAACTGCTCTGAAATCAACCTTATGAATCTGCTCTGAATCTCAAGCAATGTGTTGCATCTTGCGGATTGAGAGAGAGAGGGAAGAGTTGTGTTTAGGGACTTTATTTTGCCAAGTGCAAGGAACTACTCTTTGTTCAGGAATGTCAAGATATTGTTAAGGAGAAAAGGGATATTTTGGGGTATGACAGGAAAAATTTCCCACTGGTCTTAAAATAACTCTGTCCTCTGCTACTGGGTCTGTCTTCACATAAACTTGATCTTAACCCAAAGAGGCAGAACAAGTTAACACTAAGGGCAATGGGCCCAGGTATGCTTGAGTATCTTTAAAGCTCTGTAAGAAGGGGAAAGGGGTACAGGTATACCAGCGTCCTTTAGAAGAGAACAATGGCTACAGTCTTGCTTGTTATGCTGATTAAAGCTGGTTTGGATTAATTTATCCTACATACAGGAAGTAGCATTTTGGAAATAGGGCTTCTAATCCCACCTCTTGCCCTGTGTGTTTACGTGAGTAGCTGTTACGGATTTTGCTTTCTTCTCAGTACAACAGTGAGACTAGACTAGACTGTGGAGTTCTGGCATTTGTTTACAAATGTCTGATTACACACATATATAATTTAATAAAAAGCAGTATGCTGTTTAGTACATATTTAGACTTCAGTACAAACGTTCTGTTATCTTAGAAATTTTTGAGCTTTTTCGAACTTGCAGATAAGTCATGGAGGAAGAACGTTATATTATGTATATATGAATATGTTTCTGGAATTTGGAATAATGCACACCCATTTGAGTAAAGTTAATATACATCAATGAACAGACATCTATCACTTGCTTACCATGTGCCAGAAACTATGGTGGAGATAATCTTAGAATACACATTCCCTACCACCGTTCTTTCAAGTTCTGGCTTTTAAATAAGCCTGTTACCATTTACAACTACTTACCTATGGGCTTTGGAATTTTATATCAAGACTGCACAACCCACACAAAATAGATAAATAAATCAGGACTAGGGCTGAAGGAAGACCCCAGATAACATCTTTAATACCCAATACCAACGACTATATACCCCAGAATAGCTTTATTTTTCTTGGTTATTCATTTTGGTAGCAAGTAACTTACATTAATTTGAATTTATGAGATAAATTCACAATAGTAATAAGACCATTTTTAGAAACCTGTTTAACACATTAGAGGTGCATCTTAGGATATCAATCGCCAAAAAATGTGTTTTAGCATCACCAAAATGCCTTCAAAGAACAGTTTTAAATGCTACCATTTTGCATTCTTTCACTATGTCATCTCCTTGGTTACCTTGCCTATTATGATGCAATCAGCAAATGTGTATTGAGCTTCTCTACAGAAGGAAAAGACAAAGCTGAGGGAGGTGTAGGTGGAACTTCAGTGAAGGCCCTGGCTTTAAGAAATATGTCATCTGCCTGCTTCCTCCTCTCTCTCTGCCTGCCTCTCTGCCTCTACTTGTGATCTCTGTCTGTCAAATAAATAAATAAAAATCTTTAAAAATAAGAAACATGTCATCTGGCATGCCTTGGTGGTTCAGTCCATTCAGAGTCCAGCTGTTGGTTTTGGCTCAGGTCCTGATCTCAGGGTCTTGATCTCAAGGTTATGAGATCTAGCCCCGTGTAGGGCTCCAAGCTCAGTGGGGAGTCTGTTTGAGCTCCTCTCTCCCCCTCTCCCTCTGTCCCTCCCAATCATGCGCTTTCAACTCTCTCTCTAAATTAAATAAATCTTTTTTTTAAAAAAAGCAGAAACATGTAATTGGTGGAGGGTAAGACAGGTATGCAAGTAACAGATTTGGGTAAGCATCGCAACAGATGTGTGTCTGGCATCTACAGGAAGAGAGTCCTCATTTGTAGAGTCTAGGATGCCTTTGTGGAAACTACTTTGGGGGCATGAACACTTTTTAGACTACAGTGGAATATTATTTAGCCTTAAAAAGGAATGGAATCCTAATACATGCCATAACATGAATGAACCTTGAAAACATTTTACAGTGAGTGAAATAAGCCAGACATATACTGACACATATGGGATGATTCCACTTGCATCATGTACCCAGAGTAGTCAAATACATAGGGACAGGAAGTAGAACAGTAGTTACCAGGGGTGGGGGAAGGGAGAGATGGGCTGTGGTGAGGATGGTAACAATAATGTGAATGTACTTAGTGCCACTGAACTGGACACTAAACATAGTTAAAATCGTAATTTTCCTATTCTGTACTTTTTACCACACTTGGAAAAAATTCTCTTGTCAGGGAGAGAGACTGTGGCTCTGATCTCAGGCTTTTCCATTTTTAATAATGAGGTCAGTGTTCTTTCTTTGCTCCACCTTGCCCAGCTGTGAGCCGGGAACGGGCATGTTCGGGTCTTTCCCAGGGAAGGTAAAGAATATTTTGGACCCATCTGAATGCGTTGAATCCCTGTGTGAATCCAGTCTGGTAATTTTATGCATGCTTTAATAAAGACTCATTGGTCATGCCCCTTTCTATATAGAATACCATCAACATAGGAAAATATTTGTGATAGGAATAACTGAATGAGCACCCTGGGATTTTTTTCTCAATAGATTCTGAGGTTGCTTCTACACAATATAAATCACCCTGAAAAACAGAAGTGTTCCACGCAAATTCTGCATGTAGGGTTTTCTAGCTAGGTGTCAAGGAGCGCCTGAACCTTGGATACTGTTGATCACCCCTTCATTCAGCCCTGAGTTGTGAAATACAAACAAGCCAAGGGAAGTTTATTTTTGTCTTGTTTCACCATTTATAGTACCAGGTGCACACTCTTGCTGCTGTGGGCTGGTCAGCCTTCCAGTGCTGCCAAGGAAATGAACCAAGGAAATGAACACAATTGTATTCACAGTTGTGAACACAATTCCACGAAGTTAGGTGAGGGTGTTCTTTGGTGGAGACTTCGGTTAGGAGAACAGCGCACCCTAGTGGCCGGAGCACAGACTGGTTCTCAGGAACGTGGTTTTTCAAATGTTCATCTCCATAGCCTTAAGAGGTACCCTTAACATCGCTACTTCATATTCCACTGCAGAATGTGGACGAAGAAAAATAGAAACCACTAAACCTTTAAAACTGTCCTGCTTTCCTTCGTCTCCTTCGAGAAGATATGTGTCAATCTGAATAAATATTAACTCCGTGGTTTGAAAATAAGAGGTTTCTTTGCCTGAAATAAGATGTAATGGTGTAGGGGAAACGTTAATACTTCCAAAGGAAATAGGGCCCTCACTTGATTACGTTATTTTACATAAAAAGCGCAAGAGTTGTTACCCAGGGAATAGTGGAAAACGAAAGCCATGTCTCAAATGACAAATCAGAAACTGTTTGTTTGTTTTTCATACCAGAGCAGAATACAAACCAGAGAAACTTCCTTCACATTCCTTTGAGGTTGACCATGAAGATGCTGATAAGGATGAAGTAAGTACATTGTTGAAAGTGAAATGTTTAAAATGGGAGGATATTTAGTTCCTGTCTTTCACTAGAGCATTTCACATTCTGACCAGATTAACACATTCTGACCAGATTAGCCCTACTTGCATAAGGACTTTTCGTCCAAATGAGTCACATTTGTTTTGAAATGGAACAGGATTATTTAAGATGAACCAACGAGAGAAAGAGGAGGTTCATTTTTAAGTGCAGGGTCTAAGATCTGGGATTCACAAGATTGCAATCATGCCAACGGTGCTTCTTCTCCAGGATACCACCTCCCACTCATCATCTAAGGGTGGAGGGGCAGCGGGAGGAACCGGAGTTTTCAAGTCTGGGTGGCTCTACAAGGGGAATTTCAACAGCACCGTGAACAATACCGTTACTGTTCGGGTAAGGAGACATCAAGACTCATCTTTGTTTCTGCCAGTTTTCTTGACACCCCCTCCTTCGGTCACAGCACAGAGGAGAGTCATTTGCATTAGGTTTATGTTTCGTGTCATATTTTATTTATGAGAAAGGAGGATGCTGTTCTCTAGAACAGTGCCCTAGAAATGTAGCCCTCCTGAAGGAATTGGAAAAATTCTAATTTCTCAAATGGTGCACGGCAATTGGCACTACCTCTGTGTATCTTTTCCTTTATTTAGTCCTTCAAAAAGCGCTACTTCCAGCTGACTCAGTTGCCAGATAACTCCTACATCATGAATTTTTACAAAGATGAAAAAATATCCAAAGAACCCAAAGGCTGCATCTTTTTGGATTCCTGTACAGGTGTGGTACAGGTGAGTGGAAATCCCTCCTCCTCCTTGGGTTTTTTTTTTCCCCCCTCTCAGGTTTTTTAATCACAGTGCATTCATCCAGTCATCAGTCATTCATTCCATAAGAGTTTACAGAGTATCTGATATGACCCAAGAACTGGTCTAGACCTTAGGATTCAGTGGAAATTAAGGCAGCCTCACTTTCTGCTTTCACAAAACTCACTTTCCATAAAAGAAGAAAAACAGAAAATAAGCAAAGAAAAAAATCAACAGAATGGAATCCATTGGTGAAATCTGGAATAAAGTAAATAAATAGAGCTGTGGAAAGGAGAGAGACAAATGGCAAGGTTGGAAAGCAATGTTAATGCTGCAGAAGTGAGGAAAAACATTTTCAAAGAGAAATTATTTGATCTGAAAACTAAAGGATGACTAGGGCAGCAAGTGCAAAGGTCCTGAGGCAAGAGCAAGTTTGGTGTATTCAAGATGGGGGGAAATGACCACCTGTGTAGCTACAGTGTAGAGAGCCACTAAGCTAAAGAATTCAGTAAGATAATATGTAAACCATATAGTTCACTATACTACATAAGTACTATATTATTGGGTAATAATGAGAGAGTAAATTTACAGTGTACACATACATCATCTTCCTTCTGAAGGAGGTTTCCTTCAAAGACAAGGATTATATTGATTCCCAAGAACTTAATTTCAGAAACAAGACACAGTGCTTTTAATAGACAATGCTGTTCTGCGAACTCTTGGTCTTCAAACTGTCTTTCTTAGTATTCAATGTGACGAGGACCACCGTGGCAAAGGAAAGCAGAATAATTCCATAGACCTCTTTGGGACATCTTGCTTTCATTTATTCTTTTTGCTCTGATGAAATAAGTATCCTTATTCCTTCTTGCATAAAAATTAAAGCAACCAAATGTTATAGCAAACTCTTCTTGAATTTCACAGGAAGATACTGGCTCATTGAGCTTGAGGACTGTGTTTCTGGTCCCAGGCCACTAGGAGCAGATCCTTCTCTTCCCACCAAGCCACAGGCATTCACATAGCTTGCTCCATAGTTGGGATCATGTCTTGGATTAATACCAGCGGCGCTTGGATCTGCAGATGCAAAAATGGAGTTTTCTCTAGTCGCTTAGGCCTAGCCTTTTTCTGGATGGTTTATCTTTTAAAATCTGGAATTCCTCCAGAAAGTAATAATGCTGAACTTTAAAAGGAAAGAATTAATTAAGTGTTGCTGAGCACTAGGTTGGAAGTGAAAGATAATTGCATTTTAATGCAGACACCAGCTTTCCATATGGAAAGGGCAATAAGGGTCTAAATGGAGGGTGAAGATCGTTTTCCATTGTTGATCGCAAAGGAAACTCTTTGGCTTTAGAAATATCAAGTAAAACTTGAACAGTAGGTTAAAGATCAATGATTACATTTTATAGACATTGAACTAAAATATTGAAAATTGAATAAATAAAATTTAAATATTTTCTTTTCTATTTTTTCCTTCAAAGCTTGCTCTAGCAAATGCGTTATCATCTTTTAGAAAGTATCACTGTGGGCCAGGCTACATATTAAGCTTGCAGAGATACATATTGATATGATATTTTTCTTCAAAGAATCCTACAACTCCATGTTGTACCTTGGTATTCAAATACCAAGTATTCAAATACCTTGGCATTCAAATCTGACCTTCACTATTGGAACCTCTTCTCCATTTTGTCTTGGGCTGTGGTTCGGTCTCTGTTTAAGTGATGCCTTGGAGCTGGAGAGTGTCTCCTAGGAGAAAATACAGCTTGGGGTTCACACGGGTTTAGCGTTCAAATCCTGGTTTCAGCATTTACTGCTGGAGGCTTTGAGTAAGTTACTCAAGCTCTGAGCTCAGGTTCCTCATCGGTAAAAAGGAAAAAGGATCTAGGAGACAGTGTGTCCTCAGCCATTCTTCCCTAGTCTTTAACTAACGTGATTTCACTCCTTGGTGAGTCACAGGTAGAAACACACCAGGTGAGTTGTAATGCAAGAGAAACTTCATTTGCAGCAAATATGAAGATAATGAGGAATAACTTACAAAGTTGTGACTCCCCAGCAAGGATGAGTGGGTTTACTTTATTTAAGCTTAGGCTGAATGTTAGAAAGGAGAGCCTTGTCAATGTAGAGACAGATATAAGATCATGCAAGTGTCATAAGGGAACATGCCTCTACAAACAATGTATGTTATGTAAATGACATTATGCATTATGTAACTAATACATATTATATATGTAATGCATATATTACAATTACATAAAATGTAATTACATATTACATAAATTACATAAAACAATACATATTACAATGCATAATACAATTATGTAAATATAAATATACATTTTAATATTATAATGAGGAAGAAGTAGTTGTCGGTTACTCTAGGTCACTCCAAGGTCCATCTGCACAGGGGGGGTTGGGGGGTCAAGCTCAAACTGGTCTGTGCTTTTTGGGCTCCAGGAGTTCTTCATACAGGCAGCTACTACTTGTGGAGTTGTCTTGGCTTCCATCATGGGATGCTGTGTCCTTCAGGTCTTTTGCCTGAGTTAAGAGATGCCAGAAAAAGGAGCTTAAGGAAAAATGTGGGACAAGGTCAGGGGTATGAGCAAGTGAGCAGTGAAGGTCAGATCTGGCTGGTGATAGTCTTTTCTTTAAGTATAAAGGTCACAACTTTGAGAGATAGTCACTCAATGGTGGAAAGGCCTTCCTAGAAAAACTCAATTCACCTTCCTGAAATTTCTACCTAAATATGCTTACTTATTCATTTATTTTTTGTTCATTCATTCACTCATTAAACAAATTTATTTAGTCCCTCTGACATACTAGGAACTCTGCTCAAGCATTGCGAATTTTCTGCTGAAGTCATAATCAGAGAGAGACACAGGCTCATTCCTAACTTATACAGTGTCACAAAAGCTATAAAGGGCACCTACTGTTAATTGTTCTAGGAGCACATAAGAGTAATGAACTCTTTTGGGTCAGCCAGGGGGATTCCTCAAGTAGATTTTACACATTAAAGCACAAATGAATAATCCTACTTCATTTTCCAGGAGAGAGCCATTCAAATATTGGGAACATCCATTACATCTTTTAGAGTTCAGCTCTATACCTCCTCGTTTCTATTCCTCTTTATTAAGACCTTGTAGCCTTTTGTAGGGGGAGGACCTCCAGCTTCTTTAGATCACTTTGGGAAGATAGACATCTGGGTTACTTATCCCCTTGTATCTGGATCCTGGTTCTTACATATTTGCTTATAGCTCTTTTTGACTTAGGAGTTCTTACAACTGAAAGGAAGATTCTCAATGATGCACTCACTGCAAGTTTAGTCATTGCTATCACAAGCTCTCAGGTACAAAACGTCCCTGAAGATGAAACACATACACACAAAAACACAGAACAAATGAATAATAGAATGAGTCAGACTTATTTTGTCAAGAATCATAATCCATTTCCCTTGAATAAAATAGAAAAGAGGAACAAAGACCTTACCTCAGAAGTGATACCTACCATCTGTCATTCTAAGAAAGTCCAGACTCCTAAGAGTCTTAGTAAAACAAGCCATTTTCATTTGTTTCATTCACACTCAATCTATATCATTGTGTTCTACGAATAGCCCTTGGAATTCTGAGAAATATATTTTAAGGGTGACATCAAGTAGAGAAAGACTCGTAACCAGTAAATCTCTCAGAGATTTTTGGTGACGTTTATGAGTGGAAATTTTCTGGATCCTAGTTAAAAAAGAAAAAAAAATAACAGTAGTTTTCCACTGTATAATATCATCAAACAGTAATATTAGATCTGTTTATATGCTGTGCATTCCCAATCTGGAGCAGAACTTCCAGTTTTTGCTGCTTCCATTCTGATCTGATATGAAGGGATATTCAAGCCTCTGTGATCTTATCGTGTTCCTTCAAAGTCTTCATACTCATTCATCTACTGGCCTACCCATCCATCCACTCAAGGTCCTACAGTTATGGAAGAAAATGAATGAATAGTCCAAGAATTCCATCTGCTAGGTTTCCTACCTCAACATTAATAATGACTGATGTCACTTGACACAGGCTTAAATGGGACTGAGGCTGCCAAACACTGCTCCTTTCCTCCCAGTGCTGAATCTGCCACTTGTGGATATAGATTCCAAGACAATTGCCTTGAGTCCCCTGGGTGGCTCAGTCAGTTAAGCATCCAGTTCTTGGTTTTGTGTCAGGTCATGATCCCAAGGTCATGAGATCAAGCCCTGTGTAGGGCTCTGCACTTAGTGCAGAGTCTGCTTGAGATTCTCCCCCTCTCCCTCCCCTTCTGTCCCTCCCCCAACTCACACACACATGTGCTCTCTCTCTCTGTCTGTCTCTCAAATAAATAAATAAATGAAATCTTAATTTAAAAAAAAAAAGACAATGGCCTCATGGGCTTGACCAAAGTCTAGAAACTCAGATCCATTCTGCAGCTCAGACAGCCCGCCACACGAGGGAAGTAGGTCAAGGTGCACGCAACAGGGCACAGCGTGGACTGTGCAGATCTATATTGGGCTCGTCCACAGAAAGGGAATCAAATTAGGAGGGGAAAATGGAGTGTACCTGCCAAGGGAAACAAATCTAGAAACTACGTATGACCTATAAACCTCCCATTAACAAAGTCAGGCTCTGCAGAACATCATTTCCGATGAAAACAATAAAAACCAGAATGACACTTATACTTTTCTTCATCTATATGCTATTTGACAACAGTTGATGAAACATGCATGGTTATTATCCCACTGGATTAAAATAAAACTCACGGAGCTAGAGTGGCTTTCCCAAACCACAGAGCTAGTAAATGGAAAAATTAGGTTTGAAGTAGAGGAACGTCCAAAAGCACCAAAAGATGCCCAAGGGGGCACCTGGGTGGCTCAGTCATTAGGCATCTGCCTTCGGATCAGATCAGATCCAATCCGATCTGATCTGTGGGGCTGATCATCGAGCCCCACATTGGTCTACCTGCTCAACAGAAAGTCTGCTTCTCCCACTCCTACTCCCCCTCCTATGTTCCTTCACTTGCTGTCTCTCTCTCTGTGTGTGTCAAATAAATAAATAAAATCTTTTAAAAAAAAATTAGGATGCCCAAGGAAATGGTCAGTCATCCTACATCATGTGGGCATGCCTGCATACATACATCTATTTTCCTGCAAGCCACATAGACAGAAGAAACACTAAAAAGATAAGCTCATGCATCATTTTAAGCCATGAGGTTTAAATGCAGGGTTTATTTCAGCAAATATATATTGAAAATTTTGCTGTGCAAGGCATTGTGGGAAAGCCAAATATGGATCAAATGCAGCTCTTGTCTTCAAAGAGCTCCCAGCCTATGGGAGAGGATGTGCAAGAAAAGAAAAAAGAAATACACACATGCAGATACAGAGAGGGACATATCTCAATAGATTCTGAAAACATATGCAAGAATATAAATTGCATGTATCATGGCATGAGGCTTTATGATGTTATATATAGTCATATACATATATGTAAAGTATGCTGTATTTCTGCTTATTTGTTTACTGGCATTCTATAACACTAGTATGTAAGTTCAGTGAGGGCAAGTGCTTTACTTGAAATTTTCTAACACTATGTCTCTGGTACATAGAAGGTGCCTAGTGCATTTTTGTTGAGTGAAATTAAATTAATAAACATGCAGAGAATGGGAAAGATTCTATAAATGGTATCCACCAACCCCAGTAACCTGTATGTGACATATGTGTTTCTTTTTAAAACCGTTCTTTTCTTCCTGCAAAATTCTGCAGAAGTTGCTAGTAACACATTGGAACAACGGCATGATGGAGTATTTTGTTTGGATAACTTCCTTTGACATTTGGTTCTCCATCGCCTTTGGTGGCTCTGTTGGAGTATCTATTCTGGAACCTTTCCAGATGAATATTGCAGAAACAGTGTGCTACCACTCATGAGACACATCAGAGCGTGTTAGGGCATATTCGCAGTTTCCTGTTCTTTTTTTTTTTTTTTCCTTTAAAGATTTTATTTAGTTGACAGAGATCACAAGTAGGCAGAGAGGCAGGCAGAGAGACAGAGGGGGAAGCAGGCTACCTGCTGAGCAGAGAGCCGATGCGGGACTCAATCCTAGGACCCCAAGATCATGATCTGAGCTGAAGACAGAGGCTTTCACCCACTGAGCCACCCAAGCGCCCCAGTTTCCTGATCTTTATCAAGCTGTGTAGATGGACTGTGGTGGGCTTGAGTACACAAAGTAGTTGCATCTACCACAAAGGACACTGTTTTCAGGGATACAGGAAAACTGGGGGAAGAACAAAAAGAACGTGAGTATTTCTGGATTACCGCTGTAATGACGTAACAGTTGCATTTTGAGATTATTAAACTGTCTCAAGGATTTTCTATTTTTGTCCATTCTTTTTTGTTATTTTGTATGCCATTATCTTAGAGATCACAGAGAGTGAGATAGGAAACCACTTAGGGCATCATAATCTTCCCCAGCATAAACTCCTCTACATTGCAAGTAAGTAGTTCGATTTTGCCCTAAATAGAAAAAGATGATTTGGGTTTTGAGCAGCTGCAAATGGAATATTTATTTCACTAATAAAAATCTCTTTTTGAAAAACAAGGGCTTGGGGCGCCTGGGTGGTTCAGTGGGTTAAGCCTCTGCCTTCAGCTCAGGTCATGATCCCAGGGTCCTGGGATCGAGCCCCACTCGATCAGGCTCTCTGCTCAGTGGGGAGCCTGCTTCCACCTCTCTCTCTCTGCCTGCCTCTCTGCTACTTGTGATCTCTCCCTCTGTCAAATAAATAAGTAAAATCTTAAAAAAAAAAAAAAAGAAGAAGAAGAAGAAGAAAGGAAGAAGAAGAAAAACAAGGGCTTGTTAGACTTTGCTCAAATTTTTACAAAATTTTTTTTTTTAAGATTTTATTTATTTATTTGACAGACAGAGATCACAAGTAGGCAGAGAGGCAGGCAGAGAGAGAGGAGGAAGCAGGCTCTCTGCTGAGCAGAGAGCCCGATGCGGGGCTCGATCCCAGGACCCTGGGATCATGACCTGAGCCGAAAGCAGAGGCTTTAACCCACTGAGCCACCCAGGCGCCCCCAAAATATTTTTTAAAATATTGCTGAAGTTGGCAACCATAATCAATTTTTTTGAAATACAGAATGCCATTTAGAAAATCAAGTTCTGTCCACGTTTTGTCATGTTTTCTATCTAGAATTCTTTTAGTTCCTTGTCATCTGCATTTGAAAGCAGGTTGCAACTCAATCCATTTTAATTAATATAATTAATGTAAACGTTTTTACATAGCTTTGCATCTCCCTGTCCACATTACTTACAGCATGAGATTAATTAAGCAGATTCTTTCATGTGTTTGTTTTCAAGACAACACTGAGATTTGCTTGCATTTTGCTGTACTTAGCAATATTCTAGCCAAAGCCATGTCCTGAACTCTGAGCATTCTGACTTCTTTCTCTTCTTGTTGTTTTGTAAAGGAAAACTGTGTCTTCTTTTATACTTGCTCTCAGCCAAGTTGTCTTTGCCCTTAGACCTTCTGTGTGGGTGCAGAATGCACATAGCTTTATGGACTTCCTTCATCAGAACTCCAGACACGTGTGG
Source organism: Mustela nigripes (assembly GCF_022355385.1). NCBI lineage: Eukaryota > Metazoa > Chordata > Mammalia > Carnivora > Mustelidae > Mustela > Mustela nigripes. The sequence continues at coordinate 33,510,335 of NC_081559.1, read as the reverse complement.
CAGGGTGTGCAGAGGGAGTCTGCCCACACCACCTGCGAAGACCGTAGCTTCTAAGAATTGGCATTCTGAAAGAAGCTGTCTAAATGTTTGCTTTTGCACACTAAACTCTAGGGCCATAACTGTCTTTCTGGCAACCTCCACTGTGTTTACACTACAACCAAAATGATCTAAAAATGCATCTCTGGCCTTTTATCAGTCAAAGTCAGCCTGTCTTCTGCTCTTACAGAACCCAGAGGGTCCTAGGAGAATAGCAGTATTCTCATGTTGCAATAGGATTCCTGTTCTCAAGAAGAATTTTTATACCTTCATTTTATACCTCATCTTCAACACATTCACAGATCTTCCAATTTCACATTTGTGTAATTCACTGGTTGTCTCCCCTGTTCTGGCAGGGTAGAGACTGTCTGTTTTTGTCCAGCACAACCCATGAACCCGATAGACAGCACTTTATGAATGAATGCTATCACAGCACTGAGCACTGAGGGTAACCAGCCAGCCTCTGCCCTTCTCCAGCTCACAGACTATTAAAAGAGCCAGCCAGCAAGTGAGTCATTACAAGGCAAAGAGATAATAATACTTGAAGATAATACAGAAAAGCATGAGCTGGAGCCAAGAGTTTGTCCTTGAAAGAATCTAGAAAGTGGCACTTAAGCTATGAAGTTCTACAGTGAGAATCACTGCTACTTTTTAAGCTAATTCTTTCTCCTTCGGGGCCTGAATTTTTTATTTTCTTGAGCCATATGTGTTCCTCCTGTCTGTTCTCAGCATGTAGAGAATCTATGAGATCCCAGGCCATGACCGTTTGGTATGCCCTTGGTTTGCCAAGGAGGGGGCAGGGAAGGAGAATAGCATCTTGGCTCCTGGGTAACCTCAGTAGGTATTAGAGTACATAGAGGTCATTTCCCTTCTCTGCCACTTGTTACCTGCAGAATCCCAAACACATTTTAACTTATCTCCCCAAGTCTCCATATCATTCTATGTTAAATGGAATAATACAATTTGTCTCACAGAGTTGTTACAGGACTAAGTGGAATAATGGCTGTGAATGCCCAGCATGGTACCTGGCATCTAGATAACCAGTGTTTAGTAAGTGTCATATTTGTGGTAGTAATCATGATACTGTGGAAGTGGAAGGGAACAAGTTATTTTAGGATAGTCTCTGAGAACATTGCAAAGAAGATATTAACAGAAGGTTATTAAAAATTGTTTTTTTCTTGCCACCAAGAATTATCAAAAAGAATTTTTTACTTTGATATTTAGCCATAATCTCACAGTATGGCAATACTCTCATCTTACTATTCGTCTCCTGTTTATATTTTACTTGGTTATGTAGCCTTCACTCAGTTAAAATTGTGGGTGCCCTAATGGTTTCCTAGCAGTATGGGTAAGAGATCATTACCTGTATCAGAATTACCTGAAAGTGAATTAGAAATGGACTAGGAAAGTGCTCTTGTAATTTGCTCCTGTATTCCCTCCACTCTCAGTGGGCTTCTCCCGTTGGAACAGTTGACTCTTTTGGCAGATTTCAACTTGGATGCCCCTTCCAGGGAAGAAGTAGCTACTCAGAAGTCTGAAGTAGCTACTCAACCCCTTAGCCCATTTTCATTCTCTGAACAGCACAGATCTCTGTTTTCCAGTTTGTTTATTCCTTTCATTCACTGTTCCCTACAAATGTCAGTTCCCCAAGAAGAGGAACCAATCCTATTCCATTATAAAAGGTGACTATTTTGAGCCCACTTGGTCCTGAACCCTCCTCTACAATAGCACAGGGTATAATGGTGAGCAGAACCGGCCCTGCCCTCCTACATGCAGCCATGAGGGAAACACATGTTGGTCAAAACAGACAAATGAAAATGAGTTAGTATATCATTCCAAATTGGACTAAGTGCCCTGGAAGACAAGAACCTTGTCCTAACAGAGGAATTTGGGAAGGTTTACTTGAGGAAGTATAACTTCATTTGAGATCCGAAGAGTGACTACGATTACCCTGAGTAGATGAGGGGCAAACATGGTGCTGATTGTGTGCAAGCATACGCATAGGGGAGGGGCTGCTTCGGGCCTTGTGACAGCAACACAGCTTGTGACAGGAGCACATTCAGGAACTAGAGCAAAGCCTCATGGGTTCATCACCAAAGGCGAAGTAGAGATGTGAGGTTGGAGAAAAATCTGGAGATTGATGGAAAAGCCAGAGCCACAGAAGGAAATGGAGTGCCCTGTCACGTGGATGTCATGTCTTTTATTTTTTTTTTTTTAATTTTTTATTTTTTATAAACATATATTTTTATCCCCAGGGGTACAGGTCTGTGAATCACCAGGTTTACACACTTCACAGCACTCACCAAATCACATACCCTCCCCAATGTCCAGATGTCATGTCTTTTAAAGCCATTGGACCAGATGAGAGAGAAAAGGAGTCTGAGGCAAAGCCAAAGTCAGAATTAAATGTCACCAAGTTAAGGAAGAGCCAGTAAAGATGACCGAAAGTGGTGGCCAGTGAAAAAGAAAGAAAACCAGAATTGAGTGTGGTCATGAAAACCAGACACAGACGGATTTCAAGAAGGAGCAATTGGCCACCATGTTAATTCAACTGAAAAGTCAGGAAGATGCAAAGAAAGGAATGTCCCTTGGATAATATAGCAGCATAGAATTTGTTAATGACCATGACAAGTGCTGTCATGGGGTATGACAGGGCCAGAAGCCCAAATGGAGTGAGTAGTGGACAGAACACAGGAATGAAGAAGTGAAGGTAGAAACTCAAATCAACCATCTGAAGTTTAGAGTATATTCCCACAGGTATCGGAAGAAGAAATTTTGAAGCACCATGCTCATCCAATCAACAAAAACCTAAATAAAATATCTATCTGTATAAAAAGCCGTGAAAAATAACAAACAAAACAATTCATACCTAGCCAAATTTTTCTCTTGATCTTTATGTTACTCTCCTGCCTGGAACCGCTTTGGAAGCGTGACCCCATAAAAAAAGGTCTTTCACTCTCTAAGACTTATTATCTTGTGTTTTTTCTTTCTTTCTTTCTTTTTATACCACAGAATAACAGATTAAGAAAATATGCCTTTGAATTGAAAATGAATGACCTAACCTATTTTGTCCTGGCGGCGGAAACAGAGTCAGATATGGATGAATGGATCCACACCCTGAACCGCATCCTGCAAATCAGTCCCGAGGGGCCCTCTCAGGGGAGGAGAAGCACAGAGCTTGCAGAACTGGGGCTGGGTGAGAGCAGATGCCTCCACTTCTACTTCCCTTCCTTTGTAAAGTGTGACCCATGCATCTGCCTTCATTTAAACTGCTAGTAACTGTGGTAGTTGTCAGGTCCCGCTTATCCATCCCTGAGCTATTTGCTCCAGAAAATCACACCTAAATCTTGACTTTTAGTGAATAGTGAGGGTCACCACACACAGGTATGATTTTGAGTTTACTGGCAATGATTTGAGGATAGAAGTCATTTGTCAGTAGTATTAAAATGTACCCAAGTGTGATGGGAGGTTCATGTAGATGGGGTAGTTGTGTTTCATAGCATTTAATTTAACTGGATTGAATTAACTAAGATGATATTATATAAAGACAAATTTATATTACATCCTTTTAGTTGAAAGATATTTTTAAAAAAAGGAAGAAAGATATCTTTCATGAATGCTTTTTGACCATACTGAGATCAGCTTATATGTGACAGTTCCATAAAGTTTGCACAGTACTCAAGATCTTTATAAGATAAAAAAACTTTTCTTTTTCCCATCCTTATTACATCTTAAGATTCTAATTCATTCTACGCAAAGAAAAGAGAGCAAGAGAGAGGAAAGGACAGGGGATGAGAAAGGTAGAAAAACAGGTCTCTCCCTGCGTCGTAGACATGTGACCTATGAAAGACAAATTTACCTTCAGAGTTGGTTGCTCCTCCCAAAGGAAAACTATTTTAAGTCCTTTTGCCCGGCACTGTGGGATGTTAGAAACCAGAGTCTCTAAATTCTAGTAGTCTAAATATCATATGAAAGAGGCATGGGGTCATGAGGAAGAAAACTGAGGTTGACTTTAACACAACTACTATATACTGTGGTGGGTGTTCTACATTCATGATTTACTTAGTAATGATCAACAAGAATATCAATGTTTACAGAATTTTAGAGAGTTTAACTAACCAAAGCTAGAATGCAAGTTTGACATTGATGGCCTGAGAGTCAGAATTATCAAAAATGTATACACGTATAAAACATTTCAGTATGCATTGATGAGGTAAGCCATGACAACCCCAGGTATAAAGGTAGTATTAGAAGGATCAAGAGTTCTTATGGGCTCAGGATGGTGTCATGGAAAGAATCCCAAAATGACCATCAGGAGGTCTGATTTCCAGGTCCAGATCTTATAAGTGTATAGAGTCCTACAGCCAAGGTACAATGAAGGCATCTGCTCACTAATATTCACCCCGCATGCAGTTTTGATATGTCACAGCCTAGAGTAATGTATGATTAATAAGTATTACTTGGTAACTTCTCTTGGTGTATCTTTTCAAGATTCGCTGGATAATTCTATAACTTGTGAATGCACGCCAGAGGAAACAGAGTCTTCAGAAAACAGCCTACACCCAGACTTCGCAAAAGTAATAAAGCTGACATTTTGCTATGCAAATAAATTTGAATTACTTATTAGTTATTGCTTTCGTGAAAAAGATGGAAATGCTGTATTTTAAGATTTAGACTAAGACAAACAACACTTAAAAGCATGTTTTGATAAGATTTGCTGAGTGTTGATGGAGGATATTAAAACAGTGTAATAATAAGGAACAATTTCTTGCCCATGTGGATGGGGCCGAGCTGTAAGTATCTGGATACTTAGCTACCAAGAGCTAACACAGTTTTCTCCGTAGTACCTCACAGAAACTGAAGAGACTGTCAAAACAACTCGAAATATGGAGAGGCTAAATCTGTTCTCACTGGATCCAGATATAGATGTAAGTCAGAATTCTTTCTAAGCAGATGTGAACTTGATCCACACACGTGTGTGTTATGATTAAGAATTCTTTTATTTTCTGTGATGGGTGTTCGTTGAGAAAGACCTTCAACATTTTCTTTCAGACCTTGAAACTTCAGAAAAAAGACCTTTTAGAACCTGACTCTGTGATCAAACCGTTTGAAGAAAAAGCTGCCAAGAGAATCATGATCATTTGTAAAGCTCTCAACTTAAATCTTCAGGGTTGTGTTACGGAGAATGAGAATGATCCGATCACGAATGTAAGTTTCCTCCTGTTACATCCTATAAGGATCAGCCAACATCACACCCACTGTGCCCAAAATCTTTTCTGTTGCTGATAATTCCAGGCACTGAGTTCATACCCTCTGTTCTCTGAAGGAGTATGAGTGACAGTATTTTCCACATCAGGAAAGTGCACAAATTCTGAAGTGGAGTTGTGAAAATATTCCCATAAAACGTTCTTTTTGCTTTAAAGAAGAAGCATCAAAGGGATTTCATTTTAGGGCCCTTTCAATTAAATCACGCAGTGGTTCACAGTTTCCTATGATATTATTTGTACTTGAGATGTTTTTTTTTTTTTTAAGATTTTATTTATTTATTTGACAGAGAGTGATCACACGTAGGCAGAGAGGCAGGCAGAGAGAGAGAGAGAGAGAGAGAGGAAAGCAGCTCCCTGCTGAGCAGAGAGCCTGATGCAGGACTCTATCCCAGGACCCTGAGATCATGACCTGAGCTGAAGGCAGTGGCCTAACCCACTGAGCCACCCAGGAACCCCTCAAATACATAAATCTTTTTTTAAAAAAAGAAGAAAATAAAAATCACACCTAATCCTACTATCAATAATAATCAGTGTTATTTATTGGCATGTTCCCTTTCATTATTTTGTAATGCTTTCCATTTTAATTTTTCATGAATCATCCTTTAATTATCATCTTTCACCTTAAAGAAGAAAATTTATTTCTAGATCCATGATATGAGCCATATTTGCTTTTAGAAGACAGAACAGATACAAGTTTTCTCTGCTTATTGAGTACATGCAATCCCACACACATCTCTATATGTAGGATGCTTGTTAGTTGTGACTGTGAGTGGCTGGCAGGGGGGATAAACTCTTCCAGGAAACTTTCATACCTGCTGCCCTTGGGTCTACAGGCAACACACGAATCCTCTGAGCTTTCTTTACCCTGTGTTAGCGGGAAAAGCTATGGACCTCAGATTTAATGAGGAGAACCAAGGGACCTGTGCCTCTTTGGGGTCAGAATGGCCGACCTTCTCCCTGATGAGTTCTGCCATGCTGGGCAAGTGGCTTGCCCTAACCCTTGTCTTCTGTAAATAAGATAGCAGTAACTATTTCGGATGATTATTGTGAGAATTAAATGAAATAACATACGGAAAGAACTTAGATAATACTTGGTGGACAGAAAACAGTGATTGCGTATTAATTGTTATTTCAATATGTGGGAAAAGGCCTTGAAATTTGTGAATACTATTTTGAGTGTTCCTTGTGAGAATCTTGTTGATAAATGAGATAAAATCGAAAGGTGTCACCAGTAAGAATCTTGCCCCAGAATGAAACTTCCTCCTATTTTATAACTGTAATTGTGCACTAGGTTTTTGGATAAATGTGATCATTCTGGAGGTCACATTTATTTATTTCTCAGCCAATACTTAATCAGTATACCTCCTGGGAGACAGACTTGTTCAAGAGACTGGGGAACAGCAGGGAACAAAATAACAAACCCTCTGCCCTCTTGAAGATCAATTCTTTTTGGAAATAACAAACAGTATATTAAAAAAAAAAAAAAAGGACAAGTAAATTTACCCAATAATCACATCTTGTTCACAGTTCCTTAAAATGAATCAGTATGACAGATGCAATACAGGGGAATGGGGAGACAAGTTCTTCTGGGTGGGGTGGTCATAGGAGGCCTCTCTCAGGAGGTGATAGTTGAACAGAGACATAAAGGGTGAGAAGGATAAAGGGTACAGGTCAAGGAAAAATATTCAAAGTAGAAGAAAGAGTAAGTGGGAATACCCTGAAACCACTAAGTCTTAGCAAGTTCTAGGAACACGAAGCATGTACTGAGGAGAAGAGTAGACCAGGACAATATGGGAGGAACAGTACCAAGTAAAATAATGTGAGGTACAGGCTGCAGTGAAGAATTTGGATTTATCCTGAGTGGAGGCTAGAGTGATTTAAAATACTTTCAAATGGTGTGGTTCAATTTCTGTTTGTTTGGCTTTTTTTTTTAAGATCCCATCAGAAAAAAAAAAAAAAATGGATTGGAGGAAATACGAGTTGACTAGGGAGAGTAGATAGGAGGCTATCACCATAGTTCACTGAATGCTTTAGACTAGGACTGCAAGAAAGAAGGAGAGAAATGGACGGATTTGACTGATGTTGCATAAACTGAATCAACAGGTTTCTCTAATCCATTGGATATAAGGATAAAGGGAAAGGATGAGTCTCTGGTTTTTGCTGTGAACACTTCTATGCATGATGGTGCCATTTACTAAGAAGACAAAACTAGATGAGGACAGATTTGGGGGATATTGGCCAAGAATTCCATTGTGGGCATGTGAGGCTGGATATCCAGTAGAGATGTACATTGGGCAGATTCAAAAACAAGTTTAGAGTGCAAGGGAGTGGCCATGAATGAGACATAAACTTAGAAGTCAGTGACCTGGAGGGACATATTTGAGGATTTCTGTGTGCATAGAAAAAGGGCCAGAAACAAATATTTAACAGATGAATAGAGGAATGACCAAAGAGGCCTAAGAAGAAACGGCCATTGAAATAGAAATAAACCAGAAGAGTGGGTCCTAATGCCAAGGGAGAAAGTGTCACCCGTGTGGAATGGGCTAAGGACCTGAGAGTAACAGCAAGCCAGAGAAGAGCCCCGCAGTTGTGACCACATGGAGGATGCCAAGGACTATGGTGGAGAAATTTCCATGGAATGAAAGGGTTAGAAGGAGGATCAAAACATACTTTCATTCAGGATTAAAATTAAAAAAAAAAATAGAAAGACTAGAAACTTGTTTCTTGAAACTACTTGGAAATATCAAGAAAACAGAACCCAATTCCTACTGGCATTTAACCATCTTGTTAAATAAAAATAAATGTTCTTCAGCTTTTGGTTTTTGGTGTTTGTTTGTTTGCTTTTAACAAGGCACAATCTTAAGTGTGATTAAAAGATCCAGTTTAGAAAGTGAAACTTGAAGATAATGCGTGTTTCTTTCCAGCATGGGCAAATGACTCCTTCCATATGGATTCCTTTCCCTATACTAGAACTCATATACAGAAGTGTAATGTTTGTATTTGGGCCAGTCTTGCCAGGCACAAGAACATGCCCGAGTTCAGAACCCGCATCAGAATAACCTTTTATGTCTTTAAATCCAAAGGGACAAGTTGATTTGAGATGGTTTGAATGCCCATATTGTTTTTCATTTATTTTAAAGTTGATACAAATGTTTAAAAAATTAGAAAATGGCTTGGTAAAAAAATAATTTCATCGTGCTTATAAACAATAATACAAAAAACTAACAAAATAGCCTCACCTAAACTCCACAGTAATTTTTTATGTAATGGCATTGTCTTTAAACATTTCTGTATATTATTCAGTGACATTCTTTTGTTAATGTAACTGTTTTTAAACTCATCATTTTTAATTCTGTGAGCGTATTTTTAAGTTAATCGAAATATTTCTCCAGGTTGCCGAAGAACCAGCTCCTGTAATTAATGAATGAGTTTCTGAAAAGACTCCCTCAAAGAACTTTTCCATGATGAGGAAACAATATTTGACAGCATGTAATCTTTTAGTCAGTCCATTGAAAACCAAATCCAAGTTGATGGTTTCTAGTATAAAATATTTCTTTGCAAATAGCAATTGATTCCAAAAATCTGAACAAATAAACTTGCTTCACAGCAGAGTTACTTTAAAATTTTATGTCCTTCATTCTTTTAAGAAAATACAGAATTCTAAACATAAGAAGCCTATGACTTAATTTGTTAGGCTTTCAAGTGTCTGATTAAACAAATCCTTATTGAAAAGCCAGTGGTTCAAAAAGTAAGATTTGACATTTAAGTTGAAAAGATGGATTGGAAGAAATAAATGAATCTCCGTATGAGCTTTAATTTCTTATGGATTATCAAAGTGGGTAATTTATTTCCATTCACCAAGCAGAAATGAAAATCAAAATGCCCCAATTCATGAAAAATAATAGGTTTTTTTTTTCCTTTGACCTTCAATGTGTTTTGGAGCTCCTACCTGAGTTATTTTCATGTAATTTTTGCATTTTCAACTCTTGGTAGATGACCACTATTACAAACCAAAAATTTTTCTCACCTAAATTAAAATGGTAAAATATAAAACTTTTACTTTTTAATTAGCTTATTTTTAAATAATTTATTGAATTTCATTTTATATGTGTAGTTCTGTTTCTAATAGTAAGGGACCTGGCAAGTACTGCTAATACTAAGGAATTACACTAATAGCCCTGTAATAAGCTAGCCATCTTACTGTGTTTTGAAGCATATGAGATACCTATTAAACATTCAGTACAATCCGCAGCATGAGTCTGTACAGTGATGAACATAATGTGATTTTTGTATGTAACCTGCTTGTCCACAGAACACCTGCTGGTAGGCATCCATTCAAAATTAAGTAGCATAAGCAAAAGTAAAAATGTTTTTCGTAAGTATATTCCATTTTTAGAAGCCCATAGTTAATTATGCACAATTAAATCTATTTGCATGTTTATAATTATATGTGTGTATATGTACATATGCATGATATGTATTTAATTACATGTGCATATATTTACTTCAGTCCTTGTTTCACTTAATTTCTGTTGCATTTGATGGTTGTCTAGTTGAAAATCCCTTCTTTCTTGAATCTTTCTTTGATTTCTATGATACTCTGCCTATATGAAAATTGCTGTTTGCTCTCTTTAAATCTCCCCTTCTACTCCCCAGTCTCTTTAATAAACTGCTTTCTCTTCTCCATCTCAATCCTTTGCATGCTGATATTTCCCAAGATGTCATTCTGATTCTCTTCCCTTTATCTCATGGCTAGACAAGAGCCCACATACAAAACTGTCAAGCCCAGTTTCCTTGGCTGAGCTCAAAACTCAACTGTGATTGGAATGACCTGTAGATGACTCTGTACGTACCATCCAGCACTCACCTCTGTACGTTTGTCGTATATATTAGTGAATGACATTGACATCCACTTAGTTTGTTATGTACTCAAACCTAGGACTTTTCTTTTATTCATGTGTGCCCCTGTGAACACCTCTCTCCAGCCAACCAGGACACCCAGTGGACTTCTGCATCCTTTGATTGTATCTCCTTAATATTCCTCGAATGCATCTCCTACAAATTCATCCTTTCGTGTTCTTTATGTTCTTTCATGAATTTATGGCTTTGCACATGTCATTCAACCAATCATAGATGTCCCTTCTCATCACATTTTTACCGGAGGTCCTGGGATTAAGCCCCCCCCCCATGCTAACTGGGAAGCTACATGCTCAGCTGGCTACCTGATCAGCTGTGAGTTGGCTTCTCCCTCTCCCTCTGCTCCTCCCCTCCACGGCTTCCATGTGCACTTTCTCTCATTCTCTCAAATAAATAAATAAAATCTTTAAAAAAGAAAAACTCAACCAAGAAACTTCCCTCTGCTTTCCATCTTCCATTCTCTTCCCATTTTGTCTTTATTTCGCATCTTCCCTTCTCTTCTTAGCATGGCAGTGAGAGGTGGAGGGGCAGTCACACAGAGCCTTGGAGCATACAAGAACTCCACATGATAAGGGGCAGAAAGCCATGTGAAGGCACAGAATCCTTGCACATGGTCTTGCCAGGATCTGGGACATTTGGCAGAGTGGTACAGAGCAGGCAATTAGAGGAGGCAGCTGTGATTGGGAGACTGATTACTTTGAACCAGTAAGTAAATTGATTGAACAAATAAGGAAATAGGCCAATGATAAGAAGAGCCAAATCTTTCACTATTAAAGGAAGGAGTTACATGAAATATGAATAGGGGAAAGGCTCAAAAGAAGTCTTTGGATTTGAATTGGAAATATAAGTTTCAACATGAACTGATGAGTTTTTAATAAAGATTCATGTACAAGTAGAGATAAAGCAATCATTGTAGATGTGAATGTTACTTGTAGGGACACGTGCATGTGTATGCATGTGTTTGTAGATGTGTCTCTGCATCCCAGTAAAAATGAGCTAATGAGCCCTGAGATCTTGGTTTCTAAATGTCACCCTCACAAAAAGGAAGCAGAGCTCTATGGAGAAATGACTGGAGCAATGGAAGTATAAGATGAGCATAGAACATCTTGTTGAATAAAGAAGTGTCCCCCAGAATTATGGGGATCCACCAAAAAGACACAGGAGCTACCTCTAGCCAATGCTGGGACAATTTGAGCACTATTATAAATAATGATAGTAAGAGATTTAAATCTGTTGAATAAAATAGTAGTAGTCCATAAGTCTATACTTGTATAAATAAATAAATAAGAAGGGAAAGCTCATCACTACAGTAGAATGCCAATGAATAAAGGGAGAACTAGATGGAACTAGATAACCACCATTGGTAGCCATCAGAGTTGTTGATTCTAGTGGGAGTGACCCATGGTAGATTAGGTTTGATGAGTATCAGGACATAGGAGTAGTCTTAGAATATTTCTTTAAAACTGCTGATCACTTACCACTTGATATATATTATGATATGAAAAATATTATGTAGTTTGCCTACTGCTTTCTTAAATAAGATACTGATGGGACAACTGCAGTTATAATGATTTTATATCAAAACCACTGGCTCTTTGTTTTTCCTGCAGATTGAGCCTTTTTTTGTGAGTGTGGCACTTTATGACCTCAGAGACAACAGGAAGATTTCTGCCGATTTTCATGTGGATCTAAATCACACTGCTGTCAGGCAGATGCTCTCAGGGTCTTCCGTGGCTTTGGAAAATGGAAACATTGACACTGTCACTCCTAGACAATCAGAAGAACCTCACATCAAAGGCTTTCCAGAGGAATGGCTGAAATTTCCAAAACAGGTTGCACTTATGTTTACTTGTGATGGCACCAAAAATGCTTGTTTCATTGTTCTCACCAAAAGATTACATCAGTTTCTGAAATAAAAATTCCCTTAAAGCTGTCCCTTAAAAAAAAAAATGGGAATTTTGTTAATGTCTTCAGTATGCTTCCTTAGATTCTTACTAGCTGTTTTCCTCGTACATAGGCTATATTTTCTGTAAGCAATCCACATTCTGAAATTGTTTTCGTGGCCAAAATCGAAAAAGTACTGATGGGGAACATTGCAAGTGGCGCTGAACCTTATATTAAGAATCCGGACTCCAACAAGGTAATGCATTAACTTTTCCATAAATAATTTCAATTCCTTTCAAGATATAAAATCACCTTGCCTTGAAGAATTATCAAACTTGGTAAAATGTAAGTCTTGAAATAGACACTTCTTAGTAAAATGAATGTCCATTAGGAAAATTTGAAAGTTTTTATTCTTGGTTTATGTTTTTGACTGACTTCTGATAATCTATTAGTAGAAATAAACTTAAATGTGAATGAAGCTTTAACTCCAAGGATCAAAGTGTTAGCAATAATGAAAAGTTAGGATTAATCTGATTTGAAAACAAGTGGATACATAGTTAACTGATGATGAAATAAGTGAAAAAAGATAGATAATTTTATTCTAATATTAATTTAATATTAGAATATTAGAATTTAGTATTAATATTTCTAATAATAATTTTTTTAATTTTTTATTTTTTATAAACATATATTTTTATACCCAGGAGTACAGGTCTGTGAATCACCAGGTTTACACACTTCACAGCACTCACCAAAGCACATACCCTCCCCAATGTCCATAATCCCACCCTCTTCTCCCAAACCCCCTCCCCCCAGCAACCCTCAGTTTGTTTTGTGAGATTAAGAGTCACTTATGGTTTGTCTCCCTCCCAATCCCATCTTGTGTCTAATAATAATTTTATTCAAATTATTCTAATATACCTAAATGAAGAAAGAGGAAATAGTAAAAGTTCTTTGAATGGTGGGACTACAAGACATTTTTTCTTCCTTTTTTCTTTTTTTTTTTTAACTTATTTTATTTTATTTTTTTAGAGAGACTGGGCGCATGAGGCAGGGGGAGAGGGAGAAGGAGAGAGAAACTCCAGCAGACCCTGCTGAGTGTGGAGCCTGACGTGGGCCTCAATCTCACTATCCTGAGATCATGACCTAAGCCAAAATCAGGCGTCAAAGGCTTAACTGACTGAACCACCCAGGCGCCTCTTCCTTTTTTTTTTTTTTTAATAACTATATTCTCTTTAATAATCAAATGTTACTATTTAATAGAAGATAAATGTTAAATGTCATTTTTCACACAAAGGAAATACATTGGGGAAAGAATGCCTGAACATTAAATTTGAGCATGTGTAAGCTTTTAAGGTAGTGTTTAGCATAATTATGAGATTTGGGGCTTGGCAAACTATGACACGCCAGCCAGATCCCCCTGCCACCTGTTTCTATAAATAAAGTTTTAATTACACAGTCACACTGATCCACTTATGGATTGTCTGTGGTCACCTTCCCACTAGAGAAGCAGAGCTGAGAAGCTGTGACATAGACCATGTGGTCCACAAAGCCCAGTATATATACTGTGTGACCCTCTGCATAACACAGACTGTGAGTGCAAATTTGAAAACACTTTCCATTCAATGTTTTAAGGTCTTTCAAGTCTGAAAAAAAGGAAAAAAAGTTGGCATTCCAAGACAGGGGTACAACCTGTATTTGAAATTTCTGGAGTGAAAATTCCAGAACACAATTCAGTAGGTCCAACACAGAGGACAGTGTTTGGTTCTTTACAAGACAGAGTCTTCAGGCCAGTGAAGCAGAATTTTAGAGTTTCAATGTAAGATAAGATAAGTATGTATTAGTATTTTACTTGGACAGTTTGTAAAGAGGTGTTCTAAACATATTTTTGTTTCTTTTTCCCTCAGTATGCACAAAAGATACTAAAATCCAACAGGCAGTTCTTCAGCAAATTGGGAAAATACCGCATGCCTTTTGCTTGGGCAGTGAGGTAGGTTGACAGCTACAATCAACAGAAGAGTTGTGCATTTGTAGTCTCCATTGAAAACTTCAGTTTGAACACCTCTCTGTTACCTTGTTGTTGTTGTTGTTGTTGTAAGATTTATTTATTTATTTGATAGAGAGAGAGACTTGCATGTCCACAGGGAGGGGGAAGAGCTGAGAGAGAGAGAGAGAGGTAGACTCCTTGCTCAGTGCAGGGCTCAACACGGAACTCGATCTTATGACCCTGAGATCACGACTTGAGCCGAAATCGCGAGGTGGAGGCTTAACTGACTGAGGCACCCAGGCGCCCCCCGGTATTTTTAATATACCAACACCTAGAAGAATATTACTGTGGTCATCTTCATAAACAGTGCTCCCCAGAAACATGTGTTTTACAAGACAATTTAGCAAGACAGTTTAAAATATATTAAAGCTGCGACATGAGTGCAAGTGTGTGCGTGACCAGATACGCTATGCCTTCTTGGTAGGATTGAAGTCATTACTTGTTTATTATGCATATTTGGTTCAATAAACACTTGACATTATATCAATCCTGAGAGTTTGGTGTGTATAAAATTCAGATGGAAGCATGGATTTCTTATGCAGCTGCATATTTTCATCTATGTGCAGGGCACAGGGCTATATCTGGATGTCCAAATGAAACCATCAATTTGGTCATCAAAACTCTCTTTGATTTCACTAAATTTATCAGTACCGGTTCATGCTCTGATAGAAATGCTGAGTTATGTGGACACTGTGGGTAGAATCTTCCTCCTGGACAGATAACCTCTGCATAAAGAACAAGAATTGCTTATGGATTTGGTTAAAGATCAATTCCTATTGTCCTCCTCAATCTCTTGGCCTCCTTATGTCTGTAGGAATTTCTTTTTTTTTTTAATTAACATATGATGTATAATTGGTTTTGGGGGTACAGATCTGTGACTCATCAGTCTCATACAATTCACAACACTCAGTATAGCACATACCCTCCCCAGTTTCCAACACCCAGCCACCCCATCCCTCCAACCCCTCTACCCTCCAGCAACCCTCAGTTTGTTTCTGAGATTAGGAGTCTCTTTTGGTTTAATCTCCCTGTCTGGTTTCATCTTGTTTCATTTTCCCTCCCTTTTGGATGATCCCCTGTCTTGTTTCTCAAATTCCTCATATCAGTGAGATCATATGATTGTCTTTCTCTGATCGATTTATTTCACTTAGCATAATACCAAAAGAGGATCATAAGGGAAGGGAGCGAAAAAATAAAACAAGACAAAATCAGAGAGGGAGACAAACCATAACGGACTCTTGACTAGAGGAGGCAAGCTGAGGATTGCTGGAAGGGAGGGAGGTCGAGGATGGGACAACTGGGTGGTGAACAATAAGGAGGGAACATGAGGTGTTACATGCAACTGAAGAATTACTGAACTCTACCTCTGAAACCAATGATACACTTATGCTAATTTAATTGAATTTTAATAACATGAGATTTAAAAAGAGGAAAAGCCCGTCACAGGCATAAGAGAAGTTAGCAACATATAAACCAAAAGAACATTAAAAAGTTAATTAGTGCTACAAAGTAAGACAGCCTTAAAAGTTTCCATTTGAGTATTGGTGACATTGTCCCCCAGTGGTGGTAACTTTAAAATCCAGAAAGAAGACAGAATTTGCTACTTTTGCCATTTTTTTAGTTCTCCCAGTACCCAGGGATGAGTATAATTAGAGTGAATCCACCAGTATTTGTTATCCTTTTGAGGTTTTTCCTTCACGCTGGGGACAGGTGGATGGGAAGGGAAAGGCAGAAACGTCAGCAGACAGACTTACACCGTCTCCAGGAATGAGTTTGCCCTCAGCATCTCTGTCATAAGGGAGAAAGAGACCAGGCCCAGGAGTTGGACAGATGTGGTCCAAATCAGGCCATCACTTAATGAGTGGTAACTTCAGGCAAGTTTCCTCTCCAGGCCTCAGGGACCCCTTCCACAGAATGAAGCTGACAACACCCACCTCATGGGCAGTGGGTGTTGTCTCAGATACAAAAGCATTTGACATAAAGTAGATCACACATAACTCTCTGTTTCTCTTGTGTGTCTCTCCCTGCAGAACAGCTAAGGTCATCATCTAATGCATGGAACAGATAGTATTTGAATATACTGAATCCTCTGTGTTGCATTTCATTGTTTTTATTTCTCTACTTATTCATATTGATAAGTATTCTTGGTTCCCAAAAGAAAACCCATTGTGGCATGTAGAGGCAAGGTTTCCCCTGGCAAGAGTGAAATATAGCCAAATTACAAGGGTGAACATATGTTTTCTTAAAGGATCCAGAACTTTTGTGAGGTTTTAGAAGCAGGTGTTTGAGAGCCAGAGCTGGTTTTGACATCTCAATTCCACTTAGTTGCCAAGAAAAGTTAGGCAAGTAACCATAGTCTGTCCTTACCTCTGTTTTAATATCTAATTTACTGTTGTAGGAATTAATGAGCACAGATATGTACCCAATAAAAGACAGCCATGGTTAGAAGGAACTATTCTTATATGATTATTATTAACTCACCTGTAGAGACCATATTTTCTGCAACAAATCCCTCTTCCTGGTAAATTTGGGGCCGTGAAGAATAATGTGGGGAAAAGAAGGGAAAGAATGATCACTTACCATAGAGCAGTAAGGAGAAGAAGTAACAATTGTCCTGTGCAGTTGCCTAGTAAACTATGCTGGAAGAATGACAGGTGAAGTTTTTAGGGAGACTAACAATATTACTGGCTATTGGAGTAATTATGTGCAAAACAGGAAAGCCAACAATACCACAAGCTCATGTTACATTAATGCCTGATGAGTGGTTTGGTTGTAGGTTGGGAAACAGGAGACACCACCAATTTGTGGGTATAAACATACAGCTTGCATGTTCATAAACCTCTCTGCCATCTGAGAACAAATGGTTAGCAGCGCAGTCCCGAAGATTTCATGTTAAACCACTTGGAACAGCTAATCGCAACAATAAGTACAAGATTCAGCCAAACAAGATTTTAATCTACTCTTCACACTGTGGAAATTGCTTCAAATGAATGGTGACTGAATCAGAGGAGGGTTTGTGGTCCCTCGAGCCGTTTTGATATAAACTAGCCTGCTGACATATTTCAATCCTCTATCGGTACTGCTGGTTGTCTGGCCCGGTTTCTTCCTGCTAATATTCTAAATTGCAGTTTGCCTAACAATAGAGTTGTGAGTGTACCCTAAAACATTTTGGCCCTTAAAATTTAGCTGAGGACCACATTTTTACCCAGATCCAACCCACCCCTCCCACCACTGCATGCACAGATGCTCTTCACTGTCAACAGTTTCACTGTCAACAGTTTTTCTGAAATGAATTTGGTGTGTTTTCTTATTTTGGGCACCAGCTGTAATGCCATTTTATGGTTTTTAAAAAAAGTTATTCTTGGAGGAGATAAAGAGAACATATTCAGATGGCTACAATGGGTATTTTACGCTCTTTGATTCGGGTTAAAGTTGACCTTTACCAATGTGTCTTATTGAAAAAGGGAACTCTTTCCATGCATAATATGCCTATAATCATATGTGCCCAAATACATGCCAGGATTCTGATTTCTTTTAATTCCTCATACACAATATTCTGAGTAGACCAGTGCACAATCCTGGATTTTCTTTAAGACCGAACAAAACTAAAAGAACAATTTCCCTCTTATATCTATATATTTACAGAAGGCATACGCTGCCACAGCATCCCCAACATATGTTGTCCAACCGCTGAATCCTTCCAAGTGACAAAAACTCAGGTGCATCCCCCAGGGGCGCCTTCCATCATTTTATGGCTCAACTGATTAAATAATTCATTTTTTAAAAATATGTTTAAACTGCCTGACAATTACTTTTATTTTATCTTACATTAACCACAAAAAAATATGCCCTATTCTTTTGATGGGTCACAGCTATTCATGCTGCTTAGGAATGAGGCTCTCGGGGATACCTAAGCTGCTTTTCCTTCAGGCTAAACTGTGCATTTTCTTCAGTAATACCCCATGTGTCATGGTTTTGAGACCCTCACCTTAAACTGATCATTGTCCAACTGCAGCAGCTGGAATGAAGCACAACATCCCAGTCATTCTGAAGCCATCTGTGTAAATGAGTCAGTTCTCTGTTCTCTTGCCAGTTAGCATATTTATTGAGCAAGGCCAGTGTGTATGGCTCTGTGAGCAGTATTTTTCCACGGTGCTGTGCTCTTCCTTCTCTTTACAATGTGTCCAATGTCAGTGAGCTCTTTCCAAGACAGAGCTGTGGCTAAAAGCAAAAATGAGTTATACAACTCACATCAATTGATACATTTGTAGGGACTGGTTAATTACACACACACACACACACACACACACACTACTCAAGCTCAGTTCAACCCCCTGCTATGTTGTAAATACATCAAGTTGGTTTCAACACACCATGCACACAAAAGCTTTAAATAATAATTAAACAAAAATACTCTTTGAGTTAAGTATTTTCATTCTTAACATTTCATTCATTAACATTCCCCAGTGTTATTTGAGAGGGGATCTTTTTCCCCTTCCCTGACTACTTAACAGAGAAAAATGAGCAGAAAGGTTGAAGCAGTCTAAAAATATCATTCGGGCCCATTTTCTGTATTATTTGACTCTAATGCTCTATGAGGAGCAGATATCTATCTAAATGGCCACCTCAGCCTGTGTATTGAGATCTTTGATTAATTTAAAGAGTAACAAAATAGTCAAGTTCCTTAAGTTAAAAGAAATAAAATTTCAGCAGCTCTCTAGCATTAAACGAAAAATTAATTATACACAGATCTCATTTTTTCAATAGGCATGGAGCATGATTAGTTATAAGGAAGAAACCCTAACCTTAAGTATGCTATTATATTGCCTGACATTACTATACTATTTGGACAAAAATAATTTATGTGTTCTGACTAAATCTATCTAGTTCCAATGAAATGGACCAGGGAAGAAAATAAATTACATTCATTAATGTAATACAAAATTCTGACTCAAGTATTCTTCTCTTGATCTTTGTCTCTGTCCTAAAATTTAGGACATGGGCATATTTATCTCCAGGAAACTGTTTCAAGAGTCTGGTCGTCTAGTCACACACACACACACACACACACACACACACACACACACACCTTATTCTTTTTCCACTATTTGTAAATTCTGATGGCACCACCCAAACTGAGATGGCCTTGGCTTGCCCAGAAAATAATGAAAAAAGGACTAACCTGTTCTTATTCTTCCCCTAATATTCCAAGGTTTGATATGTTACTAATTCCTAAATAAATGTGGTTATAATATAAATGGGCTGCTGTCCCTGTAGATACTGAATTGAAAATAAAGAATTAAAGATATCAAAGATAGTATTTGAATGAAACTTTTGCCTAAGAAGTCTTCTTGTCTTTTTTAGTTCATTATTTCCTGCAGTTTCTTCCATTACAAATGGGAAATTGAATCATTTGTCACCTTAAAAACACAACTTGGTAAACAACCTGAACAACATGCCAACCTAAACAACTATTATTTTCTTTCAGATCAGTATTTAAGGACAACCAGGGAAATGTGGACAGAGACTCAAGATTTTCACCATTGTATAGACAAGAAAGTAGCAAGATTTCAACAGAGGACCTGCTAAAACTAGTGTCAGATTACAGAAGGTAGGATTTTTGAATACTCTTAAAATTTACATGAATCAGCTACATTGCTACTATTGATTTATTAACTCTGCATAAACAGTATTTGATTACCTGATTCTCGAATGTCCAAACTCTTCTGGGAAGTAGATGCTTTACAGATGACCTCAACTTATGCCTGAATAACACAACAAAAGTGAAGTTGCTAGAATTATAGGTAGAGTGTAAAACCATGTCAGTTAACTATTATTGCCATGTAACAGGTCACCCCAAAACTTAGTGGCTTTAAAGAGCATCACTTACTTTCTGAAATCCATAATTTGAACATGGTTAGGTAAGGAGAGCTTGTCTCTTCTGCACATGGCATCAGCTAGCAGAGGTCAAATGGAGACAGAGGATCCACATTCAAGATGGCTCACTGAATGACTGGCAAGTTGACATGCACTGTTCACTGGGAGCTCAGGTGGTGCTGTGGATTAGAGACCCTGGTTCTTCTCCATGGGAACCTCTCCATGAAATACTATGGCTTCCTCGTGGAAGGATAGCTGGCCTCTAAGAGTAAGTTTTCCGAAAGTGATCACTACCAGTTTCTTAAGACCAGGACCCTGAAACTGTCACAGTGACATTTCTGCCATAATATACAGTCAATCTATCACATAGCCTAAATTCAAAGAAAGGAAACATAGACATGTCTAAATAGGAGGGGTGTTAAGAATTTTAGAGCTATGTATTAAAATTCCACAGAGAAATTCATTGCTGTGAATTCCATAATTCATAGTATTTCTGTCATTCAAATGCTTTTGGAAAAGACAATGAAAGTTAGTGCTAAAAGAAGAAAAACTTCATAAAACCCACAGCATTTCTTAAATGTATTACCATGCGTTCAACATCTGGTGATGATAAGATCTCTCAAGATAAGTGATTGACTTTAAACTGTTACTCCCCTGACACCCATAGGATGGAAAATTTAACAGTCAGCTCTCATGCTAGGAAGGGGTGGGTTGGACCCACCACTATAATTATTCTACCTGTTAGGTCTCCAATAAGGGGTAACAGTTGAAACTGTTATGTTTCAAGAACTTTCATCTTACTACAAAAGAACGATAGGTCAGAAGTTTTGGTAGACAGGGAGAGAACTGGAGTGAATGTGGGGACAGGGATAGGTGGTAAGAGGGTGTCTGCACACATTCATGAAGCAGAAGAATGGCAGAAGAACCAAGGTCAGGGAAAGGCTCCTTGTCCGTGGTTATTGGTGAAGAGGGAACAAGCAGACTGTCCACTTAGCAATTGTAGCCAAGACAACCCTTGTCCTCAAAACTTCTTAAAAGTCTTTAGAAAAGTCTTTAGAAAAGACTTCTTAAAAGTCTTTAGAAAAATCACTTTAACCAATTCAAATACTAGAACTTTTTGTTAAAAAATGATCTATTTACTATTGTACTTGTTTGGCCATTTATATAAATGCTATCTGAAATAAGGAGCAAATAAACCTAAAACATTCTTCAGAATATCTGTAACTTGATCCCTTACTGATTTCTATTAATATAAAACCAGCTCAATGAAACCATTCACAAGGTTGTTTCAGGTTGTACTGTTTACTCTTATCAAAGCTCAGAATTACAGATGATTCATTTTCTTGACGACTAAAATAATTCAATGTGTGTGTGTGTGTGTGTGTGTGTGTGTGTTTCTGCTCCCTACTTTCACAGGGCTGACAGAGTAAGCAAAACACAGACCATCCCTGGAAGCCTGGATATTGCTGTTGACAACATTCCTTTGGAACATCCAAGTATGATGATGATGTCACGATTTACTTGTAGAGTTCTGAATAGTTAGTGGTCTTTTTGGTTGGTTGATTGGTTGGTTGGTTCATTGGATAGTTGGTTAGTTATAATACTTTGTGAGTTTTTTCTCAAATTTTGGGATAAATAGAATTCATTATCCTACAGAAATTTGGGGCTTTTCTTTTTCCATTAAGACAGACTATCAGTATGATAAGACAGGAACCATATTCACTGTAAACTAATATATATATCTCGAGTGTACCAGGCACCCTGCAAGGTATTAAATAATGTCCTTTAGTCCTCAAAACCCTGACGGGCTGTACATGAGGAATGTTGGGTTCAGATAGACTCATAAACCAGTAATCATAATGGGAGAATTTATATTCTATCCAGTTCCTCTGACTCAATATACAGGGCTGGTCCCCCCATACTGTGTGCCAAAGGGCTGCTCTGAGCACCATGGGTAGCCACCCAAGTGGTCACGTTGTAATTATCGCTAGAATATTTTTAGACTCTCTTATTACATGGGGAGCATGTATCTTTTTTAAGTCAGTGAAAATTTGAATTTTAAAAGGAGCTTTTATTAACTTATAAATAAGAATTTTAGAATTTATTTCATAAGTGACAAGATGGATCTATTTTGTTTTTTTACTTCTGATTCTGCCTTTTCTGTGACTTTCTCAGTGATGCAAAGAATGAATAAAGGCATCCTAAAATCAACTACAGACAGAGAGAGGATAATTACCATAGGATATTTGAATTACCATTAGCACTATTAAGTTTTTCATTTTTATATTTTTTTTACAAATAATTTTAATATGAAATAAAATAAGCATTTTAACCTAAGCCATGGCTCCAAATCTCTTTTATATTGATTGGTGTGGAAAAATAGAGAATAAACTAAGCCATTTCCTCTACCTGATTTGTGAGATGTGTCTGTCTTTTATTACCTACAGAAAGAAAAATAAAGAAAAAAAAAGCTAGAATATTCTCTTTGAAATTACTATAGGATGTTAGAGAAATTGGAACATATAATAAAAATATTATAATTGATTTCAGGCGGGAAAAAATCCCTGTAATCTGATTCCCAAGCATATTTAGCTGACCGTTTTGCTTTTTTGAAACAGGAAAATTCCAGATGGGGTAAAAGAAAGTAGAAGGCCTTGCTGCCTTCCAGTGACCACAACACAGCCCCAAGCTGTTCAGTGACAGAAGTTTTGATTTATGAACTTCAGATTGTCTTTTTTATTTTCCTTAGGCCGTTCCTACAAGGCTAGGTTTTTCAAGATTATCATACTTAGTGAAATAAGTCAATCGGAGAAAGACAACTATCATATGATCTCCCTGATATGAGGAAGTGGAGATGCTACATAGGGGGTTAAGGGGGTAGGAGAAGAATCAATGAAACAGATGGGATTGGGAGGGAGACAAACCATAAGTGACTCTTAATCTCACAAAACAAACTGAGGGTTGCTGGGGGGAGGGGGGTTGTGAGAAGGGAGATGGGGTTATGGACATTGGGGAGGGTATGTGCTATGGTGAGTGCTGTGAAGTGTGTAAACCTGGTAATTCACAGACCTGTACCCCTGGGGATAAAAATATATTATATGTTTATAAAAAAATTAAAAAAATTTTTAAAAAAGATTGTAAGAACTGGAAAGAAAAATAGAATAAATTATACCAAATAATCCAGAGGGGTCTGCAGGCCTGTATTGTGAAATCATTCCATGGGGGAAAAGTTACTATCAATTCATTAGGTACTATCCATAATAGACTGATTGGACAAAGTTTTGTCAATAGCTGTATTATTTTTATAATGTTAGGTAAAGGTCAGTGGGTTAATCCTTATCTTATAATACCTGATTAGCTTGTTCAGAGAATCATCAGCTAAAATTTAGTTTTCATTATGAAGCTTAATGTAAAAAGATTGTAATTATATATCCATCCAAAAGATTTACCCATTTTTGAGACATCAATTTTGATATTAAATGGCTTGATTATCTATCATCTCTACCTCCTACGAATTCTTCATGCTTGCATAATTTAACATAAATTCCTTTGCAAATATGGAGTTTCTATTTTGAGTGAATTCATTTTAAACTATGTTAAGTATTGTTCACCTTAAACAATCCCATTAAATGACAAACTCTTATTTTCTGATTTTTAAAGACTGTGTAACATCGTCCTTTATCCCTGTCAAGCCTTTCGATGTAACAGCTCAACTAGAACCCACAGTGGAGGTGGAAGAATTTATTTACGACTCAACAAAGTACTGCCGTCCTTACAGAGTCTACAAAAATCAAATTTACATTTACCCCAGGCACCTCAAGTACGATAGCCAGAAATGTTTCAACAAGGTATGATATGTTTCTGAGACCTGTGCTCTCTCTGCACCCTACTGAGATCATATTAAGACGGATTCTTGAAAGTTCAAATACAAATTATTATAGGTCAACACTGTGGAATAAAAATCCATTTGCAGATCGTGCTTAATAAGGGGCCGTGATGAGTTTCACCTTCAAAGTGTTTAAGGAGGCACAGTTTTATAACATATTAATAATCTTTTCTCAAGTCGGCCCCAAATTATTTTGTTCTAGACTTCTTTTTTTGTAGTTTCTTAAGATACTCTGAAAATAGCATATCTGCTTCCTTTTGATGTGAGTTTTTTCTTCCCTTTTAAATAATATCTCCAAGTCCTTCTGCTATTTCTGAGCACTATGGATACTGTCAGAAGAAAGTGTTGGGTATTCTACATTTTTCAGATTTAATTAGAAGCTACTTATTTTAGACACTTGGATTGGGGGTGTGTGTGTGTATGTATGTGTATGTGTATGTGTGTGTGTGTGTGTGTGTGTGTGTGTGTATGGTGTTCTTTACAGGAAATTACAATTTCCATTTTCCCCTCTCTGTAATTTCAGGCTCGAAATATAACCGTGTGCATTGAATTCAAAAATTCTGACGAAGAAGGTGCCAAGCCCGTGAAGGTGAGCCAAGTCCATGACAGGATACAGCATCCAAGGGGGAAGGCAGCGCTTAGGTTCTCCTCACCACCAAGGAGCCTTTTATTTGAGTGTGACTGAAGGAGGAGCAAGTCAATACATTTGTGTTAGATTTCCTAAAATGAACCTGATGTAATAGCCATCATTACCTGGTTTTATTAGAAATGTCAGTCTCATAGCTCTGCTTGGCTTTTCATGACTTGGAAAAAAAGCAAACCACTCTAGTGTGAAATAAATGCAAAGATTCCCCTCTGCAAGACTGCCCTTTTCAAAGAGCCCGCCTCTCAATTCAGCATGTTTCATTTAAAATGTCCCATCACAGCTGGCCCTCGAGCGGCCTGTGCCGAGGGGCTGCAGCATACTGGCTAAGGGGCTGGGGCAGCGGGCTCATGGGATGCTCATGTCCACGGAAGGAGCACGTGGCCCAAGAAGCTAGAGAGATGGCTCTGAAAAGTGTGTCCCTGCTGTAAATCACGTGATTTAATGAAACCCGTAAGACTATAAGGTTTGTATGAACTGTGCTTTTTAACCTCCAAAAGAGCAACTGGATGTCATTTTTTTCAGAGTTCATCTCTGATATAGACTGTTTTTATTTTAGAGACTTCAAACAACATAGAGTAATCCATAAGAAAGAAAGGAAAATTATTTTTAGTGCACCTGTGGCCGGATCTTCCCAGTTTCAATGAATCAGAGGGATGGAATAGTAAAGCACAAAGCCGATTTCTAATTAACCCCTTATCTGAGATAATCTCTTAATGCACTCTGTCAGGTACCAGCCATGTTCTCTGTAGCAAGAAGGTTCATAGCATAATTCAGAAGAAGGAGCCTCAGTCAGAGTGATTGAATGAATCACGCAGGGGAGAAAGAGTTCTTTAAAATGGTCTTGAGCCACTGTCAGTCTCCACAGGTTCCAAGTTCTGCAGTAACATCAGTTAGCATTGGGAGAGAAAAATTAAAGCAAAATGGAATTTTCAAACAAACAAAGGCAATGACCAGAGGACAAGCACAGCAGGCCCGCTAGTGCAGTGTTTATGGGGAAAATTCTAGCAAAAAGGAATAATAGCTGCTGTATGGGTGTCCTATGTCAGTGCGTTCTAAAGGATCATACAAAGATACAGAAGACTCCAGAAGAGGCACCATGAGCCTTGGGCTAAGGCAGCTTTGAAGCTGCATGCCTAGGCTCTACCCTACAACATCCCCTGGCTTGGTTAGAGGCTGGCATAGAAGAGTAATGCAAAATGGTGGAACCTGGAACCACTCCTATCCTTCTAGTTCAGCATTCGTGGTTGGGAGCTGGCTTTTCAGGAGTTTGGGTCCAACCAAACCTCGTAGTCACCCAGGACTGACTGCCTTGAATTCTAAGCCAGAGCTGGATACCACAGGCCCTTTCAAGAATTCATCTTGCAGGAATCAGTATTGAGCAATTTACCTCTTATCTCCTGGACATCAAAAGTTAGCTAACAAACTGATTCAGGTTGGTGTAAGGGCTACATGATGAATTAAAGCCTTCAAACTTTCTTTGGCAGCCAACTTGTATAAGAAATACAAGGAGCAAGTGGAAGAGGTTCAAGGTTAATTAGATATCAGTGAAGCTTGGCAAGTTATCACAAAATTCATCTTTGTTCCGGGATTGCTAACTGAAGAGTGGTGACTTTTTTTTTTCTTTTTGTGCTTCGGGTTAATTTCAGACACTCATAATCATTCAACTTTTTAAACAGTGTATTTATGGAAAACCTGGAGGCCCTCTCTTCACCTCAGCTGCCCACACAGCAGTTCTGCACCATTCCCAGAATCCAGATTTCTCCGATGAGGTAAGGGCCACACCTCCACTGCCCCTCTAGGAGCTCCTAAATAGATGAACGAGTGGGTCAGGTCATGCACAAAGATAAACACTGTCTCTGGACCACGTCTCAGGTTGAGGGCAGGTGTTTATTGAAGTAAGACTTAGAAACTATATTAATTGACAGTTGCTCTGAGAGTTCTGTGGCAAATCCAGATGTTTCAGTGCTGGATCCCCCTTCAAAAATACTTATGTTTTTATGGTATCAGTCTTTTCAGTGAGAATTTTTTTTCTTTTATTTCATTAATCAATATAATAAAGATTGTGTTAGTTTTACCAATCAATAGCCACATTTCATGTCATAGTGGAAAGAACATAGAGTGTGAGGCAACACTATGCCTCATGATGTAGGTGACCTTGGGAGATGTTGGATTTCATCATCTCTGACTGTGGCATGAGACATGACCTGCCCTGGCCGACTCCTGAGACTCTCTTAGTATGTGCCAGACACCATGCTGTATACTCCATATAGGCATCATCTCAACCCCCACAGGGTTCTCCAGAGAAGCAGAGCCAATAGGAGGATGTATATGTATAGATGGGTAGAATTATTATGAGACATTGGCTCACATCATTATGGAGACAAGAAGATCTCCCGTCTGTAAGCCTGAGACCCAGGAAAACGAGTAGTATTGTTTGAAGACCTGAGAGCCAGCAAGGCTATGGTGTAAATTCCAGTTCCAGTCTGAAGGCTGGAGAACAAGGGGCACCAAGGGTAGATGGAGAGCATCAATGTTCTGGTTCAAGTAGTCAGGCAAGGAGAGAATTCAACCTCCTGCCTTTTTGTTCTATTCAGGCCCTCATCAGATTGGATGATGAGCACCCATGCTGGGAGGTGGGGGAGACCTCTGCTTTACTCAGTCCTCAAATTCAAATGCTCATCTCTTCCAGAAACATCCTCAAAGGCACACCCAGAAATAGTGTTCAACTGGTTATTTGGGCATTCTGCTAGCCCAGTCAAACTGACATAAAATTAACCTTCCTGTTTTCATGGATAAGGAGACTGCAACTCAGAGAAGTAACTTTGCTAAGGGCATACTACTAATAAGAGATCATCAGAATTCAGACTGGGCCACAGGACTCCGGGGCCTCAAGCTTCACCACCCTGCTCTAAGATGTGTGAAAAAAAGTAGTTGGGCCAATGGAGATTACTCTGTGCATGTCAAGTTGTCAATATTGCAACTCAATATTATAAAGAGCTTCAGACAAATAGCATTAGTGATTAAATTTAATTTATGACTATAGAGCTAAAGTCTGAACCAATGCAACCTGCTGATATGGTGTCTGGGATTAAAAATACCACATCTTACCATGAGTTTCCTGCTCCTCTGATAGTAAATCACCACAGTTTAGTGGCTTAGAAAAACCCATGTTCACTATCTTATACTTCTGGAGGTTGTAACTCTGAAAAGAGTCCCACAGGGTTGAAATCAAGGTGTCATCAGGCCTGCATTCCTTCTGGAGGTTTTAGGGGAGGCTCCTTGCCTCATATTTTCTAGCTTCTAGAAGTTTCTGCAGGCCTTGACCCTCTTCCAGAAGTTTCCTAACCCTAATGTCTGCTTCTCTTCTTGCATCTCTAACTCTGACTTTCCTCCAGTAAGGACTTTGTTATTCCATTGGGACCCCATAATCTTTCCATTTTAAAATCCTTAATTTCATCACTTTCAAAAATCCCTTTTGCCCTGTTCACAGATTCTGGAGATTAGGGCAATGAGGACATCTTTAGGGAGCTATTATTCTGCCATCATACCTTATTCTACATCAATCATTTCAAAACTAATTAAAAGAACTTCAGTGAAACCACAGACTTCCCTTATCTCTCTCCTCCACATCTATTTAATGCTTTTAAACTTTTTTCCCTATAAATTCAGGACAGAAGATGAAAAAATATTAAGGTAAAGGGCCATCACTATATTATAGAATATTTACTGTATCAATTGACCCCTTGGAAAAGCCCCTCTGAAAGATGTATTCACTGTAGACATAAGATTTTTTTTTTCAAAAAGAAAAAAAAGAGAGAATATTCTCACTATTAACTCTGGCTTTTAATCTTTCTTGCTCACATGTGTTTCCCAGAATTCTTATAAAAACCATGGACTTTTCCATAGGAGAACATGCATGTAATGAAAGCCCAGTGAACTCTGCAGTGCATACTGAAAACTAAGGTTACATTAATTGCAAAAATTGATATGAATTACTTCATGATGCTTTTACAATGTAAATATTTGCAGTATTTAAGTGAAGGATGCATTCATAGTTAACTGGAATTCTTGAGAATTTATTGCATTCCCGTATGCTCTTTATGTTAGCTAAGAAAAAGGAAATTTCTACCTGGTACATGGCTGATTATTGTATATTCTTAAGTGTACATCAGCCTTTGTTACCAGGTTAGAACACTGGGATATAAAGAATGTGTAAACTTGTAAACCACTCTAATTGAGAAGCTCTCACATTTTACCATTCACCAGAATCACCTGGAAGGCTTGCTACAACACAGATTACTGTAACCCACCCCAGATTTTTGGATTCCAGATGTCTGGAACAGGGTCTGAAAACTGGCATGATACTCATTGAACAAGTTTCCAGATGATGTTGCTGCGATTCCAGGAATAACATTTTAAATATCAGTGTAATAAATCCTTTCCTGAACAATGTGAAAATATGTGCTGGATAGATAGATGCAGAAGGAGTCTAATAAAGAAGCTGGCAGATAATCTTCTTGGTTTTCTAACACCTTATTGCTTGACCATTCTGGAAACTACCTAGCTGCTCACATGGAATTGAAAGCAGCTTACATCCATGGGATCCTGTTAGTCCTGCATGAAGGACTTACCGAAAAACACAGTTTCTCATCCTGGAAGATTCTATTACTGATTAGACTGCAAAACTCCTACTGAGTCAAAGCACTGTGCCCTCTCTCAACACAATTCCTACCTTTGTGTCATCCTCACAACCTGACACATGACACACAATGCATCATACTTTCACAACATATGTTTCAGAGGTTTGGAAACTGAAAAGCACTATACAATATAGAGGGTGTCAAAACATTTCTTTTTAAGAACATGGAGTAGGCTCCTCATTACATCTATTTTTACCATGTATCAACTTTATGTTTTATATTTATTCAGAAGCATCCTTCATGTAGCTACAGCATGATGTCGTCACAAAATAGCTCATTGCTTGGTTAACACAATAACACCCTTCATCTATTTTTTGTTCTTTTTATAAAGAGACATCCATGCTTCAGTTACATCATCCCCTGCTGCCATGTTTCTGAACACTGAGCCTATAAGTCACCTGAGATCTTATGAAAATGCAGATTCTGTGTTCACGTGTCTGGGGCAGTGTCCTAGACTATGCATTTCTAATGAGCTCCCAAGCAATGCTCGTGCACTGGTCCTTGTGCACAAAGGACCAGGCAATGACTCAGTTCACTCAATGTATGTTCCTTGATGATAGAATCAATCTATGCCTTTTTGACACCCTGCAGGTAGTTGTGTGTGTGTGTGTGTGTGTGTGTGTGTGTGTGTATGTGTGTGTGTGTGTGTGTAATCCATCCTCTACTAACATATATTATCAAATGAGAAATACCAGTCATTCTAAATTATCATCACCCAACACAATAAAGAAATAAAAATATCAGCCCCTTAACACATGACTGCTAGCAGGACAGATATTCACTGAGAGTGAAATCAGTCCTTCTAACACTAACTAAGAAATGTGGTCCTCAGTTTCAGGGAAAGAATTTTTAGAAGACCAAAGTGTCTATGGTTTGTCTTACCCTGACCCAGGGCAAAAGAGTTTCATCCTAGTCTGGCTATTATCTCTCTCCTTGCAGGTGAAAATTGAGCTCCCGACCCAGCTCCATGAGAAGCACCATATTTTGTTTTCTTTTTATCACGTCACTTGTGACATAAATGCCAAGGCCAATGCCAAGAAAAAGGAGATGCTGGAAACTTCAGGTACTGACAGGATGCGATCTGAGACAGCATTACATGTCATCTGTGTGACTTGAACTGGAGAGTATTGTAAAGCTCCCATTTATTAAATTTTTTAATGAGGTTTTCTATTCATAAGTGACAAATAATGTTGCTTTTACCCCTCACCATGGAGGTTTGTACTCAGAAGTTTTCTCTTTGTTCTTCCTTTGCACAGTTGGATATGCTTGGCTTCCCCTGATGAAACATGATCAGATAGCTTCTCAAGAATACAATATCCCAATAGCAACAAGCCTGCCTCCTAATTATTTAAGCTTTCAAGATTCTGCAAGTGGAAAGGTATTGAATGATGTATAATTTAAGAGAAAAAAAATACATGAGCTAAATGGCATGAGGTTACCTTCTGTCTGCTATTTAAATGAACCCAAAGACTGTAGTATAAGCAGCCACTATCGTTATGAGTTGAGTACCTATAATATTTTAAAGGTCTTGTTTCATTTTTGGCCAGTGGAAATGTTCCATTAGAATGGCCCCCTGATATCACATTGGCCTCCCTCCCCAATATTGCCCAATGTAATTGTTTCTTCTGTTTTGCCTCTCTAGAGTCATGTAAGGTGAGTGGATCTGGATGGCAAATTAACATAAGCTAAATAACCTGTTTATTTTCTTTTCTTCAGTTGCCACAGTGACAGTAACATACTCTTTTTTACAGCACAGTGGGAGTGACATTAAGTGGGTTGACGGTGGCAAACCACTCTTCAAAGTATCTACATTTGTGGTATCCACAGTGAACACTCAGGTCAGTGTGTTGTCCTGAAATCTCAGCATTTGCTCTAACACGGAGAATCATCAGGGGGCTCTTGTATTTAGACAAGGGGACTCACCATTTCCCAGGTTGTCAGAGGGGCAGGTGACTGAGAATTGCGAAGGAAGAATGTCTGCAGCATAACTTTATGCCTCTCTGAGGAGAGCTAGAACGTCCCAACTTATCAGCCCTAGAACACCAGACGCATCTGTCTCAGGATGATACCCTCCTGGAAATACAGTTTGCTTCACTGACAACACCCAAGTATTAAAAATGGGAAAGGTCGAAATGAAAGATGTTTTATCTTTACCTTAAAACTAACCCTGAGGGATGCCTGGGTTGCTCAGTATGTTAAGCGTCTACCTTGGGGTCAGGTCATGATACCAGGGGCCTGGGATCGAGTCCCGCATCGGGTTCCTTTCCCCTCTCCCTCTGCCACTCTTCCTGCTTGTGTGCTCGTGCTCTTTCTCACTCTCTCTCTATATCAAATAAATAAATAAAATCTAAAAACAAAACAAGACAAAAACTTAAGTCTGATTCCAGGGCCTACCTGGTGCTCCTGATGGACAGGCCACGAGGTCAGCAGAACTGCCCTGGAGAGCCTCCTCAGCCACATTCTTCCACAGTGATCCTGCACAATTTCCCTCACTCCTGCCATCCTTATTTTGTCAGCAGGAAAATGGTGACAGTACTATCTGCCTGACGTTGTGGGAAGGATCAAAATGAGAAATTGCATGGGAAAACATCTCAGGAACTGAAAAATGCTCTACAGATGTTGCTATTGCTGTTGCTAAATTACCACAGATGCACATCTTCCACTGCAAGACAGCTGATTTTACGTCAGTGCAAGGACTTTCATGATACAAATTATAAAGTACAAAGCAAATCATTAACTACACACACTGTATTTCTCCTCTCTTAAATTCAGTGTGTTGCTAATACTCACTTGCTGAGAGAAAAGACATCTTCCAGGTATTACACACATATTGGTTCAGAATTTCTCTCCGTAATCTCTGGGTCCTCAAGCCAGATTTAGCCCTCTTCCCCAGTCCTCTACCCAAACTCCTCAAGTCCCACAGAATGGCCCTTCCCCACCCAATCCTGCCTTTGTATACCTCAAAATATCAATCTTTCTTCCTCACCCATCCAGCTGCTTTCTTTCCAATGGGCCAGGTGTTTCTCTGACATCTTTCTCTGCCTCCGCTGCCACCACCCACGTGCTCTTTGCCCTGATGGGACACATTCGTCCTTCATCAATCCCAGGATTCACCTCAGTGACCAAATGCCCAGGCCGTCTCTAGTGCCATGCCCTCCATCTGCTTAGCTTCCCCTTTCAAAACTCAGCCCTCTTTGCCAGGAAGGCAATCTCTCTCTCTTCCTCCCCTCCCTGCATTGGCCTGGTCAGCTCCCACTGGTCCGTCAGGCATTGGCTCAAATGTCACTTTCTCAAAGAAGCCTCTCCTATTTGCTGACCCCTCAGACATGCTGTGTCACCTTGTTGTGTACCCACATGGCCCCTGCTTTCCTGGGAAGCACTTACCTATGATCAAGTAGGTGTGTGTCAACATGGCGGTATGGTACCTGTCTCCTTAGCATCATGGAAGGACCACAGAGGAAGGAGCTGGGTTTTCCTAGCCCTCCACGCTGTCCTCCACGCCTGCCAAGGGCCTGGCACATAGTCAGCTTCCAATGAATAATTGTCAAATAGATGAATAAGTGAAATGAAACTGAAAATATAACACAAACACACACCTCAGAACTGAGAGAAACCCAAATCACAGATATCCTTCCAGAATCAGCACATTCCAGAGAAATACCCAGAGTGCGTAACTTCACTAAAACTCTTTGTCTCACTTTCCGACTATATAATTCTGACCCTTAGCTCAGAACTTAGAGAATTTCTAAGGTGCCACCCTCTTCAGGAAATAGCATTAAAGGGAAAATTAGTTTACTCAGGCTTTTGTAATAAATACCACAACCTGGACAGCTTAAACAACAGAAATTTATGTTCTCATCAGTCTGGAGTCCAGAAGACCAATATCAAGGTGTTGGTGGGGTTGGTTTCTTCTGAGGCCTCTCTTCTTGGTGTGTAAGTGGCTATCTTCTTGCTGGGTCCTTTCAAGGTCTTTCTCTATGCCAGTACATGTCTGCTGTCTATCCCTGTGTCCAAATTTCCTCCTTAATTTTTTTTGTAAGTAGGTTGGTCTTGAACTCATGGCTCTGAGATCAAGATCTTAGCTGAAATCAAATGTCAAACACTTAGCCAGTGGAGTCACCCAGGTGCCCGTAATTTTCCTCTTTTATGGAAACATCAGTCATTTTGGACTAGGTCCACACTAACTGCCTCATTTTAATATAACTATGTCTTTAAAGACCTTATCTCTAAATATGGTTACATTCTGAGGTCCTTGGAGTTAGGACTTGAACATGTGGAATACGAGAGAACACAATTCATCCCATAACAAAGGGTACCAATCAGTTTTATCTCATCAGGTTAGAGTGAACTTCCTAATTTTTTACTAGCTCAGGCATTCTAAGTCTGAAAATATCCCTGTGCAAATTAAGAGTACACCTTCTCATGTGTGTTAAGAAATATATAAGAAAAATACATCAAAGTCTGTAGGAAAAAAAAAAACCAGACAATTAAAAAATGAGGGCGGGAGAGCCAAGAGAAGTGCTTCCCAAGCCACTGTCATGTGACTAAGAAGAAAAGCACACACTCGACTCTTTGATAAAGCACCTGCTTATCGAGGCATCTGTCCTCCAGAAATACTTGCCCTCCATCAGCAAAATTGCTATACAGCTTATGTGTCATCAGATAAACATTTTATTTGCTGTTTCAGGATCCCCGTGTGAACGCATTTTTCCGACAGTGCCAAAAAAGAGAGAAAGATATGTCTCAGTCACCTACCTCAAATTTCATCCGCTCTTGTAAGGTAACATGACACGCAAATAGTTTCCGTGTTTCCAGGGCAGAAACAGGCAAAAGAGACCTTGACAGTTTCCAATGAGTAACAAACTAAGAGACAATTTTTAAATGCCTTATCAATTCAGAGAGTGCATGGTTATTTCTCAATTCCTAAACTGTTTCTGCCTGTTGTTTACAAAACAAGCAAACCTCAGGGTTTTTTTCCCAAATTAAAATGATTGAAAATCAGAATCAATTGATTTTAAATTAGATAATTGCATATCAGTTCCTCGCAACTATTTCCCAATGCCACGTGGCTTGTTAAGTGCAATGGAGAATAAAGCCAGAGAGAGGTGAGCTAGAGGATTCGTATTTGAGTTCTGAAGCACATCAGCAGAATGTGCTTTAAATTTAATCAGTGCCCTTTCTCTCCCACTAACTTACCACAGAACTTACTGAATGTGGAAAAGATTCACGCAATCATGAGTTTTCTGCCTATAATCTTGAATCAGCTCTTCAAGGTGCTGGTACAGAATGAAGAAGATGAAATAAGTACAACTGTGACCAGGTATCTCTCCCACGATCTTAGGAGATGAGATCTTACTGTCTGTGAGTGCACAAAACTGTGATGATAAGGAAATGGCCACCCACTTGTGCATGCTTGCATTTCACTTGAACATATGTCTCAGATTTTAAGTATTTTTTCACTCTTGAGTTCTTGACTTCAAATCTGTTATCATTTGGATAAAGATTTGGACCTCTTTTTTAAACTTTCTCTTTTGTTTTTTAATTAGGATTTTATTTTGAGATCATTATAGATTTGCATGCTATCATGAGAAATGATGCAGAGAGATACCCTGTTCCCTTTAGCCAGTTTACTGAGGGGTACCATCTTGCAAAACTGGAACGTGGTGGTACTACAAAGATATTGACATTGATATAAACAGAACATGGAACATTTCCATCACCACAGGGATCTCTCATGTTGCCCTTTATACAAAATTACTTCCCTCATGTCCCCAGCCCACCCCCCTTAGCCCTGGTAACTACTAATCTGTTAAAATTTTAGATAGATACATAGGCAGACAGACATAGATGATAGATAGGTAGATACTTAGATAGACAGACAGACAGACACATAGATAGGAAGGACATCTGGGTTTGGTTTTTTTTGTTTTTTTTTTTTTTTAGTTTGGGGTAGATTTTAGGTGTACATAAGTTTTTATTTCTTTGAAGTAAATGCTTAGTGCCATTGCTGGGTTATGATAGTTGCATATGCATTTTTTTTAAGAAAATACTGAATTGTTTCCCAGAGTGGTTGTACCATTTCACATTCACACTAGATTTTTTAAAATTTTTAATTGTTATCTTTAAATTTGTCTATACTACATTCTTCCAACATTACTAATCTGTC
The DNA here is from genome assembly GCF_022355385.1 of Mustela nigripes. Taxonomy (NCBI): domain Eukaryota; kingdom Metazoa; phylum Chordata; class Mammalia; order Carnivora; family Mustelidae; genus Mustela; species Mustela nigripes. Next base: position 33,474,909 of record NC_081559.1, on the reverse strand, counting down.
TAGTAACTTTGATGAACCTAATTTTCTCTCCATAGAGATACTATTTTAAATTAGTTAAAAGCATCATATATGTCTAATGTTCATTTAAAAAAAATTTCATAAAAAAAAAAAAAAAAAAGCAATCACAGAACTCTGGAAAAAAAAATTACTCTCAACATTGAAATGTGCCCAGAACTTTCACAAACCTGTAAGCATATTATTAATCTCTTTCAGAATGAAGGTCTTTAGTCTTGTTTTTAAAGTAGCACTCTGAAGCTCTGGAAAATTAAAGTATGTCTAACAATCCCACCACAGCCAGTTCTAGACCCAGATTAAAAGTCCCTAGTTGTGCCTTCAAATGAGGCTCTTTTCAGCGTGAATACACTGGTCTTCCTGAATAAGACTCCTTAATGTTTTAACAGAGATGTGCTGAAATTCCCAGACATTCCAAAATGCTACAGCCATGGAGCAGCTGGATGTATTAACATGAAAATAGTACCACCACTGCTGCTAGAAACACTTCACCAGCTAAGATGGAAAATAAAAAACAAAACCCTGAATCTCAACCTAATGGCTTTTTACAAAAGTATAGGTACTGTCGCCTTTTTGGAAGGGAAGTCCTCTTTAAAAGGACTGTGACAATTAGAGATTAAAAGTTTTAAGTTTTAATAAGATACCAAAGATGATCCTTTCTCAAGAAGACAGTGTCAACCAACATAGCAGCCATAAGAGTCTCCAGTGCAATATTGCTGGCATAGATACTCCTCGTATCTTAGTGTTGAGAGATTTCAAGGCTGGAGATGGTTAATGGGTAATGTAGATATTGGGGCATCTGAAGGGGAAGTCTGAAATTGGTTTCTGCATTCATTCAGTACCTATTAAATTCCCAGTTTATGAAGCACTCCAGTGCCCAACCAAGTTGTATTTTCTCACCTTTCCCAGAAAGACCACTAAACAGTTTTGTTTTTCCAGGGTTCTGACCGACATTGTGGCCAAATGCCATGAGGAGCAGCTGGACCACTCCGTCCAGTCGTACATTAAGGTACAAAGTTGCCACTTGGACCCTGGGTCTATCCCCTTGTGCTGTGTGATTGTCTCGTTTCTTGTCTGCAGTAGGTGGGACCTTTCTCCCTTTAACTGGATGGGGCCCACCACAATAATATCAAGCATTCCCCTTAGCTACTTAGAATTCCATCTCTTTGCATTGATGGTCAAGACATATTATTTAAATGTATAATAACATGTACCTGTGCAAATGAATATTTATACGGGAGGAAAGAGCAGAGAAAGAGAAGAGAAAATGAAAGAAGTATTGCCCTCTTGAAGTTCACATTACAAATAAATACAATTCTTGTGTAAAATTATGGAATATTTTCCCTGTTGGTTTGTTGAATGCTCTGTGTTTCTTCGGTAATGTTTTCTTAGCTCTTTTTATTGTTTTCTCAGGCATTATTTCATTTTCCCAGTTACTGTATATTTGTACCTGCTTCTGGTATGTTAAGTCCTTTATCCTCGGGCATGATCCACTAGCCCATTCCATCCCTGTGCACTGCTTCCAGCGTCCTTTGTCAAGTGTTCACTCAGACATGTTCATATTCTCATTTCCAGTTGGCCTATGAACTAATGCCAGTGAACTTGTGATGATGTTTGCACATTAGAGTTCCTGCCTAAATGTCATCTTCTTGAATGAAAAGAAAGAATCCATCCAGAGATAAATGAGAGAGTCTTGTATTACTTTATGCTGCATAGAGGAGCTCAATTTCTATTTTTTTCTGTACAGAGCAAACCTTTTTGAGACACTCAAATAATTTATTCCATTAATCTATACCAATAAACATATATTCCTATGATTTAGACATCTAGAAAAGTGACTAGAGGAGAATGTGGGGGTTTCTGTGCTAGAAATGAGTGAAAAACAAAACAAAACAAAACAAAACATCCCATGAAATTTCATTCTGGAGTGAATCCCTCTGAAGGACTTTTACATTATGGTTTTATATCTGCATAATTTCTACTTGCCTGAAATGTTAAGTATCTTCCCAAATACTCAAGTATGAGCGTGTGCCCTTCCTTAAAATAGCCCATATGCCAAAAATAGTTCCTTCACAATAGTTTCCCTATAGTATGATTTTATCCAACACAATGTACATTTCAGTTGCTGAAAGACAGTTGACCTACAAATGCTTCTTTATTTTTCTCTCTGTTTAAGACAGAACGGTAGCATACTTTAATCCAGTACTGATGAATTTACATTCAACAGAATCATCTATGGAACTTTCTCTCAATGCTTAACTCACGTTTTCCATTTCAATCACCAAAGGATCTAAGAAGAAAACAATTCCCCAGTCCATATTACACAAAGCCATCTTCATTTCAACACAAGTATTTACCTCGTCCCAATGGAATCATTGAAGATTACGTTAAGAACCCACCGATGCTATGACTGTTTTTGTGACAGCCAAAGAAAGTTCCTTATGAGAACCTTAAATCAGCCCTCAGGCTCATTCTGTGATGCTCTTGAAAAGGTGTATTGGAATGCATCCTGGTATGGTCTTCATTTTTAACCAGGATGTTTGAAATCTCTTGATGTGACAATTTGATTTTGCAATATAAGAGATTGCTTATTTGGTTTGCTTTGAAGTGGGTGAAATCCAGAAATGTATACCTAAGTGGGTTTTGAAGCTTATAACAATTCCTAAAGGTATTTCATAAAAATATTTTCACATATCTAAAGTGGACACACCCTAATAAATATTATCAACCGGAATTTTACTCCAGAAAGAACATTAAACTAGAAAGTGGGAAATTAGACTCTAGTCGGCTAAATAGTTAATTTGAGTAATCAGTCTCTCTGACCTTATTTTTTCTCCTCTGTGAAGTGAGAAGGGATGAACCTAATGAACATCTAGCTCTATGAGTCTATGATTGACCTCCTGTTGCAGTACATGATTAACAGACTAAACCTTGACTAAAGAGTCTGATTTTTTTTAATTCCCTGTGGAAAAAGTATTTTTTAACATGTACATGAATATTAAGGCCTATATCTAGGTGTATAATGAAAACTGATGGGCTGGTACCAATACATGCTTTGATGTCCTTGAAAGATGTGATATATTCAATGGAATTTATATGCATTCAGGAGCAAACTAAACACCATTTCAAGTTCAGTGGTGCTAAATGCTGCTAACTCACCCCATTTACAATATCCAAAATACACACATACACCATGTCTTTTGCAAAGATGTGTGTCTCAAGTCGATCTAATTAAATGCCATGGTTTATTGCAATTCATGGCACTGACATGTTCCAGCCAAAATTTTAAAATAAGAATATCTCACAGCTAGTTTTCATGCTGTTGGTGTTAAATAACTACACGGGACCAGGTAGCTGGTAATTAAATTACCCTCAGATGAGTTACAATTCATGAGGGGGAAAAAAGTCATATTACTCTTGATTTGGGCCAGTTTCGTTATCTCTTAGCTTTGTCTTTCTCCTCTGCAATGAGCTTGGAGAAGTCAGGCTCCATCAGAGCAACTTAGGTGTCTATGAGTTGCAAAGTTCAAAGATACGATTATAAATCCTAATGTGAATGGGCTCCTGCTTTGAGTTTCTTGCCTTCCTTCACTCTTGATTATAGTGAAGTCTGGGTGGTGAAGATTATGAAGAAATAACCTTTCTTGAGGCAAACCCAACTCATAAGTAAACCAGTATAATCAGGGATAAGCATTTTATATTTAAGATATGTGCATAAATGGGTACCGATACCCTTAAAATCTAGGAAGAAATACTGAAAATTAAAACCATTACATACATTCAGAAATGCACCCCAAAACCAGTCTTTCAAGAGAAAAAAAAAAGTGAGCAGCATTTGTTATCTTACTGATGGCCAATGTTCATGAACCCTTTGTTAGCTGTGTCTGAGCATGAGGTGAAAGAAACTGGGCGTGTGGGGAGCTCACCTACTGGCCTCTGGAAGGCACCTGCTTCCCCACTTGGCTATTTGAGTGGGTGCTCTACCCTTTCAGGATGAAGAAATGCTACCATGCCACCTGTTACCAGTGGAAGGAAGGAGAAGGGGAAATGTGTCCTGAGTAGGTGGGTCAAAGCCCTCCATGTTTCCTTGAACCTGCTAAATTGCTCTCTGGCTCTTTCCTTTGATTTCTGCAAAAAGAGTTTCAAGGAGAGCTTAGGTGAGCCGAGCCCTCTCTGTGCAAAGCCCTGAATAGGAATGGTTGTGTACTACTCTTATCATTGGGCCTTCATTTTTTTCATGACAAAAATCTGGCATGAGCAGATAATTGTGAAATACGAGTTAATCATGTAACATAATTTTTGATGCTTTTTTTTTTTTAAAGTCTTTAACTTTTTTCATTTTCTGGGTTTCCTTCAGTTCGTGTTCAAGACCACGGCATGCAAGGAGAGAACAATACATGAGGAACTGGCTAAAAATGTGACTGGTCTTTTGAAATCAAATGACTCAACAACAGTAAAACATGTCTTGAAGGTAAAGAATTTGAAACAATCCTTCAACAGCTAGCACAAGAGATCACATGCTCTCATCCCTGGAAGATAATAAGACTCATTGATTTCCATAGATCATTTCTCTTATAGTTTCTGGGATTAACGTCATAAACTGTATTGAAACTGTAGTATATAAAAACATTAAGCAAAAGAGATCTGTGTCAAAGGAACAGAAAATATACAGTGGTCCCAAGTGAAGTCCATTGGCCCACAGACAGAATGAGTAACTATTAAGAATCATCTGAAACACTACGAAGTGCTAACTGTAGCAAAAATAAAGTTTGTGGTGCTTTTAGGCACCGCAAGAGGAAATGTATCAACAAAAGGATTAGTGAGGTATTAATGAATATACTAATGGAGAGGAAACAGACAAAGCAACCATGGTTTGACTGCAGAAAGTTGAAACACATGCATTTGTAGGCACATAAAATGGTGAGAAGCTTGTAAATAGATGACTAAATTATTATAGAAGAATGGACTTAGTCCCTAGTTAAATTAATTACCTATCATGATTTGACAGAGGGATGATTGATTAGCTGGAAAGAGAAGGTGGGATCAATAAACATCAACATGAGTTCCCTAAACTCAAATTATTCTAAGCCAAGCAGTGTGTTTAAATTAGTCTTATGAGTATATTCATTTTGTTCCTGCAACAAAGATGTTCCAAGTGCCCCCCATGGGACAGACAGCAAACTCAGCATTTGGCGGGCATCAGAGAATAGAATAAAGACCTCCACCCTTGGGAAGTTTGCATTCTACTGGAGGATAAAAACAATAAAGGGCAAACATAGTAACAAAATTAATTAAATCGTGTATTAGAAAGTTGAGAAGTGCTATAGGAAAAGAAAATGTTGAGCCAGTAAGGGGAGCTGGGTGCACTGGGGGTACAGAATGAGGTTTGCAGATTAAATAGAATGGTCAGGATAGAGCTCTGGAGAAGGCAAGCTTTAAGCACAAAGCGCAAAGGAAGAGAGGGGGTTGGCCATGTGGAACTGGCTTGGAGAACAGTAAAGGTAAAGGGGAGACATGTATAAAGTCACAAGGCAGCAGCGTGCCTGAAATGTCGAAGGGGCGGCCAAGAGGCCAGTGTGGCTGGAGCAGGCGGGGGTGGGAGGTGGGGGGCAGTGGTAGGCAGGTAGTTAAGGCCTGGTGGACCATTGCAAGGACTTTGGCTTCCACTCAGTGAAAATGAGCTACTCGAGGGTCTTGAGCAGGAGTGTGACGTGAGCAGACCTGATGGTTGTGTAGGGAACAGACTTTAATGGGGTGAGGATGGTCTTGGGGTGCTCAGGGGGTTTGCTTGCCAGAGAAGCAGGCTTCTCTGTGGAGAGTCAGCCCTCAGTTAAAAGATGAGGTGAAGGGAATTTGGGAGAAATTGGACCTTCAGAAGACTTTGCTGATGTTGGACCATGCATTCCAGAAGGTATGTCAAGAGGGAGTCAGGAGCTAGGAAGCAGTGGGCTGGGTGCACATGAAAAGGAATATACGAGACCAACAGATATTGGAGGACAAGAGGGGAGCAGGGTTTCTCTTATCAGACATGAAGTGAGGGAAAGGTTTAATTTCATTAACCCTGGTGGACTCAAGATAAACGGTAGAGGCAAGCCAGAGTGCTAAGAGGTCGAGCATGGTAAGTATTAGCTGAATTAAGAGGCAAATGTGGGGACATTGGGGTGAAAAATATCATTTCTGACAAGATGGGGTTAGGGGATTTTAACAATGTGCCTTGTGTTAATTATGAGTTCCATTTCCAAGATCAAGTGACCCCTTCCTTAAGCCAGAGCTGCCTTGTTAGAACTCAGACCTCCTCTGCCTCTCCCCTCAGACAGAATTCTGGAGTTAGGACTGTGTACTCAGGAGTTCTTAGCAGCATAGTTTGTCTCAACTGAAATTGGATAGAATTCAAATGCCCGTCCATGGTAGAGCAGATTGCGTAAATTGCGGTCATGTGTGTAATGCAGGGACAATACTAGACTTCCAGCTACGTGGCTCAACCGAAATGAATTTCAGGACAGAATCTGTTGAATGAAAAAGCCAATCACAGAAGAATCCGCACAAGATGATTCCATTTATATGGAGTTCAGTGGCAGACAAAATTAAGTACTGCTTCCATGTATGAAATTGGTTGCAAAATTACCAAGTAAAGTAAGGGGATGATTGGCATTCATTTGAACAGAATTCAAAATTGTTATCTGTGGTGGAGAAAATGGGAGGGAGGCATATTCTTTAAACTGTACATAGACAACATATACTTTCCGTATCTGGGTAAGATTGACCCTTAGACCCAAGAAAGAGGGACCTTCATGCAGGTACATGTTTTGGTTTTCTCTAGCTACACACCTCCCCATAGGAAGAGGTGGGAGAGAAGCCAAGAGAAATGCGCACTTGGAACCCCTAACTCCCTTTCTAGACCTATAAGGATCCCCAGGAGGCTCCCGCCTTAAGGGCTTACTGGCATATTCCTGGTTCTGCAAAGGCCTCTTTCCTAATTCCATCCTTCAGAGGGGAAATCGTGATGCCAGAGTTTAACTCCAGGCTGGAGGAAGAAGCACCTTAAAGTGGGAGTCACTGGTCTGTGGACAGCACTCACTTGTGCAGACTGGACGGTCATGTGTGCAGCTGGCCCATCCATTCCAAAATACATTTTAAAATCAATATTTATAACATTACATGCTTTAGAGCACGGAGTCATCATTATTTTGCTGTAACATAATAAATTTCTTACTGTCTTTTTGTTTTCTGATAGCACTCCTGGTTCTTCTTTGCAATTATCCTAAAATCGATGGCTCAGCACTTGATTGACACAAATAAAATTCAGGTAAGATCATAGGTAATACAATATTATCCAACAATTGTGCTGATGAATACGCTCTCATTAGTTCCATTTTTATTTACTTCGTAAACCTTAGCAATTTATGTAAATTGCTTTTTAAGTGAGAGAAGTGATTGTGTGTGTCAGTACAGGTCCTTCAGAAGCCAGGACAAAATTAGAAGTGCAGAAAGATGAGGGGGAAGGACAAAAGGAGCAAGAAGCTCTTTTTTTTTTAAGATTCTATCTATTTAAGAGATACAATGAGAGGAGAGAGGTCAAAGGGAGAAGCAGACCCCCCCCCCAGCTGAGCAGGGAGCCCCATATGGGACTAGATCCTGGGACTCTAGGATCATGACCTGAGCCAAAGGCAGGTGCTTAACCAACTGGGCCACCCAGGTGCCCCAGGAGCAGAAAGTTCTAACACCTGTGGGAGAAGATGGGGAAGGAAGGAAGGAGGGTTGGCCAAAAATCACTCTGCAGTGGGGAGATTTCGGTTAGGCCAGTGGGCAATCTGAGAGCAGAGAATTTTCATTGGGAGACTCCTGCATGGGGCTGATGGTCTGGTCTGATGTCTCTGCAAGCTCAGTTATGAACTTGAAGCAGCCTCAGGAGAGCATGGCCTTGGCATGAGCACTTGAGTGGATCCCAAAGGTTAGCAACTATTTATGTTCTTCCTAGTAGGTTTTTGTCTTGAAGGAACATCTGAGCTGTACATATCCATGGCTGCCACAGTCCTCTGTTTGGGCCACATGCTCCTGAACCTGCTCTTCCACAGTATATCTCAAGGCCCTACCTGATCTCATGATTTCCCTTTTCTTCTATTTTTTACCCCTCACCCTTGGCCAGCACCTCTGAAGGCCTTGATGACTTACCACACTGTGGTGAGACCCAGCCCTCAGACTGGTCCAGAGTGGTCTCGGCCTCTGGTAATCACACTCTACCCAGACTATTTGTAGTTATGATTGGGTAAGGAGGAATAAGAAAGACTCAAGTGGATTGACCAGCTGAGTTCCACAGAGACTTCTCTGTACTCCCACAGTGGGTGAGACCAAGGGGAACCTCTGACTCCACCCCTCTGCCACCAAGAGAGTAAATCAGAATACTGTTTTGGGCGGGGATGGTGGTGAACAGCGATATCATCTTTATTTTCACTCTTGGTCAGGAAGGAGCAGTTTTGGACCTTTCCACTAGGCCTTTTACACTAGAAAGTTCCACACGCCAAGCATCCACTGTAAGGTTACTTCAAATGCCAATTGTGTCAATTATGCATAATGTATAAATACACATTTGCACCAGGTAAATAACTGTTGGGTGGATCTTTGAGACCAGTGGACCCACAATTAACAGAATTATAATCAGGACTCTTACTGGTCCCTCTAAGTTCCCACTCTAACAGGGTAAATGTCATGATTCTTTTGGCCTTCAGATATCAGTATCAACTCGGATCTTGTGTTTAATAGTGCTTGAATTATGTGAGTAATCCCCTCTCCTTAATGTGGTCACCTGAGTAAATGGCTGTAGGGTCCCTTGTAGAAGGACTGACAGATTCATGGTGGTATATACTTACTGAAGTATTGCTGGGGTTGTCTTTTAGAGACTCCCTCTCTTCTTCAATCAGTGTGTACCAGATCAGAACATTGACTCGGGTCCAGGAACAGGGAAAGGCATCATGAATATTTTTTGGAGCAAGCATCCTCATCTTCTAACAGTCCATTCCTGCCCTCTTGGGGGATGAAACACTGTCATTGTTGGTTGCTGTCTGTTTTTCCCAGAGGGAACCCACACATTATTAACTGGCTTTACAACTCCATGAGAGTCTAGCCCCTTTGGCTGCCCTCCAACCTTGCCATCTGTTAGGATAATCACAGGCTTCTGGTTCCTAGAGGTTAAATAGCATCACATGGCCCCTGCTACTTTGGTGAACATCATCTCCATGGCCGTTAGTGAGACAGCACTGTGACTGCCTGTCTCACCTGCAGATGGGAGACCCCTGATCTTCTGAGGGATGTCGGTCCCAGCAACTTCTTCATGGCTTTGGTGTGGATGGTGTATCATCTGGACCTTACTATTGAACTTGACCATCCAGTGGGCCTTCTGATGTCAATATATGCATTCCTATATATCCACTTTCCTCTGCCTCTTTATTCCTTCCTCTGTCATTTGCAGGGGCACCTCAAGCATTCTCATTTTCCTTTGCTTAGAATGTGCTATCTCTAGGGTTCTAAGAGCCATCCTAATAATGAGAACAGGATTAATTCATCCCAAGTCCTGATAAAGTGCCCCATGTCAATGAGTTTTAACTTACTCACTCTCCTTTATGGCCCCCTTATCAAAACACATTGAACATTCAATCTCAAAGGCATTCCCATGGCTCCTGCTTGGCACAGGTCAGCTAACTCTTAGATCTTCTTGGGGCATATTCTCTGTCTTATTTTCTCAGGCACAGCAGGTTCATACCTGGGTTAAGCTGGGACTTAACCCCAGTTATTAGCCTGAGCTCCAGAGGAGAAGGGACATCTCCTGAAGGATTTGCCTACTGCCTTGCAGGGAAAGGTTTTTGCAGGGTCTCCCACCTGGGAGAAATGTGATCTCCTAGTAGGGAGGTGTAGGGCACTTATACTAGTGCTGAGGGCTCAGGGAAATGTGCAGAGCCACCATGCTGAGGTCAACCACCCAGATTTCCCCAGACATGCCTCCACACCACAGGTCTCTCCAGCCATGGCTTGACCCAAGCATAACAGATCTGCCTTGTTTGGACATTTAATCATCTCCGGAGCTCCTTAACTTATCTCTAAGGTCATATATTTGCTTTTCAGCTATGTCCACTCTCCCTCCTCCAGAGATAAAAAACCTCCTGTCTGGAAGGAAGAGAAAATCTAATGTGAAGATAAAAATGATCCCTATCTTTCTGTTTTTAAGCAGTGTTGGAGTTAGGAAACTTCACCACAATTCCTTGCCCTACCACTAACTAGATGGATGATAAAAAAGACATTTAATATCTCAGAGCCTGTTTTCTCATCTGTAAAAAGAACGGGTTGGACTAAAATCCTTTCATTCCCACGAGTACATGTCTACTCAAATAGGTCACAGACATGCTTATGAACAGTTAAAAATAAAGCATTCATCATGGGCCACGTCTTTGTGTCTAACAATTTATCTTCATCGATTCCAGTTGCCTTCTCACTGCCCCCTGCAGGAGCAATCCCACAGTCCAGTTTTCTTCCAGGGACCATCACCTTCCAGATTTCTAACCATCTCCCTGCATCACAGTAAGAAAGACCTGATATGATCATTTGACCGAAAAACATTCATAATAAACACCTCTGAAGCTATCTGCATTTCCT